>NC_071576.1:51866313-52216313 GCF_024509145.1 Vidua macroura
GTTTCCCATGAACTGTACCTAATTCCAAATTAGGCGAGCACTAAGGGAAGAGACAAGCACATGTAGGATTGGGGGGGCAGAGATTTTTACAGAGAATAACTGACGATGCATCACCATGGACAGGAGCCTTAAGGGCAAAATACAGTGCTTGTCAGTTCACGTTTGTCTGCACTTGGAGAAGAGGCATTTTCAGGCTCTGCATCATGATAGCTGTAACAAGCTGAGTTGAGAGACTTCAATACATACCCGGCTATGAGTATGGACACTGATGAGAAAGCTTATGTGTGCCTACTCGCATTAATTTCATATGAGGAGACACTTAGCTCATTCAAAAATACAGCTGGCAAGATAAGCCTTTGAGAGTACAAAATACATATGAGGGTGTTCAGTTTTCAGTCAGGGTTATGCCATTTTTAATGGCCATATACTTACCCTGTCTGGTGCATTTATTCATTTTTGAGCCAAACTAGATTCAATGATTTTCATCAATTTTTTTCACCTCTGTTGACATTGCCTGACAAGACTGTTCAGACTCAGACTGCTTAGGAAAAATAAACTTTGGTGCCTGATTTTGAGCCATCAGCAGTGTTCACTCTCATCTTTATTCTATTATTCTGCTGCAAAGGAACTTTCAGCTCAGGAGCCACAATGGAAAGAAAACAATTCCAGCTCTTTTTTCGGTTTTTTTTCCCCTTCTCCTTTTTTCCATCTTGTGATCTTAACCCAGCTGGTGAGGGAGAAAATTCCCATGTGAGGCATGTGGGTGGAGCCCAATTGTGTAAGCTCCATGCTTGCAAAGTTTTGGCATGGATCCGCTCGCTGGCTTTGTTTTCCATGGCCGGACACAGAGGGAAGCCACATTCAGCACATTAACAGCCACCACCTGTTGCTCTGTTCTACTTCAGAAGAACCCTGAGGCTGGGGAATAGCACTGCGCTCTGGCCCTTGATCTCCAGGGAAGTCTGATATGTCTGGGATGTGCATTGGTCCCCACATTTTTCTTGCTTTTGCAAGACATGATGCTGGTGGGTTTGGGAGGCCAGGTGGAGAAGAGGTCCTTGAAGCAATTTGAGCTGTGCTTTGGTGCAGGTCACTAGGAGGGATTTTCAAGCTCCATTTGATGTGGCTTTCCTGAACACAAACCCTTCTTGGCTAATTCACTGCAATCAGAAATTTCCCTGCCACAGACTACTTCAAAAATCCTAACTGTGTCAAGCCTAAGTACAAGGAATAGCAAGAAAATGCAAAAAGACAGAATTTATCCACCTTGTCAATGACATTTGTAGGCCCATCACCAGATTTCTCCCCTCTTTGCACAGCACAGCTTAAATTGATCTCCATTCCTATGCACTTTCCTGTTCATATGTAAAGCACAAGGAGAAAAAAAAAGCAGCATATCACTAATGCAGCTAATTCTCAGTATCTTGAAGCAATTGACACAAGTACATGAATTAACTCATCACTTTATATCACATACTTGAGGCAAATGTGCTATTTGGAGTACCTCTTGGTAAGAATAAGCAATTTAAGATCCATTCGTATTTGCAATATTGTGTTTCATTAAAACCACAGTCATCCCTAAATGCAGATGAATGGAGAGAAGCTATCAACCTCGTGGTTGTACTAGACAAACTTAAAAACACTTTATAATACAGAGTGCTGTGAAAAGGTTTTGACACATATACAAGCCAGGCCTTAGGTTTCCAAAAGAGGGTTCTCCTACCTTGGGTTGAAGTTTCTCATAGCTTTCATAAGTTTGAAAATTATAATGTGAGCTGGGGGGAGACAGCAATTCTGGTGAACAGATTTTAAGCTTTTAATATAAAACCAGAGTAGTTTTGCAAAACACTATCTGCTACTTGCATACCAAAATTCATTCTCCTTTATAATGGCCTCAGTGCCTAAGATTATAGGAGAGCTGGAATTATTTTTTTAAAACAATAAATACCTATCCTCCATTTTCATTCAAAATTTCCAAATAAATCAGGGCCCCTTTGCCCTGGGCTTGACCTGTAAAGCTTTAAGATCAAATCAGTTTAATTTATGATACTGTGTTCTAAGAAATTTTATAAATAATATAAAAGCAGTGGCTTCAGATTTTAATTAGACTTGTGACAAGTCTATAGCACATTAAACAAAATATATATTTCAATGATTTTTTAAACACTTACTGTACAAAGCAAAGAAAGAATCCTGAAAAACTTCTGGAAAAGAAGAATGTTCTTTTTTCAGTCACATTCAGCCCTCAAGAAGTTCCTCAACTTAAAAAAAGCTACTTTTGTCTAAGGAGTAAAGGTAGAAATGTTACAGAAGTCACAGGAATTTCTGGAAAAACTAAATCCTTTCACTGTGCTGCCTTATTTAGCCTTAAGCCTTTCCCAAATGTTGAAATACACTTTCAGGGCCAGAGACCTTAAAATTCTTACAAAACTGGAATGCCTGCAGGTAACAGCTGAGTGAGAGATGGGCACTATTTCACTGCTGAGGAAAGAGCATCTGGGTCCTGGCTAACACAGAGTACAACCTGCCTTCCACCCTTCACCAGGGGCCCAGTCCAGCCTTCCCAGGAGCCACTGATTTAGGAGAAGCTTCAGTTCCAGAAAAGGAGCTGATCGATGCATTGAGGCACAAAAGTGCATCTGTGTTGACATGATTCTCCAGGGAGGAGTGTCCCAAGAGACTGTTGCCACACAAGGTTCTTCCCCTGGAAGAAAAATCACTTCCTGATTGACAAAATGTACATGATAAGACCTCATGTCCTGCTGAAATAGCACCATAGAGCTACATTGAAGTCACTGTTACCCTGGCTGACAGGGTTGTAGAATATGCCAAAAAGAGTGGGTGTTCTGGCTTGGCACCCTAAGAGCATGCAGTGTATCCCATGACTGCTCTGTATCCATTGTATGGCTTAGGTCAGGGCTAGATTGACTCCAAAAGTTTCAAAAGCTAGTTCCTGTAATCAAACAAAGGCACTGGATTCTGGTGAATCAGGATTAGTGCTCTGCAGCTGTAGAGGAGATACTTTATAATTAAGCCAGCACCCTCCAGCAGATCTCAGTTGGAGGTACCAGCAGTCTTAGGCAAAAACTGGTTTGAAATCAGCCTTGCTTCCAGCTGAATAGCTCTGCTGGTGATGAGGAAAAGTCTGTGTGTTTCTATGGCTCCCACACAGCAGAAGCCCACCTAGAATACCTGAACATGTGGACCTAATACATCTTTATTTTCTTGCTTTTCATTTCTCTGCAAGATTTATGATTGTGGGAAAAAAAAGTCTATTTACAAGAGTGGCTGCAAAGTTAACCATTAATTTTCTGCTCAAATGCATGGACACAGTGCAAAATGATCCTTAAGTGACAGAGCAGAAGTCAGGTTAAATCTGAAATTCCTATGCTCTTCACTTTTCTAGGTTACCAATCCATGTATAGAGGTAATAGCTGGTTAGATCCTTGTCAGGAACAAGGCCTGGCCTGGCTGGATTTCAATAAGTTTGCAAAAACCATTGGCCTGAAATTTGAGGCTAGGTAGGATCTTCCACCTGACTCATAAGCATTCTACATCAATATCTCTGATAAATGTCTCAAGCATTTGAACACAGAAATAATACTAAGGGTACTCCCCTCACAGCTGAATCAAGCTGTGACAACAGATCTTGCAAGTGGTTATTTTTGTAATACTTTATCTTGTGATTGTCCTTTTTTAAAATGTCTACTTGTGCAGGGAAGAACAGCAAAGTCCTTTCATGTTGAACAGGTTTCAGGACAGTTGGTTGTTTAATTCCCTGAAGCTACGTAGTGTTTCTGCATCAGGGTGAGACTGAAGTTTGTGTCAAGCAAATTCCATGATGATGTTATTTTTAAAATCATGTCTGCTATTAGTTTACCCTGGCTGGCAGAAATTACCCCCTTTCCTATCTCTGCATTCCTACACAATCTGGCCAGCAATAGCTGAAAATTGATAGCACACAGAGGTATAAATTTAGCCAACTGTTGGATTTTGGAAGTTTCTTGGCCAAAGCCTGTGGAGTCCATGGGCCTGAAATGAGAGTGATGGAGCAGCTTGCCATTCCTAGAGCTCTTATTTTAGAGTCTCTAAAATCAAGTGCACCTTCTTACCTTGTTGCTTCACACTTGGTTCTGATTTGAGAGAGATCTTGACAACTCTGAGAGCCATGAAACATTTTTAAGTGATTAATAAGACTGCACACTTAGAACAAAGGATGACTCCTGCAGGACTCTGCCTACATTTCATGTTAGCATCAGATAACAATTCATCCAAGTAAAGTAGATAACTAGCAGATTTTTCCTACATATCCATAACGAAGTCTGAACAGCAGGAATAACAACAAAGTGCTTAAACACACAATATTTTCAGAATAAAACAGATTAAAAGAAACAGTCTCTTAAAGAAAACAAACCTATGAATATTATAGGTCTCTGCTCAGGTCTCCAAACCACAGTTTTACCTGTCTAAACACGCGCAACATTAAACTGTCTTTTCATTGTCCCATGATCTCCTCAGCTGCCTCGGTGACACGTGCCCTTCCCACTTGCCCTCATCCTGGAGAGCCCATCCCCTGTACGTCTCAGTGCCATGACACAGGCACTGTGCTTCTCCAGGCCACCTCCCAGGGCTCTGGGTATCAGGCTATCGCAGCCACATCTCCCAGTGGCCTCTGGTGCCATAACCCTGTGGCCCTGGAGCTGACTCTGTGCCAGCCCGTGTCCGGCAGGTCCCCGGGCAGTGCCGCTGCCCAGGCACTGGAGGGGATCCTGTTCCCTCACAGATGGCCCGTGCCTGCTGTGTGCAGCCAGGGGACATGTACCACTAAAAGGCAGGATATTTGGCTGGAGGCTTGCAGGCTGGTAGATCCTGATCAGGCTGGGTAGTGCCACACATGTGTGGCTGTTTCCGAGGATCACTGCAGTGCTCCTCAGAAACAGGCTGGCCCTCACTGCTGTGACCTGTCACAGCTGTGCTGCCTTTACCCATTTTATGTCCTCAGCATCTTTATTGAGAAAACACCACTGTTGCTTTCCATGCCACCTGTGTGGTTTATCATTTTTCCCCTCTTCTAATGCATTTCTTTGCTGTAATTTTGGATGCATTTTCTCCCTTGCTTGTCTCTGGTTTTTACCAGCAGCACACTATGAAGACAGTCCTAGCCACTTGATAATACTAGTGGCAAAGTTGTCCTTGTTTCCTTAGAGCAGAAAGCTACCTGTGCTCACACTGGAAATTACTATATTGTCAGAAATCCATTGTTGCTTTTGTGCCCCATATAGTATTTCTCTTTCTTCCCTGTGGGAATAGCAGTCACAATCAACAGTTACTTGGCCACAAACACGTGCAGCCCATGGGCCTGAAATGAGACTAATAGAGCAGCTTGGAATTCCTAGAGCTCCTATTTTAGACTCTCTCCAAACTCAAGTGGACTTTCTTACTTTGTTACTTCACACTCAGTTTTGAAAGAGATTTTGGCATGAGATCTTGCATTCCCTTTACTGTGTGTGAGGAAGTGAAAGCACTTACTGTGATGGCAGCACTGCCTTACCCAAACAGGCCAACAGACAGGGAACTCTGAGCTAGTCAAACTTCTGAGGTTGAAACAGATTTATGAAAATATCTGTATTTATTTATTTGTATATACATTTTCCATCCTCATTTCCTCCCCCCCGCCCCCCCCCCCAATTTGGTAACCTGATATTCATGCAAGTCTATTCCTTTGTTGAATTTTTGCTTCACTTCCTGTCAAATGATTTCATTTTATTTAACTTCACCTGTCAAAATACATGAGCTAATTCTCTCTGTGAGGACCTGCCACTGCTTCTTAGTCTCCAGTGACAGGATGCAGCAACTGCATGCCTGCAAAGCCTGTGCCATGGAAATAACCTGGGCATCTTTACATACACACAAGCAGAGAAGACAAACCCAGACTGAAATGCCTTAAACCAGCTTAGCTCTGCTCTCAGGTGTTGCCAGACAAGAAATCTCCTCTGCCCACAAACATGGTCCTTTCACACCTTTCATCACTGGGTTACCAAATGTTTAATGTGCAGAATCTAACACAATGGACACCACCGTCTCTCTGAGTTTATCCCTCACCTAAAACATCCTCTGGGGGAACTTATGTAGGGTTTTTTTTGGGCAGTGAAACTGGTATAATGCAATATGTTCTGAAATAATTTCTTATTCTATGAATTGACTGCATACTACCTAACAGCAGCTGCAAAGGAAGACACTCTGTAATACTATGGTATTCATTTTTTATCATTTTTACAGCTTTGATGCTGGCAGTTATAATTTATCTGACTTCTCAGTCAATGTGCAGAGCTACTATGTCCCCATGCCACCTTGCAGCACAGGAAGCCCTTGTCTGGCCAGGCCAATGGCTGTCCAGCAAGTTGTTACTTGCACTGGGAGTGGTGAAATGCAAAGCCAGAGTATCTTGAGTAAACAGATCCCTCTTTCATCTCCTCTACAGAAGTGGGTGAGTGAGAATTGGTGTTACACAAGGCTGCGTTGATGCTGTTCAAAGTGATGAGTTTTACCCTTAATGTTATACTGAGGGAACCCATGTGGTGGCCAGTGATTGATTACCTTCACAAAGCTCATTTTCACTCAGCAGTGGTGAGTTTCAGAAGGGTGATAATAACAGATATCATTGCCTAAATTCTCTCTCACAGGTTTTCCACTGTCCCATGGAAATCAAAAGGTGATTAATTCCTTTAACAGCTTTTGTGGTACTCAGGAAAAGTTGACATAAAGTGGATGATACTGCATATTTACCTGTAGCAGCCAAAGCCCATAATGGGTCTTTAATAATGAAAGCTAAGGATACTACATCAGCAGAGAACTGGAAGAATGTCTGTAAAGAAATAGGAACAAGGGTCTCAGCAGGGATTCAGGACATCCACAGGACCAGCAATGAACAGGAAGTCTATGTCTACCTGTGAGCTTTTGTGCTTGAAGAAACAGAATCAGAGCTAGAGGCTTTGGAAGGATGTTTGTCTGACCTTGGAAAGAATAAGAAAATATAGATGGCACCCTGAATAAGAAAAAATAGATGGCTCATGTTACATGTTAAAATAGGGAAGATCTCCTCTTCGGGAGTTTTAGCTGAGGTTCTTCCAAGCATGAACCTTCTTAAAAAGGAACAAAAACATACAGATAGCTAGACATCCCAAAGGGGTGATGGAACCACCTGCTGGGGGCAGTTTGTTGGAGTGCACCATCCTCTGTGGCCAAAGGCCCTGTGGTGGCCAAGGCAGGTGCATGCCCCTGTCTGAGGGGGTCAGATTAGCAGCTTGCTCCTCCTCACAGGCAGTACCAACCACAGAGGCAGCAGGGCTGGGAGAGGGCACTGTTATCACTCATCCTCTCCTGCTTCCATGCGAGCAGCAGCAGCTGTTCCACCCCCTGCCCCTGGCGCTTGCCTGAGCGGCACCTCACGGGGTGCACGGTGTCAGTAGGAAATGGAAGTAATGAGCCTCAATTAAGCAGCTCCCCATACAGTCATGGATGAACTTGTCCCAGCAAGAGTACCCAGGCCCAGGGGCTCTGCGGGGTGGTTTTGTGATGTGCAGCTGGTTCAAAGCCATTTGCAGAACGCTGAATATTCCTCCTCCCTGTGGGACACACTTGCCCTTTTGAGTACCATACACACAGGGTGTAGCCAGGTGCGGGGGGGGCACAAAACACAGGATGTGAATGCCATCCTTTTTATATATGCCTGTTTACCAAGGAGTAAGAATAGACAAAGGGAGAAAAGGTCTCCACCTTCATAAAAATCACAAAGGCTTTGGCTGACATAAGCCCCTGAAAAAAACTACCCCTCCTGGTTTGCCCATGAAACAGAATTTGGGCACCATTTAGCTTTGCTCTCATTACTGTTTATGTAGGACAACACTTACCTTCGCTTAGAGAGCCAGCACAACATTTTGTGTCTTTTCTTCTTCCCAAGTGAGTCTTCAGTGTGAGATTTACACGGTGGCCAGAACTTATGCAACCTTTTCCCAGCGGGATATTTTTGCAGTAATATCTACAGATATGAAAAGATAAACCATTTATTCCTATTAAGAGTACTTAGGGAGTAAAGAAAAAAAAAAAAAGGTCTTGAAAGTCTTGTTACATTCTGTATCATTACACTTGGTATGTTGTTTTTGGGGTTTTTCCCACCAGGCCTTTTTTCTCCAGCTCTTTTCATATGAACTGTGCTCCTAAACTTCCAGCCATGATGGAAAGGGTGGACATCAGCCTCTACTGTCTTTGAGGTTAGGCCACAAGAACTGGGCTTATTTCCTTCAGGGAAGCAATGCTGCTTTCAGTAGATTTCACACTTTTTGCAACATGTGAGTCACCAAGATGACTTTTGCTAAAAGATCGTACAGAGTTTGCAGAGCTGAACATATATAAGCTTATACTCAGTGATTAGAGGAGCAACAGTGTTCACTGCAGAACAACATTCAGCTGGACAACTGCATGATAAAATGACCTGGGGGTGGGGAATTTTGGAGTGGGGTTGGGCAGGAGGTGAAACCCTTGCATGGTGGCATTCAAAGGAGGTGATGAGAAGTTTAATTAATTCAAGGGTTCCAGGTATTTTAGGAAAGGTTTTTACTGACTGACAGTAGGACAATGTTTGCATAATTGCCCAAGCATGCAGCCTTTGAATAATAATAATATTGCTGTTCTCTGAGATACACTTTGTTTTCAGAAGTGACCTGATATCAGCAGAGGCAAAAGACTCAATTTCACAGTTACTTCGAAACAAAAATAATTATGGGAATGCATGCAGAAATTAAATTTGTGCAATTTGTGCTAAGAAACTAAACATTCCCTAAAGCTAGACAATTTCAACCATTTCAGATTGGTTATCCTCTCTGTATCACTATTTAGGCCTGAGATCTCTTCTTCATCTGCTCTAATCCCATTCTTTTGCTGTCTTCCATCATGCTAGAGATATTCTAGGTCTCAGACAATGTGTATATCCAATAAATGTAATTAAAATGCAACTACAACTATCTTTTTCATTTTCCTTATCACAAAAAAAAATTACATATTGAACCCTAACAAACTTTATGGATGTGTTTCTCATTTTGAGTCTTGTGCAGTATCTACTGAAGACAAATAGGATAATTTCCCATGAATATAGCAAACACTGGTACAAATAATACAGCAGCATAGAAAAAAGCCCATTTAAAAATTGCAGTAATGTGAGAACCTCTCTGACTGAAGATGTGCAACCCCCAAATCACTGAGGAACCTACACATCAGATTTCAACCTTCCTGATAACACCACCCAAAGAAAGAGAAGCTTCTTTCCTCTGTTCTATCTTTATTTTGAGCTGCTTAGAAAACAGTAACTCCAACTTATCATTCTGTACATTTGTTCCTTCCAAAAAGAGCAAACCAGCAAATGGCCAGACAAGCCATTGTTAAGTCCTGTTAAGCCATTTTTGGAGGATCACCTTCAGAGGCTCCTGAGATTTATTTGTTCGCTTTATTTGGCAATAGTTCATCACCAAAGTGTTTCTGAAAAAGCAACAGAGCATCTTTTTCTGGTGCTGTAAGTGAGAAAGCAAACCCAGGTACCAGAGCTCTGTGTCTGTCCTCTTTCTTTTAGTGAGTAGTAATAGCACCACAAGTCCTGACAGGCTTGGAGAGTGCCACCAAACTGTCCCTCAGCCAGTGGGAAGGATCAGACAGTGACTTACAATCTGAGAGAGTGAGAGACAACATTTACCTTGAGTGCTGAGCAATCAGGGAAGATAAGGACTGCAATCTGTGTCTCTGCACAGCGACCTTCTTGGCTACGTTCAGTTCTCACTGACGCTTCCTGGGCTTCCACCACTGTGACCAAGGGTGGAGTGTGCACCTCCTCCACTCCTATTCTGTCCCTACAAAGAGCTGCAGATGATGCTGTCCTCTGCCTCAAAGCTGAGGGCCAGTCTGCTAATGCCATTTATGTCAACATCATCAAGGAGGAGAATGTTACAGTAGGTCTGACCAAGTGTTTAGTGTGAGGTATGCTGTCAGTCATCTGCTCAGCCTGGTTCCATTCCAAATCAGCTGGTAGGAAATGAGGGACAAAAAGAAAGTATTTGGCAATGAATCCTAGTATTTTTCCCCTCTCCTCTGCATTCCTCACCCACCTTCATTTCATAGCTTTGCTGAAAGGAGGTGAAGAGAAAAAGAAACAGTTTGAGTCTAAAGCCGTTTTTGATAATGTAAATGCACAACCATTTATACTTTCAAGAATTCAAATCTGCAATTTAAAAATGGAATTATGCCAATCACATTTTTTATCTGGCTAAATTAATTGTTAGGAAATCGTAAATAGGGATGACACGGGACCACTTAATGGAAAGACACTGACCTTTCCTCCATGGTTTATTACTATCCTCTGGTCCAAACTGAAGTGAGCTTATGTTCACAGCTTAGTTTGTCTCTTGCCATAAGAAGTAGTTTTCCTTTAGAAAAAGGCTCAGAAGCGGTATGAGGATCTCACTCATTTATTTCTCCTAGGAAATACATTCTCTTTTGGTCTCCTAAGAGGGATGTCTCTTTGTAGGCAGGTTCAGCACTGCCAGGGGAGGGGAAAACCAATCATTTCCAGCTTCATGATCATGGTATCAAGAATCATCTTGGCTGGGTACTAGCATTAGTCTCTGTATATGTGTCTGAGGGAGGATAAGTTCTCAAAATAAGTAAAAGGCAAATTCAAAGAAGAGAGTAATCTCTTCTTTATCCTCAGTGCGTAGGACAAGAAACGGGTTTACCTACAGCTAGAGGTGTTAAGAAACAGCAAAGTTCTGTTTGAATCTTCTCAGAATCCCTGAGAATTTTCTCAGAATCCCTAGGAAAAACTGCCTGATGAAGTGTGGTGTGCCTGTTGGCGGAGGGGCTCGACTAGGCTCTGTTCCTGGGGAGATGCAGGTATTGTTAAGGACAGATTAAATAACTTCTTGGTAGACTTTCCACCCCTGCAAATGACAAAAGCGTTTTACTCACACCAGTTTTTTTTGTCTCTGAGATCTTCTAGCACTGAGAGCAGTGACAGAATATCTCAGTTCTTCCTGCCACATGTCACATGAGAGTACACCAAAGGCAGCTAGGAAAACAAACAGGGAAAGCCTCAGAGCATGAAACATGGAAAATAAGGATAGGCTGGTGGCATGTGAGCCACCCTTCAGGCTCCAGGTGAAATCTGGGCCTTGGCAGGCACGCAGACAGCTCCTGGGTGTGTGTGTCTGCCTGACACCAGACCAGCTGGTAGCACAACCAGCCTGCAGGTCATCCAGACAATTCAGGGCTCTCATGAACTTTATGAGCTGTTATTCAGCAACATCCAATAATTAAAAACCAATATGTTGCAGGTAACATGGTGAACAGGAGTCCAGGAATAAAGACACCAGCTAAAGAAATTAACACACAGGCTGAGAGAGGCTGTAATTCTGGAATGAGACAGGCTCCACATGAATCTGCCAGAGTTGCATTCATATGCCGAGAACTTTTCATTTTAGTGCCCTTTTAGAGAAGCTGAAAATATCCACTAACCCTGAGAACAAACATATCATTTTAAAGCAGAATTGGCCTGTAAGACTTTTTAACACTTGTTCGTTGATTATATTAATGCCAGAATATATTAAAGAAGTGCAATATAAATTTGATTTTAATTGTTTTGTACACACACCAGTGAAAAGGAACTGATTGGATACAGTTCACAGGCAGTATGTTAATACGTTATTTTCATATGATGATAGCTTTGCATAATCTTTCTTTTTCCAAGATTTAGAAGAACCTGTTGTTAACCAAAGCACAGGAGAGAGGAAGAATACAATTTACATAAAATCGGCTACCCTACACATTAATTAGTAATGTGGCTGAGCGGAAGGTGTGTTCACTTAGTAGAAAGTACACTTTATAATTTATACACCAGCTGTTTCAGTGCTTTCTAGTCCATTTTCCTCCCTGCCTGCCTCTAATGAAATCGTGTTACTGGAGAATTGACTGGGGTGAATTGAGATTTTAATCCCATTGATGCTTCTCTATGGAAAGGCACACTGGTGGGAACTTTTAATGGAAGGTCTGTAATCAGAAGACACTTGTATTCAGTCCCCCACTATAATGACTCTCATCAAATGTTAAAGCCCAGGCAGTGTGCAGAAGGCTAGAATTTCAAGGTTTTTGACCAACCCCATTTGAGGCATTCCTCTGGGAGTGTGTGATTACTCAAGTTTAGCAGTTTATTGCCTCATCTTTCAATATCCAGTGAAGCACAAAATTCTCATCTAGGTTGCTCTTTTTACTTAAAGAACAGGCCAAAATAGACTGCAGAGCTACTAGCACTGTCATTGAGGTTAATTCTTGGTTCTCATTTAACAGGAAATCAATGAAAAAGCTTTAAAATATTAGAACACAAATGCTGCTTCTAAAATTGCTTAGCAGCCTTTGAAAAAATTCTGGTTCACACCACACTTTTCCAACACATGCTTGCATTTATTTATTACCAATTGCTTTTTTAAGGCTAAGAGTAACATTAATTGAGAGGTGGTGCTGTTCTGCAAAGAAGTATGTAAACATGTATTAAAATCCAGCAGAGCGAACAGTTTTCCTATTCCCCAAACTTTGCAGTCAAGAAAAGTACAGTCATTAAAAGAGAGGTGGTCAAAAAGCAAACTGAACTGGGAGTTAATGGGACTCATTATGCTGGCTGCATGTTAGTAATGTCTCCTTCTCTACCAGAAAAACAAGCAGAAATAGACACAGAAAAGCGGAACACACTTGAACAAATGCCTGTTAAAATCCCTGTGAGGAGAATGCATTTGCTCTGAAAAGACATAAACACATCAATTAATACAGTGGAAGCCATTTATACAAATACATGTTAAGAAATAAACTGGAAAAATGAAGGAACTTCTGACAAAAGATGTCAAATGCTGTTGAAAGGAATAAATCTATTTAAAAGACAATGTATTTTTCAAATACAGCAAGTCAAAATAGAAGGAATAATAGGAAGAATGCCTCTGAACCATTAATGCTAAATAATAAAAAAAAATCTTTCCCTTCCTTCTTCTTTTCCTCCTCCCCAAAAAAGGAATCAAGATGAGAGTTTCTTTAATAAGCATTTCTCTGCCAACTTAATGAATACATTTGAATGACTTTCCCTATTCCCTGTTCCTTTCTTATTGAATTGGTCAGACAAAGGTCTAATTTGAGAGGTTTTTTACTTAAAGGAGCTCTTTCTTTCTGATTCTCCTTTCGGGCCAGCATGGGTTCAGGATTTTCCACTCCTTATGCAATTCACTCCCTCTGGTCCCTTTCTTATTTTAGTTATTTCAAAAAATGTTAGGATCCACTTGTTATTAGATGTTTCTTTTTTATGGCCTCCAATCTGAATAGGTGCCTACATTCTCACATTCCCTGCAGAATTCATGGTAGTTATTGTATATGTGCTGTAATTCATACATGAAGGATCACAATGTAGCTTTCCACCAGAATATGTTTGTGTGCATTTTTCAGGGCTTGTCTAATGCTTATTTAATTTCAGGGTTTAAATTAAGCTGTATGTCTATAGATTTTTAGTGTGTACACTATGCAAATGCCTTTCAGGAGGTCTTTCTTTAGACTTTTAGACTTCCCACTCAAATTTGATGGATTAAAGCGTTCCAAGTGTCCAAATTTGAAGGGAACATCCAAACGTCAGATTCCTTTAGAGTTTCTGTAGCAAGTAATGAATGGCTATTGTTGTATCAACCCTAATCTTTCCAGGCTCTCTCCTGCTTCCTTTTACCAGCCTCTTGTCCATTTCTTTGAGAGTTTTCTCACTCTCCACCCTGGCAAGCCAAGCTTTCTGCTGGTATTCCTCAGGGTACCGATCAATGATCTCCATGCTCCATGGGCATTCATTAATTTAGCTCCTCGGCACCTACATTAGGCATGGAATATTACATCAGTCTGGCAGAGAGAGAGAGAGAGCTGAAACAGAGACAAGCAACTGAGTCACCCAAGGGCACTCAGAAAATTTGCTCGAGGGTCAGAAATCTCATCTGGGCTCTCATTTCTTAAACACAGATAGTACTGATAAGTTTCCTCAGTGGTCCTAATCCACCAAAAAGAGCAGGATATAAATTCAGACATTCTGACGTTGTGCCTATCCACAAAATACCAGGATCTTACTATATGGGCTATATTTTCTAGCTCTCCAGAAGAAAACAGCTTAGCAACTAATAAGTAAGGCCATTAAAAGAGGATTAAGATTGAGGAAACGTGAGAGATTCTTTCTGTAAGGGGCAAGGAGGCTCCTGAGCACAGACTAGCACTCCACACTCACCTTTCTTATTGAAGCTGACCTAGTTATTAACTCTCCATTTTGAAAAGGACACACCAAAGAAAATGTGGAGACTGTTGTGAGATAAGAGCTGGTCAGAGGGGAAAGGAAAAGATGTATCAGCACAATACAATAATTGGCCAGGCCGTAGCATTGCTGAAAAGGACTAAAAGGGGTCCTGGATCATGAATGGATCAATGAATCAGCAATACTGTTACCAAAACTAAAGAGTGAGAAGGTTGCAAGGTATAAATAGAGTTGTCATGTAAGAAAGGAAGGGGGAAAGAAAAATATGTTCCAAAAAAACCCCCAAAACCAACCAAACAAAAAACCCAAACAAACAAACAAAACCAAAACCACCCCCCTCCAGGGATAGAAAGCATGTTGAATCTTTCAGGCCTCTGCAACACCATCTCTCTAGGATGTTTATAGCATCTTTCTGCCCCTAGGAAGGGGCAATCTTGATCACCAGACTAGAACTACAGAAAGAATTAAGAACTCTGTTTTCTGATTAGAATTCAATCTTAGGCATCTGCAAATTCCACTCTTTCTGTAGTGCCTTCTAAATGTGTCTGTCACAGATTAATCTGAGCATGTACTTATTCTAAAAGATAAAAAGCTATAGATCAAAATATTTTGTTTTGAAAATAAGAAACCCTCAAATTTCTGTTTCAACCAGTTTAGGTTTCTTCACTCGGCTTGCTTCTGGTGGTTTCTTTTTGGACATGTGGAGACTGGCAAATTTTCCCCAGAGTAAAGACAGCAAAACTCTAAATGTGGTGGAGACAGAAGATGCAAAGTACTCACATGATGGAAATGTGTCTGTCTTAAGTTGGTTCTTCTGACTGTTACTAAGGCATGACTGCCCATGTGCTATTTGAGCTGGAAAATAGAGCAAAGAGAGTTATAGGAATAACAAGACCCCCTGCTTCTAACAAGAATATTGCTGTTTATAGCAGGGAAGCCCTCTAAAATACATTTGCACAGCACTTAGCACAATGAGCCCTGGTCTTCAGTGATACAACAGTAATAACTGTCAATAACACTGTTTATGGACATTTTCTCTTTTCAACAGCATAAGGGTGCTTTTCTAATCCACAAAGGCTATAAACTTGAACTATTGCACTATTTCTAAGGGCAGAAGTGAGACCAGAGATCAGGCAGATGTAGCGTGTCTTTTGTGATTTATCTTCTCGCTGCCACCACCACCTTCTTTCTGCAGTGAAGCCATAAGGAGGGGATCATCAGTCTTTAACTCAAATGTAAATAAGTATAACATCTTCTGGAGGCTCAAGCAGTAATCCCATTCAGGAAGACATAAAAATTGGTATGACTGGGAAGTATAAGCCATCTATACTTCCTGGATAAGGCAGCTGTAGGGCGATTTAATAGGGAAATTACAGGTTTTGTTCTGTGAAAAATCAACCTAAGATAAACTAAGAAAACACAGACATCTATGGTAGGAGACAATCCCATGAGTAACAGGGGATAGTCCAGCCAGTCTGACATAGCACAGGTCTTCCCCTCCCCAGACTAGAGCTATAGAGCCCATGGCATTCATGAATTTTTTGGCTTCTGTTAATCACTAGTAATTTAATACACCATATGTTTTTTCCCCAGGATAGGCTGCCTTCCACAGCATGGTCCTAAGGAAAGGCTGAAAAAAAATCCAAATCTAGTAGTGCAGTTCAAAGAGAAAAGGCAAGTCAACAGTCACAGAAGAAAGAAATGTCATTGAAATTTTGTTGTGTTGAATCACTTAAATGAGATCATAAGCTACTATAATATATTGATTTTTTTTCTGCATTTCCTGGGAGGATGCCATTTGAAGGAGACAAGGTGCTTTCTATTTGCTTTTAGGCATTATTTAACACCAAGTTTTACTCTTCCATGTAAAAATTGAGTTGTGTGCCAGTAACTTGATGAGCATACTTTTGCTATATCCACAGGGATACAAAATGGTCATACAGCTCAGAGCTCCATAATGTGCAGTAAGTTTTCTTATATTCTTATTATATTCTTATATATTCTTATTATATTCTTATTATTCTTATTATATAAGAAATATAAGAATATTTCTTATATTCCTGTGACCTATGAAAAACAATTTTATATGTGAATATCTTCAATAGATTGATCTAGTTTCCCTGAATATTTTACAACCATGTATGTTTAACAGGGAAGGTACTTATAGTGACAGTATTTTATACCCTTTGGTATATTTGGAATTTGGAATATACACAGTAAATATTCCAAATGTAACTCCATGGTTTCTTACAGGAAACAGCAATAGCAGTGGCAGTTACAAAAGGGAATGAAGCAAGGAATAGGTTATTTGTTCCCTGCACAGAACAGAAGACACAGCATAGGAAGAAGCAGTTTTCTTTGAACTTTCAATAATGAAGATGCCCATGCAAGTCAAACACATAGCATGGCAAGTTTCAACTGCTCAGGCTATAGCTGGCTTTTCCCCAGGAGTTTTAGTACCAAAAACATCCCTTTTCTACAACAGTGTTAGTGCAGACCTTCATTATTTGGTTTGCTTTCAGCAACGGGTGTTCCTTTACCTGAGCAACACAACCAAAAGAGGATGAAGTGCACGTGTTATTTTCCACATGAATCACTGACACGGTGACTTAATTTTCAAAGGGGATGGAAAAGCAACACTATGGAATCTAGCAAGATGGGACAAGGAATAGAAATTTGCAAAGACCTAATGAATAACCCTTCTGCAGATAGTGACTAGTGCAGGAAATGCACATCTTATGGCTGATGTTTTGGATCAAATGACCTGCAATCATGAATTCACAATATTACATGCACTGGAGATTTTTACAGCGCTCAGCTGGTAGACTAGGATAGATAACTTCCAGAAAGGTATATTTGTCCCACCATCAGTACTCCCAAATACATTCAATTTCTTGTTGATTTTGGAAAAAAAAAAAAAAACAGCTAAATTGACTGACCATTTTGAGAACTTCAGCTAAACTGTAAACAGAACTCACTGCCTCAAAAGTGAAAAATAAAGCATCTTCAGTTAGCTGAAAGGTAATATATAGCCTACTGAAGGAGAGTTATGTAGAATGGGCCTAATCATCCCCCAGTGCAAAGAGAGCCCACTGCTATTGATGTACCTGTCCCCAGCTTATCTGGGGGATGATCTGACTGCTAGAAGAGTCTTTGGGGTTTTGTCCCTGCAGCCTGGTCTGTGCCAAAGTGAGACCCCCTGCAGGATGGCTGTGCCAGTTCTGATAGGAAATCTGTCCGTGCCCATGTCTCTGTAAATGTGCTCTGTGCCTCTCCCATGGGCCCAGCTGCTGTGCCTGGGGAATCACCTGGAGCTGACAGTGGTACCAGAAGCACCAGCATCACATTTCCAAAGAAGCTGTTTGTGCCCAGACATTTTCCTTAGGAAACTGTTCTTTGTGACCAGAGAGCTCCTGCTGAGCTCAGCCCTCTTGCAGCCTCTTCCAGCAGGCTCTGGCTAATGGAGCCAGCTCCTGGGAGAGGGACTGGGTGCAGAGTGCTCTGCTAGGAGAATCCCAGGTGCCACAGCAGGAGTGGCTCCCAGCAAGCACCACAGTGGCCCTGGACTCTTGTAGCTGTGTGCGAGCCTGAAGCGTGTGCTCACAAACAGGGCCATGCCTGCAGCGTGGGAGCCGAGCTACTGTTACATGTTTACACTGGATGGAAAGTGGATCCACGAAGCAGCACATATGTTCATCTGATAGTCGTTAAACAGGGATTTGACTGCAGATCTTCTGGGAGAAATCTAGCAGGAAAGAGCTGAGTATCTGCCTCAGTCTTGGCATGCAATAGTGCAGCTCCATTACCATTAGGGAATTCGCATATGTCTGGAATTAGGCACACTGGCAATCAAGCCACTTCTTTACAAATAACTAAGAAAAGGGAACAAACTGTTTGTTATCAAATTGATTCAGGCATCTGGGACACAGTGGGTGAATACTATCGATTATTTTCATTCAGGTTTTAAAGTGAATTTACTTTGGCCGACTGTTCTCCTTTCATATTTACTTGCCAAGAACAGTTGGGTGATCAAGTTTTACTTACACAGATGTGACCTTGACCAAATCCTTTTACCCCTTCGTGCTTCCATTTCCTCCTTTTCTCTTACCTGTCTCAGTTATAAACTCAGATTGCATCTATCAAGGTCTACACCTCAATTAATTAAGCACATTGGGCCTTGTCTTCTCTGGTATCACTCCACACAACTCTAATACAAATCAGAATAGCAATAAATTGCTCAAAATGCATTTCCAAGTCTCATACATGAATGATGTTAGTGGAAAAGGATTTTGAAACTCAGAGGTGACATTTGAGCCAAATGCACTTGCCTTCTTGCTCATCCAAACGCATAACCCATCTGCCCAGAGGTGGCTGAGTCCATGTTGCTCAGTGTAGGCTACTTGCATCAAATTATTTCCCAGTGGGACTGAAAAAATAGGGAAAAAAACAGTCACAAAAGACTGACAAACCTAAAGCCAGCATAGAACCATACTCTGGTCTGCTCAGAAAAATTTCAAGAGCAGGAAAAAACCTAACTACTTTTATCTGTTACATGTTCAGTGGCACCTCAGTGCTTTTTAAAACTGCTTGAGCAGATAGGTTATAAACAGAAGTAAAAACTAAAATAAAAAGCTTTTTTCTTCATTTCTTTGTGAATAAACATATATGTGGCCTCTAGGTCCCTTGGTTACAAAAAGCTGTGTGTATGACTTTTGCCTCCTTTCTTCTTTGGTTCCATATTTTTCCACACATTTGCAGGAACTAAATAGCTTGGAGACCTCTCCCTCAGCCAGCTTTGCTAAGGCTCTGCGAGAGGTTCAAGAATGAGTAGAGAGTAACCCACATGGAACATACCTGTAGAATCCACACTTCCAAGGAACTGGCTGTGGCCTTGCAGAAGCTGTTTTCCCAAGGGCACAGGGACAGCCCCAGTGCCAAGCACAGCTCTGTTCCCATAGGTGTGGGATGTCAAGCACAGGTATCATTTCTTACAGCAAAGCTGCTGTCTGCAGCACCCCTCTTCACCACAGGACAAGTGAGAGGGAGTGGAGATGCAGAGAAAGACAGTAGCTTCTGCCACAACACCAAAAATGTGCTTTTGGGTAGCTCAGAGGGTAAAAGCCCTTACATGAAGCAGCTGCTCAGCAGAGAAGTCCCTGAGCACCCATTCCTTGGCACTTACCACTTCCAGTGGACAGCCAGTTCAGCCTCCTCGACCACAAATCCCAGGGTCAGAGAGAATACAAAGTCCTGAAGGGTGGCTGATCCTTTACAAATAAGGGCCAGATTCTCAGCTACTGTAAATTGAGAACTCACTCACTGAACTCACTCAAGGCATGTAAACTTAAACCAGCTGAGGATGGTTTAACCAATACAACTTCTGAGTGCATTTACTCAATAATGAAAAAGAGAGAGAAATGTGCTTGTTTCTTGGGGCATATTTGGTTTGTTTTCCTGGGTTTTGTGTTAGCTTTTTCTTGGAGTTTTTCTTTTAAGAAGCAGTGAGGTGAGAGGAATTGTGTTTGGCCTGCTTGGGAGTTGCAGAGCTGAAGCTGGGAAGCAAAGCAAAAAAGCACTTTAATAAGTAGGGAGTGCCAAATGAAACGCTGGTTTTTCTACTGTGGATGAAGAAAGCTAAATACAATATTCACGTTACCTCAGTTTCTTCCAGTGCTCCAGACAAAACCATTGCCAAGACAAAATAACCCCCTCTGCTATTGCATAAACTCTTCATGTGCAGTTATTTGTACTAGCCAAACAGAAAGAAATTAATCCCATTTTGAGCACTGAATATGTGGCCAAAGATTTCATTATATTGTTACCATTTGGGACAAATATGCAGGAAGAAAAGAACTCTCTTCCAAGATTTCAAACTGAAATGTACATTTAAAATTTAGCTTGTGACTTCCCAGTGCCATTGTGAGGTTTTTTCCTGATGTTTCACCCTGGAGGCATCATGTTGTGAGTTCAGCAGGCAAGATGCTGCCATGACTTATACCACATCAGATCAAAGGCATTGCATGGAGTGCCAGGGATGGATATGATTCCTTGGACTAATTTTATTATTATAACTCCACTGACTTCAGGGCGTTACACCAATGATGAATTTGGCTCATCACACGGCAAATGAAGCTTAGCATCTTTTGTTCCAAGTCTTCCTTTCTATGCACCTCCTCTGCTACCACCTGCTATTACTCTTTGGGTATGTTTACACCACATATTGCAAACAGCCATGAGCAAGCTCTGCCCACGCTCCAATCTGACAGAAGCCATGTGATTGCACTGGCACCAAGCCTGAGCTAATAATCCCTCATGAGAAGGATTTTTTTCAGTGAATAGCACGAGCACGATGAGTGTACATCTATCCATACAGTATCGACATGCCCAAAGACTAATCTATGCTGGAAATCTCTTTACAGGTCTGGAATCTTCTTCTTTCTTTTTCCCATGCCCTTGTACCTGCACTCATAATCCCCAAAGTCAGAAAAATGCTCCTGAGTGCTACAGAGAATTGCTGTCTTCACTTGTTGGTGCAGGGCCCTTCAGTACTGTTCAGTCATAGACACTGAGCTTTCTTCTCTACCAGTTTAAACAGGTTTTTCACCTGAAGAGCTGACAAAATGATCCCACATCATACCACATCTGCCTCCATTTCTTTCTACTGCTGTGCTACTTTCCTTTGCCTTCTGCACCAACATCACTAAGGCTTGTTGATGGCACCCCTCCTGCACATGGCTCATCCTCCTCTTCGCAGCAATGCCTTTTGAATTTCCAGGGTTCTTGTTTGGCAGCTTCATCTATTGTTTTCCAAGACCTGGGAGAGCATTCCTTGGGATATCACTGCTCCACCATATCCCTGCCTTGCACTGTGGTGAAGACAAACCTGTAAACATCATGACTGGGCCTCCACAGTTGGAAGAGAAGAGTCAGACCCAAGGCCTCGTGGTGTCTGTGAGGAAGTATCACATAATTTTCATATCTTGAAATTTATTTCCTCTGATGTAGGGAGCAGCTGGATGCTTCATATTTTCAAAAAAATTAAATCTACCTAGATTTTTCACTATACTTTTGTTATCAGTTTAAATGAACAACCACAGACCAAGAAATTTCAAGTCATTATCCCACTTCTTGATGGTTTCCTACACAGCGTTCAGTCACACTCTCCTGACTCAGACACTTTGGATTGCTCTGCAGGTACACAGAAGCAGAATGGCAGAGCTCTCATGGCTTCACCACCTTTACTTATAAACTCAGGCTGTGCATGTATATTCCCATTTTTCTGCATTGCTCAGTAATATGAAATTCTTTCCTCCATCCTAAATACAGGGTGGAACCAGGAAACAGTTCCAGGCCAAGAGGTACTTATTTAAAATCAATTATTTGCATTTTTTTTTGCACTAATGGAAGCCAAAAGAGAAGCCACCACTGGTTTTCTATGAGCTTTACATTTACTGATACCTCTACAAAAATCTGGCCTGTAAAGAAAAGATTCCAAATTAAACAGAAACAGAAAAAAAAATGTAGCTAAAGAAAGAAGAGTCAAGTAAAGTGTGTAGAAGCACATCAAGAAGATAGAAATAAGATAAACTTTCATCAAAACCAGCAATGAAAATATGAAAGTGAAGATTTTTTTGGTGCATCTTCATGATTACATTTACTGTTCAACGTCTTTGTCAATATTAAAAGGTTTTAAGCCCAAAGGATGCAGTATCACTCCATCTTTTTTCAAATCTGAGACTGCTAATAAAAGACCTTGTAAAAGTTATGTGGAGTTTGTACTGGCAAAGGATTAGAGTGGTACCTTTCCAGAGCTTAGCAGTAGCTCATGAATTGTCCATCGATGCAGGCAAAGGGAGACAGATAATCCAAATATCAGTCCACACTCTACAACATGTGATTTTTTCCCATGGGCTGCTGTTTCCAGTGAGCAGCTCCACCTATCAGTGATGAAGAAAAATTATTTAAAAGCCACTTGATCTATGTTGTCTCCATTCAAAAAGAATCTAACCTGATTTATTGTTCCTCAAATGGCTGAAACACTACTTTGCTTAATGTCATTAAAAACCTGATATCGGCACCCAGCCCTAATAAAAGCATCGGGAACATGGTAGTAACCTACCCATAGAAGGAAAATGAAGCTGTCATTTTTCAATATAATTAAACCTGGTTTCAAAAATCCAAAGGTCTGTAATATGAATTACACTAATTACTTCTTGCGGTTTAAACATTGATTCCAATGTTAAATTTAATGGACTTAATGGATGTTGCTTTTCCCATCATACTGGTGGCCGATGTTTGTCTTGTTTCTTGACCACTTATAGATTTCTTCTGACCCTTTAAACATATTACAATCGGCAGCCTGCTCATTCTTCGTGCATGAGAGTGCTACTATTACTTTCCATGGATAATCCCAGCTTCCATGTAACCTGTCTCTTGGAGTTATTTTTGGCAGCCAAAAGCATACATACCCCAGGAAACAGAAAAAGAGGTCATTGGACTAAATTTTCAGAAATGTGCAAGCAATTAATTTGCCTGGGCAGTATGTGAAATCCAAACAAACATTAGGAAATAGCAAAACGTGCAAAAAATTCACAGAGCTGAAGTGCTGCTGTTTGCTGCACACCAGCCCCTTTCCTGCATTTCTTCATTGCTGAGCAGAGTCAAAACAGAGAAGCAGGGATGCTGAACCTAGTCCTGAACTCCAACTGGTGTTGGAATCAGAAGCTGCTGGAATCCATGGAAAAAAACTTTGGAACCAGGTTCCCTCTTGAACTTTCTGCTTACCCGGAAAACACCAAAAAGAGTGCTCAGGTTGAACAAATAAGAAATACATTACAAATAATAAACTGTGGGCTTTCTGTTGACTTAATGACAGAACCCCCACAGATTTCAAGGAGAGTCAGATGAGATACATTTCATATGTGATCAGTGGGAGAAAAGAACCAGCTCTGGTTTTGGGCTCATACCCAAGAGACATTACCCTGAGAGGGTAATGGTTGATGCTTTGATTCTCTTCAGGAGTTGGAATTAATCAATGTTGTGTCCAGGCAAGATGATGTGGCTTGTTCTACTGTTAAGAACACAAACAAAACCTGAGTTCTTGGATCACAGAGTGTGCCTTCATATGAATATTTAAGATTCTACTTGGGAGAGAAGGTGTAATCCTGAAGATCCAGGTGAAAATAATGAGGAGTGCTGGTTTCTTCATATTCTGGGAAACAAAGCTATTTTCAAATAAGTCCATAAATAAAGACCTTAGATGAGGATTTTCAAAGTACCTTGTGTTGAAAATCTTGGTCTCCTAGTATATCACAGTTGCTGAAGGCATCCTAGGCTAAGGCTGAAACAACAACAGAATGCCTGTTTTCCCACCAAACTGTTTTTACATTTGTTTTCCACAGACAAGAGAACATTGATACCAAAAAGGAATTAATACCTTGAGATATTTGCACCATTTCTTTTTCTGCAGCAGAAACTCTAGATGCTACATGAGAGGTAGCTGGTAAGAATGGAAAACAAGTCTACAAATATTTATAAATTCAGTCTATCAAGATACCTACAGCTGCAGTGAAGTCAAGTAGAAGAGTTTGCTACAGCCAAAGAACTGCCATTTGTGGCTCAGGACAACAAAATTATTACAAATTTATCTATGGCAGTCTTGTTACAGTGGTGATGCCAAGGGGGAGTCATCATTCAGGAAAATGATCTTCCTCTTTCTCTCTGTTTGTGGTACATTCCTGAGCAAAGTTGTGCTGCTGTATTTGTCACTGGCTGTGCCCGAAACTGTAACTGGTATGACTTTTAAAAGAATAACATTAGCACTGAGAAATCCTGCCAGCACCCAAAAGACTATTTCTATCCATGGCCTAAAACATCTGTGCATAAGTATAAAATATATATATAATCCATATGTGGGTTTGAAAGATTTGACAGAGTCAAAACACACAGCTCTAGGAAAACCTTGTGATGTTAAGGGCCAAGTAATCAGCATGTATAAAATTGCATGATTTCATGACAGCAGCAATGCTCTGCTGATTCACATCAGCTGAGGAGCCTCATCTCATAAGTATGTTTTTCTTTCTGCATGGGAATTCACCCAGCCCAGAATTAAAGAGTATAACATAATCCTTAAAGAAAAGGGAAAAGATTTTTGGAGAGGTAATTTAATTCTTTCAATTTTGGAATTCAAGTCAAATTAGAACACACTGAGGATTTTGTACGCAAATCCTGCTCAATAGGGAAAACTTTTCTAGATGTTTAGAAAGGCCTTTGGACTGAGCTGCCAGCACTGGCCTCCTGGCCAGGGTCTAATGAGAGGAGACAGAGTATGACCTATTATGTCTCAGAGTTTGACTGAATGGAGACTTTTGGCAGGTGTGTACTGGCATGTGCAGCTCCTATGTAAACTCTGCAATTTTATGATTGCATAAAACCTTTTTATAGCCAGAAGGTATTTGAGTTCATAACATGTGCCTTTCCAGACTAGATAGTAATGGAATTCTTGATTATTTTCTATCTCAATATCAAGATGCAAAGATGACAGGTTAACAAATCCTTGTCCTTTCTGAGGTAACTCTGTAAGAAAATAATTAAGCAATGGAAGTAGCTGGAGAAAACGGTTCTCTAGCCATGATTACTGGTCACAGTCCAAAGTCAAACATACCCAGCCATCAAAATTCCACTCTGTTTTGACAATGGATGATGAAGATATGTTGGTCTCATTACTCACTGAACTTTTTTCCTTTCTAGCAAGTATTGGCTCCTGCTACCACATTACTTTTCAGAACTTTTCTGCTCAGATAATTTTCTAAGCAAATCATGCAGTTCCATAGGTTTGACCTTCCTTCTCCCCACCTCAGAGCTACATGTTTTAACCAGCCCATGGACTTGCCTCAAGTCTTTTCTCTAGGAAGACAGCAGCCCCTCATTCCTGCCAGGTCTCCTGCCCAGGGGCATATTGCAGGTGCTCATGATCGCCTCTTCATGGCTGCATCCAATTTCCACATTACTTCCTCCCCTGCATTCAAACTGCAGACAGGTGCCCTAGAAAAGGGATCTTGAGCATTCACTTAAGCCCACCCCTGAAGTAAAATACCTCCCATGGAATAAAGCTTTGAGAGGACAGAAACTTGATGTGCTTACAGCTAATGAGTAGGGTGCAGGCAGCTGAGGCCCAGGAAATGCTGTGGCAGGACTCCCAGCCCTGCCCTTATCCCAGGGACTACTTGGAGTCAGAGCCCTGCCACTTTCTCACTTTTGCCTTACTAAAACAAAGTAACTAATACCATGTTTTCTCATCTCGGGCATGAGGGAGGACAGATTCTTTAAAATAATGATTTTAATTCACAGTTCTTAAAAATAGGCTCTTAACTCTATATGCTGGCATCTAAATAAAAGCAGCCTGATTTTGAGAGGTGCTAAGCATTTGCACCTCCTAGCAATGTGTACACGAGCTGTTTTAAAGATCTCCAAAGATACAGATTTTCTTCCCTGCCAATACCACTTCTCTCTCCTTCAATATAATTTTATAGGCCATCCATTTTGACATTACATCAAATTAACACTAAAAACACACCTACCACTTTGGATAGAGCTTTTGAGAACTCACTCTTCCCAGCACACAAGGCAGGGTGCCTACTTTGTGTTACAGACAAGTTCACATTTAACTTTGAACATTTGCACGAGTCACGGAGAATTCATTTTGACTTCTGTGTTGTCCTGAACAATGACATTTTCCTGAATCAGGGACAAAGAAAGTCATTGGAAAAGCAGTGACAGCCGAATAGATCATGTTTATGCAGTTTAGCAGGGGCATCTGTTTCTCTAAATGAAACCCCAAAAGAAAAATAATAACCAAGAAAAAATTTATTCAGTAAGATTTGAAAAAAAATAAAACCAACCAAAACCAGAAAAATGTCTTCTGGCTCCTCCAGACAAATTAGCCTAAGGAGTCAGGAATGCTAAAGAAAAGGGAGAGAGCATTGTCTGAGCTTTTATATTTCTTCCATTAGGTAATTTTCAAGTAGTGTTGATTTAGCAGTTTCAATTTCATTCAGAAGAGGCTAAACAATGTTAGATGTTCAAGTCTTCCTTTCAGGTTTGCTTTACAATTCACTATTGCTCTTTATACTCTTAAGCCTGTGCTCCGATATATAACCAGTTATATATTCCTTATTAAAAATGTACAATGTTTCAGAAAATTAAAATAGTTTTCAAAATTGTCCCCATTGGTAATTCCGCATTTGATTGTCAAAAATGTTAATCTTTTCTCAGGCCTGAAATTATGAGCCAGCTTTATTGGTCAGAGTCCATAATAATTTGAGCTCTTATTTTATAAACTCATTTCTGCCTAGTGATATCCTGATAGGAGCAAGAATAATAAATCACAAACATGTCCCCCAAGATTGCATTGTAAATGTCAAACTAGACAGGAAATTGTAATTAAAGAAAGGAAATTGCTACAAAGAAGCACTCGATTTTAAAATGAGCTAAGCACAGAATTTTCTAAGCATTTAATTATAGACCAATTTCAACTGACTGCTTTGCTTTTGCAGTCATATTTCTTATTATAACTCTTCTACATAATAACCAAATCTCCATGCTTACACTGGTCAGGAGCATTACTACATAACACTGCATAAGCACAAGGATTTCCAACTTTACAGGAACTATTAGCACGTTCTAGTGTGACGGACAGCAATATCAGATTTTTAAATCAGTGACAATCTGATTTTAACTCTGCAGCTGAGTAGATATCTTTTCAGAACAGCAACTGCACCTTTTGGCACCTCACCCTTAAACAAGCAGCAGGACCAGTTCTGAAACACCTGGACTCACAAATGCCTGGATGAGTGAATGATGTTGTCAGGGACAGAATCTGCCACCACAAAAAAAGTCCCTGTGATCCATGAAGGCTGCTGTGCTTCCTATCAATCCAGACAGAGCCTTTCAGTGCCATGAAGAAAAGGGGCTATTTGCGTCCTCTCCAATGCATATAAGCCAGAAAAGAAAGGATTTAGGGAAAAAAAACAGTATGTTCTAGTAACACTAGTCTAGCAAACCACTTAAATTTATGGGTTGTTGTACACTGAGCAACTTGGAGCAGCCTTTTTGAGCCCTAAATTCTGCTATTGAGCCTTTGTTTTTTACTGATCTTCTGTTTCAAGAGAGTTAACAGGCCTTAAAACCCTTTCTTTCCATCTTCTCAGCCAGACCCAAGAGTTAATCCTCATCTTCCCAACGATCTTTTTCTGCTTCTTGCCAATACCACAGTGGTTTAAGTGGTAAGACTGAAGTGCACAGTTGTCTTTTTCTTTAGCACAGCCTAAAATTTTATTGGAATTAAAATGTACTATATACCAGCACATTGTATCTTTTTTGATTTGAAAGGACAGATATGCAGAAAAACTTTTCTACAAGACTGAAGCTGGAGAAAATCCTGTTACATTGAATCCTCATTAGGGCCTAGCAAAATTCACTGAAAAGTTGACACTGCGTATTTCCAACTAGTAAGGAATAAATCAAGATGCAGATGGGATCATTTGCACCCATAAGCTGACTGCAATGGAAATATTATGCTGCTGCAGGAGCAAGATAGAATTGGATAAAGCCTAGTCAACTGGCAAATACTTACCAACCACAGAATTTACTTGTTGCCTTGTGAATCAATATAATGACCTAGAATTTAACTACTCAAACATTTAGAAGAGCAAGGTTAATAGAAGCATTCTGATCTTTTACTTTCCTAGAGAATAAAACCCCTTAGAATGGATGAAAACAGTGCCACAACAGAAACAGCATTTTCTTCAAAATGTGGATATGTAATTGTAGTGCAATGTAGCCATTATTTGGCACATGGTCTAAAGACCCCTCAAGTAGGTCACATTCTTAAGTGTAACATGCAAAGGAACACAATCTGTGTGTCTGATAAAATAGATGTCCTGCTGTCCAGCACAGCTTACTTTCAGATTTCATCAGCAACCAGAAGTCAGTTGGAATGAGAGAAAGAAACTGCTCTTCTCAAAGGGAAAATTATGCTACTTTGGCTGGAAAGAGGTGTAAAGAAATTGAGCCCATCAAAAAGACGTGTCTTGGCAAGAGAACTTACAAAAAAAAAAATCAGTGTGAAAAAAGCAGCAAATGTTTTGAGGTTGATTTCATTGGGAAGAACTATCGAATTCAAACTAAATAAATATGTTGTGGGTCAAGTAGTGTGCATCATCTGTGGGATAGGATTGTATGAAAAAGAGAGATTGAAGCATCTGTGAATAGTTAGGTAGTAAAAAAATAGGGTAAAAATAAGAGGAACCAATAAATGAAGAACAAGTCATTATGGGAATCTGTGTGTATGAAGATATAGTTGGAGAAGACCAAAAGGTCCCATAAAGAAGCAGAAGAACATTTGAAGAAAAGGTTCCATGGAGAGATGGGAAACCCAAAAGGAAGAATGAAGCAATGGGTGTAATGAAACAAAAAGAGAAAAGAGGTCGTATCCTTTGGTAAGGTGTGCAGCAAAAAGGCCAAATTTGCCATGGTGCCAGCCAGCAGGGCACATGGCAGGGTCAGCAGGAGTGACAGGCTGTGACTCCACTCTTTGCTGGAGTCAGCACATTGCTCACGTGCTGACTCTGAAAGTTGGCATAACACATCGAACAACAGCAACTGGATACAGATACAGATGCCACAAAACTTACTTTTGGGTCAGAGTGAATAAATATGTGTCTCTTTCCATTGTGCATGATGTGAAGTGACAGTGACTGCAGAGGAGCTGAGGAAAGGGAGGATGGTGATTGAATAAACAGCACAGAACATAATCATGTCTAATAAAACATGCTCTTACCAGAGCACCTGGAGAATTCTCCTGCTTTACACAGAGTTTTCCTCATTATTTCCTGTTTCTGTTTTCCTTCATGGTTATGGCTTTACTACAAAAGTGGCAATACTAACACTATGCTTAAATCCTCTCATTAGTCTGAAACCCAGAAGAGAGTGGCAATTTTTGCAAAATCATAAATAGAGCGTCTTAGAATTACTGAATTACTTTATAGAGCATTTTATTACCAGCAGAGAAAGACTGTCCTGGCCACGCTGTAGCCTGTGTTCAACAGTGCTCAGTCACAATATGGGATTTTAGCAGCATTAGGGTCTGGGTGTTGATGAGATTAGGGCCAACAGTTGGATGTTGCTTCAGATAAGGCTTCCTTCAGCTAAACCCAGCACTTTTGTCACTTCATCTAATTGCTATTACTTTTTTTTTTTCTTATGCATTTCTCATTTCCCCTCCACTTGCATTTACTTTGTATATCTTCCTGTGGTAAATTTGACCTAAGTCTCCTTTTATACTTTACTTTTTTTTTTTCTGGGACATGATTACATGTGCTTAATTCAGGCAGTACTGTGAATACAACAATTTCATTGCTTACTAGCAGTGACAGCAGGTCTTAAAACAGGCACAAGCAGTGCTGGGGATGGCAAGCACAGGAATTTTGGCTGGTGCTGGGGGAGTGATGGCACAGGGGATTCACAGTGACCAAAAAAGGGGCTTTTCCATGGGCAGGAGCTGCTGCTTGCCCACCCTTGCCTCTCATACTCCAGCACCCTACGCAGCATTGCCACCTGATAAGCATCTTATCTCTTTGGAAAGCAATATTTCCTGATTACTGGTGAGCTTCTAGTGGCACGGACGAATTTATTTTGGGGAAAAAGAAATACAGTCTGGCATCCCACTCTTGAAAGGCTACTCACCTCACGCAAGGTTTCCATAACAGTAAGGTCAGGAAAGCAACACATCTCTTTGACAGGAAGATAGCACAATAGATTTTCTGGCTCTATTACACCGTCTCCATGCAATCTGGACACGGCATTTCATGACTCGTTTGCCTCAGTTTCTCATTTATAAAAATGAAGACAGAAATCCTTCTCATCTGTTCGGGCTCTGAGTTCCTGGGTACAAGCACAGGCTCAAAATGAGGTTTTACAGCACACAGCCCAGCAGGAGCTATGTCTTACTAAAGGCCTTCTTCCATTTTAATACAAACTGGAAGCTTGTGTTACTGAAACGCTATTTACATTTGTCACAGTGCTCATTAAGTTGTTAGAAATATCAGGCGAGACTATTAGTTACAAAATTTGCAACCAGCACCTTAATAGCAATATATGTCAAAAGGGGGAGATGTTTAAAGTGTCTCAAGCACTTCAGATGGAACTCTCTTTCTGCTGCCCATGTGGAGCACTCTCACTCCCCCCCCCCCCCCCCCGCCCCATTGCCAGCGTGCTGGGATGTGCTGGGATCACCACACAAACACATATTTAGGTTTCAGCTTAAAAAAATGGCTTTTCTTTATAACCTGCAGTCTTAGGCACTTGCCATCAGGAAAGCATGCTCGCAGGGGAAGGATCCCAAATTACTTGGCAGGTATGGCTAACACAGCCCAGGGAATTATTGGTAGCAGCCGACTGCTGTGAATGTGCAGAACCAAGGCAGAGACACAGTGACATATAAAATGTACACACACACACAAAATGAGGGCATTCAAAAAGCCAATGCAATGGCAAAGCTTCTTCCAGTGCACAGGGAAGGGAATTGCTTTGTTTATTGCCATCACTGCCCCTGTGAATCACAGCCCATAGCATTGGAGCAGATGAAAGGCCACAGCCTTTAATTCCCCAGCAAAGTCCCAGATCAGAACAGTCAAAATTTCAGACAAAGCAAAAATTTCAACAAATGGAAATATTTAACTATATCAAAGTAACTTCTTAGGATATAGTCCCAGTGCTTCCTTTCAACCAAACACTTTATATCCCATGAAAGCACCTCAGCCTTATAAAAATGAAACATAATGATCATTTTACAAACATCATGATCAAATCAGCTTGTTCCCACAATTTTTTTGAGGCCACTAAATCCCTGTTTTCCATTATGAAGGCTGTAGTGGCTCTGTCACTTGTCAAATGCTGTGTCACAAAAATATTTTAAAACCCATTTTGCCTTTCCTGCACTCCTTTTCTTTCTTAACCAGTAACAGAAATAATCAAATTGGTGAACAAGCCCTGGCTCTGTATAATAGTTCCAGTATGTCCTTACCAGTGGTAAAAAAAAACCATTAGGGTAAAATTTTGTGTTAAAGCATCAGTTCAAACCATAGAGAGATAAGACCTGGGATAGATACTTGGGATAGGCAGATCCATAGATTTTGTAGACTAAATGCTGAAATAATGCAGAAGGAAGTGCTGTCTTATGAGAGGCTTGTGGGATTTAGATATCAGGAGGAAATTCTTTACTGTGAGGGTGAGGAGACCCTGGCACAGATTGCCCAGAGAAGCTGTGGGTGCCCCATCCCTGGCAGTGTCCAAGGCCAGGCTGGACTGGGGTTCTGAGCAACCTGGGATAGTGAAAGGTGTCCCTGCCCATGGCAGGGGGTTGGAATGAGATGATGTTTCAGGTCCTTTCCAACCCAAACCATGCTATAATCCCATGATTTATCCAGGATCCCATGGGAAACAACTGCATTACCAGCAGACTCATTAATGCCCTTCATCAATGCCAACCTAAGTTACTGAATAGCCCTTACTGTTTCACTTCCATTACTTTTATCCAGGACGTGGCTTTATTCTGTGAGTTAAAGTCTCCAGATCCACAGGCTGGAAAGTCAAATCACTGTGGTCAGGGGGACATGGACATAATTATCACCTGGGCCATCACCAGGAGGGAAATGAGTCATTTGTGTCTCTTTTCTTAGCGGGGGATAGTTGTTTCTTCTGTCCTATTTTGAACATGTCAAGAAATCCAGAGGATCCCAAGCCTGTAAGGGAAATCACAGTCAGGGTATAAGGAAGCTAGCTCAAGTCTTGAGAGTTCTTTTTCACAAAGCTACTGAGCTCAACTAGACATGAGAAAAAAAATCTTGGAGATGATGCTGCCTACATATGCCATAAACAGATGAAGAGTTGGATTTTGTCCACATAGCATGAACATTTAAAACTCAGTAGAGGCAGGATATGCAAACAAAGAGAGAAGCTTTGTGTATTCATTCATACATTGACTTATAAAACTCAAGCTGATGGGTCATAAAAATATTTGAAGATGTTTACATGAAAATTTCACTTTGCTTGCAGCAGTTTCAGCAGCATGTTCTCCCAATAGACTGTATTATTAAGACAACCTTTTTTCACAATGAGCTGCAAAATGACAGTGCCCAATTCTAGAAGATCTAGGCTGGTTACACGGTGTGAGAAGGCTTCATAATCACTGCTCACTGGTTGCTTCTACATAGAGTAAGGAAAAATTCTGTATAGTCTCTGGCCGTAGTAGTAAGCAGGATGGACAAACCAGTGTTTCCCACCTCTGTGTCCTTACCCTGTGACAACCAAACAACAGAAGAAGAGTCCTTGTTCCTGCCACAGCCCTTCTCAGAAGTCCCTGCAAGGGCAATTCAGTTTCTCAGAAAGGACAGCAGCTGTGCAGTTAAGCATGAATCAAAATGACCATTTGGAGAAAAATCCCAATTTCTCATTTTCTTTTCATTCCAAACGTGAATGAAGAACCAGAAATGTGAATCTTCCCTAGGACAGATATTTTTTAGAAAACTCCGTTTTGGAAAACCCCCTGGGGAGTGTGTGTATCCAAGCTTGTGGGGATCATGGCTGAATGTGGGTGGCAGCTCAAGCCTCCTGGAGGCTTGGAAGCCAAGGCAGCTCATAGCCCACGAGCCAGGCAGACAGAGGCCGTGAGGAGCTTGGGATGTATGCAACTCCACAACCCCAGCAAAGGGAAGGCAGCCTGGGGGGGTCAGCAAGCGTCCAGGCAGCCTTTCAGCGACCCCAGGAGTTTGCCAGGGGCTGCTCAGTGTATCAGACCTCAGCAAGGTGGGGTGGGCATGTTTGCAGAGCAGGGATTGTCCCCCAGAACCAGCCTTTCCTAAAGAGAACCTCTCTCCCAGAGCCCTCCTCTGAGACCCAGGCCCCCAAACGCCCCTCTGTAATCACCATTTTCACATGATGCCATTCTGCATCATGTTCTGAGCTTTTCCTCACGCTGGAAAGGGGAGCTTTCCTCAGGGGCTCGAGGTGGGCCCAGGAGCTGTGGCTGCTCCCTGTCCTGGGCAGCTCTAAGGAGAATCTCGTGTACCACACTGAACGGCCTGGGTCTCACCCGGCCTTCTGCCGGGTTTGCAAACGTTCCCCAAAATGCAGATTCCGCATCTACACAGAAAAATCTAAAATTAAACCTCCAGGATGGCAGCAGCAGCATCCATATCACTAGATACAATCCTGACTATTCCTGCAATTAATGAACTGGGACAATTACAGGTAAAATAAAAATGACTGTGTGAAAAAGACCTTGAAAGACATGAAACAGACAATGAGTTTTTTCTACTTTTTATTTCTCTTTCCCTCCCTTCCCTCACTACAGCTTTATGCATAATTGTTTGGTCAGTTTGTTCTTCCCTGAAACTTTTACTGAAATGGATTAGGTAAACCATGCTCTGAAACAGATTGAAAATGGAAAATATGTAAATATATAGCATATAACTTATAAAACTGTATATATATGTGTGTGGGTGGGTGCTGGAATAAAAAAGTGACTGTTACTTGCTGGTAGAACAACATATCAACAACTGTTGGAGCTGACTTGAAGGTTAAATATTAGGAAGGAATCCAATTTCTCTTGTCTATTCAGCTCAGCGGTGTGTTAGATTGCGGTTGGAGTGTGCTTATGGAGTGTGGGATATGAAGTAGGCTAATCAATCCCTGCTGCTTCATTCTCAGGTTCTTCTTATATCAGGTCCCTGCCCTCAGGCAGCCTTCAGCTTTCCAAAAGCCAATTCCATACAAATAAAAATTGCGACCTGCAGCTAGAGGGTGAAGCTGAGTTTCCCCCTTGTGATTAATCTCTTCTTGGGTGGCTTTCAGGGGAAGAAGAAAAAAAAAAAAAAAAAAAAAAAAAAAAAGAGAAAAAAAAAAGGAAAGGGAGGGAAAAAAAAAAAAAAAAAGGAAAGAGAAAAACCATGCATGCTGCAGCCCTGTGAAAGAGTTTTCCTATTGAATGAGCCCAGTGCTCTGGAGCCAGCTTATCAAATGAAAGAATTCATTTTTTTTAACAGTGCCTCGTGTTGACATTGAGAAAATGAGCTATCAAACACTATGATTAAACTTCAGCTGCCATAATTGTCGTCCGAACAACTGCATGGTGGAACTGAAAAGCATTTTTTTTTAACCAGCTCTATATGGTTCACCAGTAATACTCAGTTTAAAAGGTTGTTGCTGCTAGCAAGAGAAACAAGGCTTGAAATTAACTTTTTCCAATCCATAGACAAAATTAAACATAGGTATTTGAGTCACACAAACAACAGGTAAATCAGATGTGCTTTAAATTTCATTTTTAGTCATTTTATCTGCTGAGGGATAGCTCTGGGGTATTAAAATATCTGAGCATTTTCTTGTTTCACTGCATCTGACTGGATAGGTCCTGCCTTTTATTTTGAGAACAGTAGACAGACAGAAAGAAAGAAGCACAAAGAAGGGTGCCTTAAATACTCAATTTGGTGCAAGAGGGAGTAGATGGAAGGAAATCTAAGATTTGTGAAATGTTTGCCCTGCAACCTCAAGATTCAATATGAACAGGGGACAATTAAGCCACAATTGCACCACCATGTGCAATTATTGCTCAGCTTCCTTTGGGGCCTGGACTAGTGCATTCCTTAGCTTGAGGCTTATGGGGATACTGAGTATTTTATAATACTAAGTATTGTATACTAATTCTCAGCAATGTTTTTACATACATCCTCAAGAGACTGGCTCCTCAAGGAGGCTGAAGAGTTCCTTCAGAGAGGCTGTTAAAGGCAGGTTACCTCAGCAAGGTGACACCAGCCCTCTGTAATCCTTTGGGAACTGAGCTGTTGCACAATTAAAATCTCTCTACTTAAATTTGTTTAAAAAAAAAAAAAATCAAACACTACAGTACAGCGAACACGAAGGAAATAATGCCGGGGAGCAACTGAGGGCCAGGTTAGGAGGACTGAAATTTCTGTGCCACTTTTCCGAGGAGCGTCGGCGCTCCTTCCCTGCAGGATGGGAGCGGGCCCTGACCCGGGATGCGCATGAGGCGGAGGATGCGGCCAGTGCCGGGCACGAACAGTTTGCATCCCCAGCAGCCCCTGTAAGCAGCCGTGCCGCCGCTAGATGTCCGCCCCGGCCCCGCGGGGACCAGCCCGCCCTCGGCATCGCCATCGCCATCGCCATCCTCCTCCCGCCGGATTCATACCGCATCATCTTGGGAACAGAAAGGGTCTGGTTTCCCCCCCGTCTCCACCCTACTCTACCTACTCAAGCAGGTATTTTCGCAAAGCCAGTTATACAACCTGATCGGCGCTCTGTTTCCTGAACATATGGGAATAACATTTTGAAATAACAATAACATTTTCATCATTTTTAGCATCTCACATGCTCTGAGCTTGACTTTATCCCTTTCCAGGAGTAAAACTGATAACGCCGAGGGCTTGCTGAGGATACTCAGGGGTTGAGGCTCTTGCTTGCAAACTGATTTCATGATCTGAACAGAGCAGCTGGAGGAGCAGTGAGGTGCAAGATGACTTAGACATGGGTAAGAGTTAGGAGCTGAGCTGGAGAGATAGGAGGAACAGCTTCCAGAAAAACAACAGACTGGATGTTGTTGATGAAAAATAACACGAGTCTGCAAAGCTAGGTAATGGCAACTGCTCAATAAAATAATAATAATAATAATAATAATAATAATAATAATAATAATAATAATAATATTTTCAGTTTTGAGTCACTGACTCAAAAACTGAAGTCACTCAGATCTGTTACTTCCATAACACTTTCCGCAGCTTTTTTATCAACCTAGTTCTGGATTGTTCCCACCTGCTGGACTGCACACACAAAGTTATTATTGTAGGGTTGCTTATGCATGCTGAGCTGCATTCCCATGTTTTCTATTTGTAGGGTCACTCAGACATGCTGTCTGGATCATGACTATTTTCAAGCACCCTGGGCCACTGGAAAGGACTCATTTATCCAAAGCAACAGCAAAGATATTTGTGTCAGAAACAAAGACATGAAAAAGGTACTTGAAGCCAAATTCTGGGCCAAGCTGCAGAAGCACTGGGCAACACATTATTTACTCATCATGAGCTTTGCAATATGGGTTATAAAAAAAAGTTATAATCAATTAAGAAAACAGAGTCTGACACTGCAACACTCTTAGCTTAAGGAAACCAAATAAAAGATCACACCTTGCTCAAAAAGCTTATTTTGGAATCTCAGTGTAAATAAGAGGTATAAACACACATCCTTTCAGCTAGGTTTTGGGTGAACTGTAAGATCTATTTGCTGCTGTACAGAAAGCTAAATTACATTTTAAGATAAGTCTTTCATAAAAGGCCTGCAATTCTCTCTTATTCCTCATTTCCTACATTTGAAATATTTTGATTTAAAGAATCCAGTCTATTGTTCCTGTAATAAACTTAACAATTGCAAAGAGATGAACCTAATATGGTCACTTTTAGTTGAGGACACAATTTTTATCTTACTTTCAAGGCAATGTTATTGATTACCACTGCAAGTGAATTCCGGGCAGTATTGGAGATGGGGTAAACACAGTGCACCTGCAGGTTGTTTTGGCTTTAGGTTGCTCTTTGACTAGAAAGAAAATGTGAAGTTTGGATTAGCTGGTGAAGAGAAAGGGAACCCCTGGCCCCTCTGCACTTGGAAGCTGTTCCTGAGGACATCAGCCTGCTAGGCTTTTCTCTAGGTGACAGAAATGCTGGGCTTTAGCTCACACGCACTGTGCTAAAACAGCAATAAAACTGTGACAAACTGACAAAAGCAGGTCAATTCACAGCTCAGGCTGACACCACTTTTTCAGCCCATATTGGTCGATTACCAATCAAATTTCAGGTACAGGGGAGAGAGTGGAAGAAAAAGGCAGCACTGAGACACATCAAGATATGGCAATCACAGCTCTCTTGGGGACTCAGGCAGCTCCACCTCTTCTCTCTGTTTTTTGGCAGCCTCACCACTGCAGGTATGTGTGTGACAGCTGCTGGGAGAAAGCCCTGGAGACACCAACAAACCAGGCCCCTTCCAGACCCCCCCACCCAGACAGAGGCGAGCCTGCAGAGAAGATCCAGGCACAGGTTGTGAGGCTGGGAATGCCAAGACCAGGTTTCTGAGACAACAGGGCTTTGGAGGGCCCTGTGCTCATGATCTCCCCAGGCACTGGTTGGAATAAGGGCTATTAAAATATTACCATGAATGTCAGTGCCTGAGGATCTCTCACATGTGGGGTTGCTTTTCTTTGCCATCCTTTCCCACAATCCCAAAGGAAGGCAACCACTCATACCACACAGTGTCTCTGCTTTTAAACTGGCACATTCACCGATAGTTCTTTTTTCACTGTGTTCAAACTTCAGTTAAATTAATACTTTACAGTAAAAAACAGAGATAATCATATCATTGCTGCACGAGAATAGCTGTGACTGACAACCTCTCTGAAAACACAAGTCCATGACTCAGTGCACACAACATAATTTGCGAAGGGCAGAATGAAAACTGCCTGGAAAATAACGTCTAAGTAGGAGAGGAAAAATAATACACAGGATAAGATTATGAGAGGGCAAAAAGGCCTCTTAATATCATCTATTCTCCCACTACAGGTTGTTCAGAGGAAAGAAGGATGCTACATCCTCCCATTCAGATTTAACTGCATTCCTATGCATTTCTACTTGTAATGCAAAATTTTTTGCCTCATGTTTGCTGTGTTGCCTACAGAGAAATTACTTATATCATAAAGTATATTTTCTCCTTTTGCATTATCAGAATCAACTGTCTGTCATGGCCCTATGAGCTCCTCTTTCTCAAGAGTGTAAGAGTGAGGGCTGGGCCTTGGCATTCAGAAGCAGCCCTGGGTCTCTGAGCCCAGTCTGAGTATTGCAGGGTTAACATCACATAATTCATCTCACAAATGTACTTTCTGAAACATGTCACACAATATGGCTGCTGCTGTAAAGTAAGAACAAATAAATCCAAGGAGTCTTTTGCCTTTAAAGGGAAAAATATAACAACAGTTAAACAACAACGCTCAATTAAACAATGACTAAAACCCATAGCAGCTTTCACCCAAGCCCAAAGCAAAGTTCAGAAAAGCAGCTTGCTTAATCCAAGGGACAAGATTTACTTCTCCTTCCTTCCCTGACATCATCACACCTCTTCCTTTCACAATGAATTTGTTTGGGGACAATTGTGGGAAATAAACCTTTATATTGCTTAACCTGATTTCTGTACCAAGTATCTGCACTGGGAGCAACAGTTGTGAAAAAACAGAGTTAACCTGTTTCCCACCAAGCTTTCAGTGGTGCTTATACTGGTGTTTCTACCAAAATATCAAGCAAAATTCATCTCAGTTACAAAGAAAACAGATAATTAGCACTTATATTTTCTTCTATTCCTTTCAGAAAAGCTGAAGCAGATGGAGTCACCATCCCTACAAGACAGTCCAAGGTCTGGGAGAGAGAGTCTGGGAGATACCTCAAATAAAATAGCTGGAAAATTCTCAGAAAGGCAATTCAGGCTGCTTGCTGCCACCAGAGACTTCTGGAGCTCCAGAAGGTGGGCACAGAGAGAAAAACCAACAGGTGAATCCTTCCAGAGAAAGCAGGGACATGGATGGAGACATCGAGAGCCAGACATAAAATTTGTTCAATGATATTTACTCTCTGAGTTCCAGGAATGAATTGTGATCACAAATAGTCCTTTCAATGCTCCTTGGCAGGTACAAATGTAAGGTGAGTCCGTTTTTATCTCATAGCTGAACAAATAGCTGAACCAGAAAAAAGTACTAAAGACAAAGGCCCGAGTGCCCTGACAGTGTATGTTATTGCAGCTATACTGGATTTTACAGAATTCCACCTGTTTGTATGAGTTGTGTGTGGATGTGCTTGTCCAAGGGGTTTTCCATGGTCAAGAGCCTATTAGGTTTTCATTATAATTGCAGTTAGTAGCATTGCCAACTCCTGATGCTGCCTGACATTTCCCAGCAAGTCCAGCGGCTTTAAATTTTGCCAAATATTATTATTATGATTAAATTATTGCCATTTTTTTCCAGTTCAGGCTCGAATTGGTATCTTGGATATGTACCACTGTGACAAAATTGTCACCAAACCCAGGTGTCCCTTCCAAGGATGAAATTAAAGGCAAATACATTGCTTGGCCTTTGTTCAATATGTGTATACACTTCTCCCCCCACAGTTTTATTTCTGTTTGGTTTCTACCACCCAAGTGCAGCGTTATACTCTTTCCACTACAGAAATTTTGCAATTTAGCAGAAGGAGAAAAGGAGGGGATGTCCCACTGCTAATATGGTGGGCCTTGCTGCCCATTGAAGGGGATTAGGTATTGATCTGCTCCTTATCAATTCTCCTCACACTGGAAGGAGTCTGCCCCTTATCTTTCCAGTTGGACTGGATTCCCTCTCATTTGATCACTGGAGGGAAACCTAGACATGGCCAAGGGGTGGGACAAGAACATCTGGTCCTGGTTAGTTGAGGACTGTGCAGTAAGGCACATCTCAACAGGAGCAGGGTGTCAGGGCCCTTAGAAAACTGTTCATCACCAAGATTCACTAAGCTGCGTTAATTGACACAAATGACAACCTGTTAAAAGATCCTCCTGATTGGTTGTGCTACTAAGTAGGAGCAGTCCCTTAGTTGTGCAAAAGTGTTCTACAGTTCTTACGTGTTCAACTTCATTTTCAAGGGGAGAGGATAAAAATAGCCTGCTAAAACAGAGTTTATAATAAACTATTATTCTATAAAGTAATTGGAGAGATTATTAGAGATGATGATTACTTTGCAATTCTATCTAGAGAAATTATTATCAAGGCCTGTCAGCCTGCTTGATGGGGCTGCATTTATATCCTTTTCTGGGAACCATCCAATATAATGGCTGTTTCAAGTTCAGAGGAAGGTAGGCAGACATGTGACTTGTTAGCCACAAAAGTCTAACTACCTTTTCAATTTGGACCAGACCACTGATGGTGTAAATTGACATAGCTCCAGTGATGCAAAGTTTCAGGAAGATTCAAAACAGTGCCAGTTTCTGTCCCTTCATCCCAGTGGGGCTGTGCTTAAATCCACTGAAGATGTGGAGATTTACTTTAAAACATGCATTAAACATAATTTCCTGTAAATAGTTCCCTTTCACTTTGGGAATTTGAAAAAAAAAAAAAAAAAAGTATCAAAATCCCTCAAAAGGGAAAGCAGAAAACAGAAGGGGTGAAGAAAAGTTACTTAATTCAGCAATATTAGACATAGTGATAAAAGAAAACTTCAAAAAATGCTTGAGTGGAATTTTTAAATAGATAAATCAAAGATAAATATATTGATTAAGGTATACTTAACACAGTAATCTGAAATTTCCTGGAGACTTAATGAGTATGGAGCCACTAACACTGCACTAAGCACAGGGGACATAATCAGAATCAGAACTGACACAGAGCTCAAAATCATTTGAATTATATATTTCACCTACATTAGCTAGAAAAACAGTAAACAGTCAATGGCAGATAAGAAGTACAGTCAGGCAACATCAATGGGGAGCAGCCAAGGCTGGGTCATACAGTACACTGAGAAGAGAGCTTAACCTTTGGAATTGAAATATAGGCATTTTAAGCTCCAGTGGAATGTATCAAAATGGCCATTTTCAACTTAAATGCATAAAAGGTCAAGGGGAGGTCACATTTGGCTTTGGGTTCATCAGCACAGAGCATATCCCAGCTCTTTATTCATTCTCATTTTTATAAAAGGGTTTTCAAACCTCTCTGGCATGGCATAAATATTCATTCTCCAGGGCCAGATTTTCAGTTGGTGTAAAACAGGATAACCACATTGAAATAACAAACCTCTGCCAATTTATACCATCTCAGAATCTGGCCATCCTGTTCACATTCTTTTAAGATATAGAAATGGCAATTTTGAAACTTTTCCTGGAGCAAATGCTTCCAACAATAATGATGCATGTTGAAATTTGAGACTTTGACATTTAAATTGTCTGGGGTTTTCTTTGAAAGGCATGGCAGGAGGCATCCTCCAGAAGAGCCAAGGAGAGAGTAAATACCACAACAATCTACTTTACTGCTTCTCTATGTGTTCACCCTTCAACAGCAGATTTATGTCTTTTTCAATATTCCCACAATTCTCTTCAGATGGGAAAGAACTTTTCTGTTCCCTTATAAATTGCTCTGAAGAAAAAAAAACCCAAAAGGGCCACTCACAAATGGCACTGGTACACGAGCACAGTGAGGTGCAGTAGATGCAGCAGGACTGCATCCAAAGCAGGGCACCATCCTCATTCTGCTACCAAACCAATTAATTACCCAGAAACTGGATGAATGTGGGGGGATCATCCAAAGTCAAATGAGTGGCCATCTTAAAGAAACAAGCAACCACAGTTACCTAATTTGAGTATCAGTCTCCTTTCTAAAGGAGGCATTTCACATCCTACTTACTCCCCTAGTGCACTAAAATAATTTCTAATATATTGGTAAAGAAAACTTGCCTCTCATTTTTAGGATAGAGGATCCATTTAAAGAAATAAAATAATATCAAACTTCTGCAGCCCTGAATAATTATTTTTATCCTAAAATGGATAATAAATAGGAGTTTCTCGTTCTTTATTTGCATTCTGAAGAGTTCAGGTAACACTATTCAACAATTTTCGGAGGCTCTTGGGAAAAACATGGCCCCACTCTGGGTAGCATTGTCTTTCATGTGGCATTTCTTAGTCTTTATCCAATTTCATTTCTGTCCCTCAGCATGCAGGAGAATCAACTCAAAACAGTCAATATTGCTCCATATTGAGAGTCAATTCCAAGGAAGAGAATCTCATTTTATATTTTATTTGTCTGTAATATGCTTATCCTTAAGTGAACATTTTAGACACAGATTCCAAATTATGCATTCATTGGAAAGATTAACTCTGATTAACAAATTCATGCTAAACAACTGTGTTTAATTGGATTTTTGTAAGTAGCTAAATGTGAATGCTTCTCAGTTCTTCTATGTGGAAAACAAAACAAAAACTAATTTTAAAATATTTAATGAGGAACAATCTCTGTGTTGCTGACCTATCTTCACTGGTGATGAACCCTTCCTCCCTGCATTCTCCTGCATGCAAAGTTCCCCTAATCTAGTCCTAATAATGGTTAAAGTTATCTGTCTAATCAAACTAATTAGCACTGGTGAACAGAGACGTAATCATAATAGAAAGCAAATGCCAGTTTTACAAAATGAAAACGCCATATGTGCAGTAATTAGTGAACCACACGCACTTTTTATAAATCATATTTATTAGTTCGTAAACAAATCAAATCCTAAATTAAATGAACGTTACCATTGCAAAACACCAATGAATAAACAGATACAATGACTGGCCCTGCTGAGTGTGTTGTACAAGGGGTAGGGGAAGGGCACCCCCTTCCTCTCAAAGTTCCTTTGGAGGTGCTTATGGCTTTTTACAGAGGACTGTGTCTTCTTCTTTAAGTCACAGCATGGACGTATTAGCTGACCCAGGGAAGCTGCATTTGGTCATATGGGCATTTGGTCATATGGGCATTTGGTCATATGGGCTGCTCTTCACTGGAGACCAGATGGTCATAAATTAGGATATCCAGGCTACATCCATGGTGAAAAATGTAGTACTAATAAGTACTCTAATAATGTTCTACAGCGGACCAGGTTTCACCAGAAATTTAATGTGGATTTTGTCACCTTGCATAAATGATGATATAGTATAAACTATATTTAATGACAACACCCAGCCAGCAGAGGCACACTTTCAGCTGCCTTCAGACTCAACATACAAAGGGCACTTTTACACCTCAGACACAGAGTTAAACACAAAGAGCTGGAGAGACATACAGCCCAGACACACAGTGCTGGAAGCTCAACCTGAACAATCTGACTCAATACCCACAGGAAGCCTTACTTAAAATTAAGAATGTTTGTAATAAATACCACGAATCATTATGTATCCAATCACAATTATCATGGCTTTCCTCTCCCACGGGGAATACTGGCAGCAGAAAAAATGATGAACAGAGGTATTTATGGAGGCACAAAAACTACTTCATTCCTCTAACTGTTAAAATAGTCTAATGGTTGAGACCTCTTCTTTATATTAAGTGCTCTTCAGTTTAATAGATCCTGGATATTTCAAAATTTTTAGAAGAAACCAGCTTTGCTTTCTATAATTTGGCTGAAAACACTGCAGAACCTGGTCTTTTGGGTTCTTGAGCCATTTTGCTCTTGACAAAATGAAGCCTTTGACTCCCAGAACTTCTGCAGACCTGATCAGATCATGAATGTTCCTATGACTGCAGATACCCAGATTTGAGTCTGAACTTAGTTGCATCCTCCTTTCCAAGATGATCCTATAATATGGTGAAGCAAGGTTTAGGAATGGGCTGTGCACATTCCGCTCTGAGGTCATGGCTCAATATGTTCTCAAATCCTCACCTTTCGAGTTGAGAACACAGCGGGAATTTGGAAGCAGAAGTACAAACCAACTTTTCTGTCACTGTCAAGCCATACTATTCCCTTTGGTGATCATTCTGAAAACATTAATTAGAGTGGGTATTTAATGTGACTCTCCTGTAGTTTGTACACGAGGAGCTCAAACTAATCTCACCCCGCCCCAGCTATTCCAATGTACTCTGTTACAATGTCTGAAACATTAACAGTGAATTAATTATAATTGTGCAGTGGCGCCTGGCCACTTTGCTTTCTGTCTAGTTTATCTTTATTTTAGACTAAAGAAAACAATAATGAAAGAACAAACACACAATAAAATCCGTGCAGGAGATAAAAAGCAGAGTATCCTTGTCTTGGTTCCCCTCTTGGCCATACCCCCCATCTCGGCAGGAATCATGCTTTTTACATTTAAAAGTGCAATGCAGAGACAGCAGACCCAAAGCTACAAGCATGCTGTGCATTTAAATTTGATCCCTTTTTCTGTTTGTTTATTTTCCAGTACTTCTTTGGATTGGACAGGAAGTTTAAGCACTTCAATAAAGAAACAAAGGCCATTTTCACTGTATATTTGGCCTGGCCAAGAATAAGAGGTAATACCAATAATGTGAAAAAGCCTGAGCAGGAAGGGATTTTGCACATAGCAGCTGAAATGAATCCACGCAATCATCTGAACAGTTCTGGATTTTTCAAAACACAGTCTCACCAAACACACATGGTCCAAAACAGTCACCCAAGATTCTACCAAAAAAACATGACATTGCCTTTAAAATTATTATATTTTTAAATAATAGTAACAGAACAGCTTCCTGTCTTCTGAGCTCCTTGGGCACTTTTATTTATTCACGCTTTCAAGCAAAGTCGTTCATGAAATCTCTTGTTTCCAAGACCTGGAGTTCTCGAATCTCTCCATTACAGCCCTGGGATAAAAAATCACAAAAGGTTGACAACTGCAAAGTGCGTGGACACCTCCCAGCTTGGGCTGACTCCAATGGTTGGCAGAAAAGCCACATGAGACAGCCTGAAGAGCCTCACACATCTTAGCAAGGGGGGGAATTTTGCACTCTGATACCAGCAGGACCTAAGGATAATCCTAGCTCTGTGGGAAGAACTCACTTTAAAAAAGCATTTTTTCTCCCTTAGGTTGAGTTGAGTCTGTTTGTCAAGGAGAAGAGAAGTAACAGAAGGGAAAGGGAGGAAATACCTATGACATGCCAGTGAAAAGGAGGTGTGGGGAACCTCTGTGAAGGAAGCAGAAACAAAGTCATTCATACAAATACCCGTGGGCTCCAGCCTGCCAAGCCCCTCCACAGCACTCAAATGCTATCAGCCCTCTATTATACTGCTTCAGGAGAGCAATTTTTGCCTCATCACTGTGCAGAAGGCCTAAAGAAACTTGAACTGCCATTGGAAGTGCAGTATCACAAAATACGACAGGACACCCAGCCAATACTCTGATGGTTCAGCAGGACCAGTCCTGTTCCTGATGTAGTCCAATGGGGATTTTTTGGCAAGTAAAGGGAGCTGGCACAGGGGAGATACCTGACTCTGCAGCAGCTTGATGAGTGACCACAAGAGGCACTGAAAAGACTCTTGTAAATTTAAATAGACATTAACTCTTGGATTAACTAAATGGGGTTCATGGCTGCTTCACATTAATGCTGGTATATATCAGTGATCTGACCCCAGCATTGAAAACAGCAAGACAGAGTTTTAATTTGCTTATTCTTTGAAGACTGGCCTTTTAGCATTCTAATAAAGCAGAAGACTAATCTACACAGGATAAACTCCAGTGCATTTTAAGTAATTATACTCCATGGTTAAACAGTCCTTACTGTAGGAGGACAAAGTCCAAAAAGATTAGTTCATGCTAAATATTTCTCTTAAGTCATGTTGTTTTCCCCTCCTAATTTGGTTTTCTTACAACAAACTTTGCCTTCACAATTATTCCCTTGATTACTGTAAGAGTGCCAACATAATTTAGTATTTGGGGCTGGTACACAGAGCCTGGCAAAAACCTGACTCAAGCAAGTTTTGCTGCAGATTGGAGATTCGGCTTACTGCACAGAAAGCAGTTTTCTATATGAAAACTATTAAACTATATGAAGAGTAATTAAAAGCATCAATTAAGGATGTGAAATACAAATAATTTTATATTAGCCAGAAAACTTATTCTGACATACTAAAATGGGTGCTTAAAAGAAACTGCAGTGTGGGCTGCAACTTATTCAGAGCTCTAAGATAACTGCCAAGTTGTGTCTAAATGTATCATTTGATGCAGTATTTATAGGAAAATAATTTATTCTTACAATTTAAATTAGCGTAATACACTGTCACTATGTTCATTTGTATGGAGACATCCAGAAGTGCCACTGCTATGCTGGCCGTTATTTTTAATTCTGAAAACAACCTCGTCTTTCTATGCTTGGAAAGACACAACCAACATTTTCTATTCTCCAGCTTTCCCATGCCAGAGAAAAAGGGCAACAGTGCTGTGAGTTGCCCCCATGCTTTGTCACATTTTCCTGAAATAATTAATTTTTACTATGAAATAGTAACCACAACTATATTTAACAGCTCTGTGGCAGAAATTTCTTGGTTTATATATTGTTGTTTAGCTTCTTCCAATGAAGAGTCACTGCAGGAGGCTGGATTCCTTCCTTTCAGCAGAGCTACATACAAAGAACATCAGAGCCACATTGCACTGGTCTTTGGCAGAATGCAACAAAGCAGTTACCCAGCATCTGACATGCAAGTGTTTAAGAAGGTTATAAATGAGATTTTTATGGAAAACAAGAGTTAGAACAAATTTTGCTTAAGCCAACCTTGCTATTAGTTGTTACTATTCTCTAAAATCTGGTTCTACATGTCAAGATGTTACCTACTCATCATATTGCTGGCACCTACAAAAGCCTAGGGAGAAGATGCACAAAAGAAAATTCTGGATCACTTCATTCCAAAACAAGGGTAACCTCTCTTACCATGTGTGTACAGCATTGGGAGACAAAGAACTGTTGTTGGAAAGAGAGGGATACCAGTTGTGTTCTGGCACTCCCCCTTTGCTAAGGTTCTACTGTATAAAATAAGCTGTCTTTAGCTCGTCTTTGAAAACAAAAAACCTCACTAAAACAAAGAATTCATGAAAACAAAGAATTCTTTATGGCAATGAAGCAGAATACTTTTTTTTTTTTTGTGACACCCTCCATCTATACCAAAAAACAAAATAGCAATAGCCTGATACACACACCAAAAGAGGAAGGTTACAATACAAAAAAAAAAAGAGTGCACTGAAAGATTGGTCCTGCCACATATGGCATCACATCCATGGAATGGTTTAAGGATTTGTGATCAACCCATGCAGAAAAGCTTTCCATAAAGTTCTTAACAGTTGGTGTGTCTCAAGGTAAGCTTTTTGGGGTCTCGTGAACAAAGAAATTACTCAAGGAGGAAATATATATGAATTATTCCCTCATCTTCATGAGGGAGAACAAATGCTTGGGACTGCATACCTCACCTATGGGTGTTTAATAACAGAGAAGAAAAGAAAAAGAAGTAGTAACATCTCTCCTTTTTAAGATAAATGCACAACTTTTCAAGTGCAAGGTTACACACAGGCCTGGGGTCCAAAATGCAATTTCAGATGAGTTACAGCAAACATGTGGTGACAAGCCAGTTGGAGAGTTTCAATTCAAATATACTGAACCTGCTTCTTTACAGCTTGGTTCCCCCTCACCTGCATGTACTGCTGGGCACCTACTTATTCCTCATTTCTACTACATGAACATGCTTGCTTTGACAAGCCTTTTTCTTATGTGCTGAGTTTAACCCTTTACAACATCTGCGGTAGCTGTGTACCAAGATGCTGTTGTAAGAAAATGGAGCTACAAAAAGGATAAAATCCCTTTGTCAGCTCATCAAAGGAACAATCCAAATTGTGAACCCAAGCCCTAATCTATCTTTACTCAAATCATGGTAGCAGCAGGCAAAGTCCTTATCTACTTCTACTGCAAATCACAATCAATTGTATTAAAATATATTTTAGAAACACACATGCTGGATCACCTGAACCTTAGCAGTCCCGGCTCATTTGTATTTTTAAGCAGGATTTGATGGCACATCTCTCATCCAAAAAAGTAATATGCTAACCCAATCTGCCACCTAATCCCTAAGAGTCTCATTTTGATTGTACAAAAATAATTTAGGGAACCTAACAGTTTAAAACTGTCTTTTCTGGTGCCTAAGTGCTTCATTTTAATAGATATTAGCTGTTAAAGATACTCATTTTAACAATGACATTTACAGCTTTAACCAGTCTATCACTGAGCACAGTGCATCACTTAGCAGGATAGCACTGTTTAAAAAAATAATCTACTTGCTTTAATGTATACTGGAGTGTATTAGTTGGTGTTGAATTAGGTCATTTTAACCCTTCAGTATTTTTCAGCAGCATGAAGGCATTTCAGACCCTTTTAGTTCAAAATTGCACTAAAAGATACTTCCCCTCAATCAAAGTATTCACTTATGTCTCCTCTTCCATTTAAATTCCTTTCCATTAATTCCTTTCAATTAATTAAGCCTCACAACATCATTGTAAAGTGTTTAAGAGCTACCATTGCCCAGTTTGAAGTTGCAGGCCATATCCATTTGAGATGGATGGAATAACTCCCACTGCTTTGAAGCAGGCCAAAGAGTTGGGCTTTTTCATATCACAGAGAGTACTCCCATCAATTTTTCAGGGACTGGGTCAAGACAGAGATGACTGAACCAAAACCACACACTGCCACATGACATCATAAACCTTCTGAGAGACCACAGATATACAGATTCCTGCCTGTCTGTAACCACAGCCCTGCCCTTCTTTTGAAACAAAATCACTGGACAACGGATGATGAAGAAAATGCCAACAGGCTGTATAAACATGCAGTGGGAATCTAAGAAGCTGATTCCTCCTTTGTTGCTAAAGACAGAAGAACTGCCATGTTAGATCAAACAGCAAATCCAATTAACACAGTATCCTCTCTCTCATGGTGGCAAGCTCTTAGGAAATGATACTAGAATTATGCTATGTCGTCTCAGTTTCTTAAAACCAAAAATTCAAATGCCTTTCTGAGCCAGACCTTAAATCCAGGTTAAGTATTTTTAAACCCACCTGCAGCCTGTTCAGGCCTATGTCCATTTCTGCTCAAAATGGAAGGTTAGGATATGACATGAGGGAATGGGTCCCTGGGTGAGATGGAGTCTTGGCCCTACATGGAAGGAAGTACTTACAGGAGGTCATCTCCTGACCCTACAGGGCTAGTCACTGTGTCTCTGGGAGCAACTGATGGAAGGTATGGCACACCTATGCAAGGCTGTGCCTCTCCATTCCCCACTGAATTCTCACAGGCAATGGAGCTGCTGCCATCCCCAGGGGCAGACGTCCAGCTCATGGGACACCCTGAGGAAGCCTGCAGAGGTTGGTCCTGCACAAAAGTCCAAAGCCACCCCCACACTCCTGTAGAGCTGCTGACTGGAGGCATCTCACACGATATTTACAGCCAGTTGGCAATAATGTGTCCGTATGGGTGTGTGTGGAACAAGGGAGGGTGCAGGACACAGGGCCACACGCGCTCCGCCGGCTCCCACTCACCCCTTTGAGATGGGTGAGGAAAACTACGGAGCGCCCCTGAAACATGGCCATGCCACTAATTTGTACCATGGAATAAATATTTTCTCCTCTGTTTTCTCTCTCTTTGCTTAATAATTTGGAAAATTCTCCTTGCTTTCCCAGCTGCTGCTGAGCAATAACTAGCTATTTTTAGAGAGCTAATCACTGCAACTCCACAATATTTCTTCTGAGTAGTAAAAACTCATTGGCCCTTGCTTTATCTAAGGCAGTTTGCTGTGTAGATATTGTCAGGGCTCCCATTTTCCAGTGAGTATTTGACTATATTGCCATTGAATTTCTTTGCCATTTTAGTTTTCCAGTAATGGGAGTGCCCCAGAATATTGGAATATTCTTCCACAGCTTCTGGTGGCTATTTTATATTTGACCCTCTTGCTATATAGCCACATTCTATAGGACATTCTATAGATTTTAATGGCATTGATGTTCAGATTTCACTGCATTGCTTGGGGCATGGGATAAAGAAGGTCTTTGGATGGGGGAATTCTGTGAACATGTAAAGTTTGACAAAGGTGCTCAAAATTTTTTAATATCTAAACAACCTTATGAGGAACACAACATAAACAGTGGTTTATATACAGGTCTCCAAAAACTATTAGATGAATAGTTAAAACCAGACTTCTGTTGTTCGGTCTAGCACGTTGCATTTCTTCAGAGGATATCACACCTATGCAGAAGAGCATCAGACCACAGAGTTATTATTCTGTAGTAACTAGAGGTTAATAAAACCATTTTTCAGATACAGAATTAAAAAGAGATTAAAAAGAGACCTTCTTATCCTGAAAATGATGTTACACTATATACAAAATTCAGGTTTGTCACATGGGTGCAACAATATGTGAAAAGATACTTTATCAGGCCCAGTTCAGGAAAGAATGTCCTATTACAGGAGCACATGCTTCCTTTTATCATTTGGTAAATAATCTCTGTTTTCCTGAATAGCAACAGATTTAAGTGTCTGATGTAGTCTCCTGACTTAGAAGTTATAACACTAATTAAGTTAAATTTATTTGGTCTAGGGCTACCTGAAACAAGATACTGATGCATCTGCATACAGCAAAGGACGGCGTGAGCATCTGCAGAATAAAATGCTAGCCAGCTGAAGGGATACAATTAAGACAAAAAGAACTTGGGGATACTTTTTCTTTCAGTATGCCATGCAAGACTAAACAGGAAATGTGTTTAGATTTCCACCAGAAAGCTGAGTATAGCACCAGCTAACACATCCATTCATATTCACAGGGTGTTAACAAGCTTAGAGCTCTCTGCAAGAGAGGCTGGACAGCCATGGATGGGGCTGGATAAAAGAGGTAGGCAGTGTCCTCCTATGGAATGCTGAAGAGTTGCTCATAGGAGCTACAGTTCTCTTTGTGAACAGGAATAAATCACCTGAATGGGTCATGTAGGACAACAACAAAGCTATGGACAAAAGAATATGCCAACACCTGGAAAATTAAAACACTCTATGCAATGTAGTATCATAAAGTTCTGTGCATGTTTCTTTGTGAAAATGTCATGTGTGAAGTTTGACGAATAGATACAAAATTTACTGGGTAAATAAAACTGGGTGTTAATTATAAAAAGTTTGTACTATCAAAAACAGCATGTGCTAAGGAAGTGTCTGGGACATCACTCCAGGTGTATTAAACCATTGACAAATTGCCAGCTTTTGGGTTAATAACTTTGCATAGGCTTGTTTTAGATACAGGGTGCGGTACTGGGTTGTTGTCCTAAGGGGCCGATATCAGACACTACACTCTAAATGCCCCTGTACTGCATCAGTGCAAGGTGTTAAAAACAAAAATCCAAGACTGACATCTCAGAGGGTTTCTGAAATGTTTGCATTAAGGCCATGCAATTTCCACCCGTGTGTGAGAGGGAATGTCCAGGGTGCACAGCTGACAAATGACACTCTCTTGAGAGCCTATAACGTGTCACAGAGCAGAAGGCTTCAGGTTGCACGTGCAACTGTGAAACTTCTACTTTTGTTTCCCATCTGGGTTTTTGCAAGAGAAAAAAAACCAAAAGAGCTGACAACTGACCACAAGGGATGTCCATATATCTCTACCAATGGAGCAGCATGGAGACAGGCTATTGCATCCATCTAGCCAGCAAGCTTACTGACAGCGATTTGGGCTCAGTCACTCTGCTGTGTTTCTTCTCATCCCTTGCCTACTTAGGTAACAAGACATTAACACAAAAATTCTGATTATTTGTTTGATGAACAGCATGAACAAAAGCAATCTATGTGATTCTCTCCCAAAAATCACTAATGACTTAATGACTTCCTTTCATGGGAGTTTCTTGCACAGGAAGCAAGAGCCGCTTGAATCACTCAGCTATAGAAATGTACCTCACTCTTGCTTGGACCACTTTCTACCAACACCACACCAAAACTCTTTGCATTACCTGACAGTAGGACCAGGACTGCCTCCCACCACAGTCCTTCATCTGAGAAACGTTTTGGTTCTAGGACCTTGTAGCAGATGTTGCATGAGCAGAAGCCAGGTCTGTGTGAAGCTCCAGCTCAGATTTCCAAATTCCTCAACATTAGCACACACAGCCCTGTTGATTTGTGTCCCTCCAGTTATGACACCAAGGTTGCTAATGTGGTCATTCCTGTAGAACTCATAACTGATTAGCCAAGAGAACAGATGTGCTGCTCCTAAAATTTGCATTCCCCATTTCCACCTGTGAGAATAATGCCGTCAGCTCGCCCATTACACGTGGAGATTTGAGCTTGAACTCCAGACCCAAATCTTTTTACAAGACCTAAGTTTAACCAATCAGAAATGCACTCTGCAAAACTGCAACTAAACTGGAGCTGGAGAAAGCATCTGTCTCTGATGCACACCATTGTGATGCTTTGTGTCAGTTTGCATCAGTCAAGCAGAGTTTAACTCTGTTTCAGGGGCTTTTTTATATGCATCAAAAGGTTTGTCATTTTTCTGTGATTTAGGTAAAGGTAGGTTAGGTAATACAATTCTGTGGGCTGGCAAGCACTGAAGCAAACCTCAGCTTTTAGCTTTCTGTTCCCAGATGCCTACATTTCCAGTGGGTAGTCTGTCATATGTCTAAAGAAAATGAATGCTAATGAAATAGAAAGTGGTGAAAAGCCTCTATAATGGTAGAAAGTTTCTCAGCTAATAGAACAGGTTCTGATAGAGGCAATTGATAAAGGTTTCCCAGAGCTCTAAAAATAATTATTTAAATATTTATACGAGCAAAGAGTGGAGAACTGAGGGAGGGAAGGGTACATCAATTTGCAAGTCTGCTGTAGAAGGGATCTTCTGGAGGCTACCCAAGGTACACACTCACTGCCCTGTGAGTTCCAAGGGAAAACTCTTCCTCTGTTCCCCAGCTCAGAAACCAGCTTGCTGCTGAGACACACTTCTGTATTAGGGACAGAGTAATGGATTTTGAACTATGTCTCTTCAATGGAAATCCTTCTTTCCCCCCAACTGGAAGGAAAAAGTATTATGTCTCCTTCAGTCCAGAACTGTCATCACATAGGAACTGACCCCAGACTTTTCAATAAACTCATAGATTCCATCAGCTTTTTGTCTTAAAATATCACATTCTTCCACTCTTAAACATTTCACTAAATGCAGGAGCCACAGGAGGCAATACATTGGCCTTGGCAAAGGCAAGACAGGATTAAAGCCCTAGAGCCCATTCAAATCAACAAAACTGTTTCCATTACACTAAGGGGATGGCAAAGGGGAGGGAAAATTGCAGGTATTTTGCCAAAGCTTTCCCTAATGTTTTTTTATTTTTAATTGAAAACTTGAAAATCTGACTCATTTTCATAACTGACATACACACGAGCATATGGTTAAAAGAGAGGCAACTTTCCAATCAACCCTGCAGGTCTCCAGAGGTCTGCCACCTTCAGCCAGTAGTTTTTTGGAGGATGATGTTTCATTAATGGATCAAATCCAGACTTGAGCATGAATCCAGCTGGCACACACAAGGCCCTCAAGCTGACAAGCTGTTCCTTGGAGCGTTAGCAATTCTTTCCTCTCCTGCCCTAGCTTTAAAGCCAGCCATTGGCAGTATGATGGACTGGTTCACCATGGTATTTCACAATGATGCTATAACACCCATGTTTCTGAATGGGAGTGCATGGAGTTCCAGGGAATTCTGCATCAAACTCAGCCTGAGCAGTTATTGATAAGCATTTTCAGGAGTGAGTCAGGCCCCCTTATCCTCTGGGAGCAGGGAGCTCAGATGTGCTGCCCTATCCTCCCCCATCTTGCCTGGGGGCCTGGCTGAATCCCCTCTCCCTTCCCTTGCAAATGCCAGCTCTGACTCTTTTCTCAGCTCCTTGACCAGTTTCATTCTGAAAAGCCACTGTGATCTGGTGCCAAAGTTCACATGCAGATAGTGCCCCAGGCTGCTGATAGCTGTAAACCTTCCTCCCTCCTCACACCCCTCCTCACATAAGATAGTCAGATCTTATCACAGAATCACAGAATAAGCTGAGTTGGAAAGGACTCACAAGGATCATGGAGTCCAGCTCCTGGCCCTGCACAGCACCATCCCCAAGAGTCCCACCATGTGCCTGAGGGCATTGTCCAAACACTTCCTGAGCTCAAGCTCCACAGCTTGGTGCTGTGGCCACTGCCCTGGGGAGCTCTTCCAGTGCCCAACCACCCTCTGGGTGAAAAACCTTTATGTTCAGGAGAGAGATTGGTCTTTCTTCATTGCTTGTGAAGCTCCACACTACTCACTAACTTCAGTGAAGAATAAAATAGACTGAAGAAAAGAAAAATCTATTTTTTCCACATATTTGGTTTACAAACCACAGAAGTCCTTGCTTTTAAGTACAACAATATATAAATTGCTATATAGGAAAACAGGCAGTGATGGCCTGTCCTCAAGGTGCAACACTCTGTGTGCATCAATCACAATGAAGAGCTTATTCTAACAGAAAGTGACCCCTTGAATTCTTGCAGGGGTTTTCTTTGCCTTAAAATGATGGCACTTCCTGCATTCTGATAACTAAAATGCTGGACTAGAACTGAGATTCAGTTTCTGGTGATAATTGTCCAGTGCCAATTGCCTTCTAGGTCAGCATTTGCCTTCACACTCAAAAAACAATTCACACAAACACTGGCTTGCTCACTGGTAGTGAAGAAGCATTTCATGAACTTTGAAAGAAAAGACAAGCACTTTAGGGTTTCAGTCTGGGTTCAAAATTTATGATGTTTTCTGTGCATCACAGTGCAAGGGTGTGTAAGCCAGTCTTAATGGAAAAGCTTTGGTGGCATTCTAGTTAGCTTTGATTTAAAGCTTAATTTAGGCCCTGAAAAGGGTTAGTGCATCTTTACAGCCATCTTGTAATTCTCCAAGAGTCCTGCCATGAAGTTAGCCAAGCCCACATTTCAACACGGCAGGGTCACTTTCAGATCAAAGAGATACTCAGACAACCACCAAAACCCACTGGGAAAAGTGTTACACCTTGTCCAAAAACCTACCAAAAAAGGAAGTAGGTCATTCACATTACCCTTCAAGTGCACTCAAAGGAGATGCAATGAAATAACATATGTCATGTATACATACACATATATAGTCAGTCATGATGTTAAATGAAAACCAAAATTCTAGGTTGGAAATGGATCTAACTAAATATTTAAAACTCAATATTAGAGCTGAGAGAATAATTGGCAGCAAATAATTCACCCATGAATTCAGCTTCTTTTTCAGCTTGTGGAGTGTCTGCATACAGACTGCCATTTCCTCAGATTTGATCATTACTTTAAAGGCTCAGTTTTATAGTGTAATTCTTTCACTGTGTAGGTCGATGGAGAGGAGTCTCCAGTGCTTTCCTGACACTTTGCATCTGAAGCCTGATCTGCAGATGTATTGCCCTGACCCACAGTTTGGTGTGCGTGTCCTGTTTGAAAATCTGAGCCAGTGCAGCACTTCATTTTCACAGGCAGTGGTGTGGGTGAAAGCTGACCACTAAAGTACCAGGAAAAAGCAAATAATAAGCACAAAGTATGGTAGAAAGGTGCTCACTTTTAAATACTAGCAGGTCCTCAGCACTGACAGAAGGGGCTGAAGAGGGCTTTTTGCCTCTCCTTAGTAATAGCACCTCTAACAATAGCTCTTAGTTCAAAGTAGAAGATCCAGTTTACTGGAATCAATACCAAAGCCCAAGTATTCCTGCAGCTGGGGTGGAAGAAGCCCATGCACCAGTGCAGGCTGGGGGCCAAAGGGATAGAAATTAATACTTTTCAGAAAAATTAGCTGAAGGCCTGGTGGACAGCCTGCAGAGAGGAGTGAGCAGTGTCCCTTGCAGCCAACACAGCTGGTGGCCCACAGGGCTGCACAGAGCAGCCAGCTCTGCTCAGGCCTGTGTCTGCAGGGATGGAGCCAGCAGGACCAGGGAGTTGATGATTCCCCTCTCAGCCAGCACTGTCAAGGCTGTACCTGGAGTCTGGTGTCCAGTCCTGGGCTCCCCTGCACCAAAAATAAAGACCCTGACTTATTGGAGCAAGTAACGCAGAGGCCACCAGGATGACTGGAGAGCTGGGAGAAGGTAAGGTAAGGTAAGGTAAGGAGCAGCTGAAGCAATCGTGTTTGCTCACTTCAAAGAAGAGAAAGTGAAACAGAGATGTTATTTCGCTACAGCAGCAATCTAAAAAGATGGTACAAAACAATGGAGTCAGACTCTCCTTGGAACTGCACAGCGATGACACAAAGGGCTATGGACATGAGCTACAGCTTGGGGAAACTCGATTGCATGCTCAGAAAAGCTTTGTCACTGTCAAGGTGGAAACCACAGGAGCAGGTGGTGCAGAAGCACTGTGGAGTGTCTGTCCTTGGAGGCAGTGAAAACCCCACTGGACATGGCTCTGAAGTACCTGTACTTACCAGATCTGCTCCGTGTGGAAGGGGAGACTGTTCCGCCTCTGGAGGACCCTTCCTACCTGTGTGCTTCTGTGATTCCCTGATACTCCAATAAATATTTTTCCAGTCCTTGGAGCAAGTCCAAAGTATTTTTGCACTCCCGATATGTATTTCTGTGAGAATGTAAAGATTTTTTTGTAGTGATTTCTGCCTATGAAGAGATTTGGAATATTAAAATCCACCCCTACAGAGACAGATTAGTGGCAAAATGAAGGCCACAAAACCAAAGGTGAAAAATTCCTTAATGGTCGGGCTCTCTGTGAGCATATCTCAGCTCAGCACGGCTGACTTACAGTCACCCTGATTTACACCAGCAGAGAGCTCCACGTTGAATCCTAAGGCTGCATAAATGAATGTGTTTCACAGTTAACATAACCTCATATATAGTGCTGCTGATTTAAAGGCATCTACAAAGTGCTGTCTTTCTCAGTGTTGTACCATGGTAGGAACCTATGTGCACCTCCTGTGATCTCCGACTTGCGATGTTACTGTGTCTGACGCAGAATTATTAGATGCTAAAATAAACCTCTGCTTTTAATGACTTAAAGTCATGCAAGAGGATGCTGGATTTGAAAGCCCGCAGAAAAGCCCTAGGCTGTTTGAGAATTCAGATTCAAATTATTTAGTTATCTCTAGTCCTCTTAGATATCTATAAATATCTACACTCCATGGGGTGCTCATGCAATTTCTGATGGTTTACCAGACTGAAGCCACCTCCTCAACTGTAGGTTAGAGTTGTAGCTCCTTGATATCGATGAAAAGGCAAGGGACTTAGTTATGAAGGTCATTTTTCAACTGAACAGTTAACTGGAGGGCACCACAGAATGAGTTTAGCTTTCTTCTGTCCCAGAAATTTTGCAATTGTATAATATAAACTTGAACAAAGCCATTAAGGAGACCTCTTTTTCCAAATGCTATGGAAAAAAATTAACTAACTGCATAAGGTAAAAAATTAGAACATTTTCATTAACACAAAATGTTCTTTTTAATTAGGATTTTGCAAGCTAAGTCTCCTAATGAATGAAGAAATGGAACTTCAAAAATTATTTGAATTGCTTATTTTTTTATTCTTCTCACTGAGAAGAACAAATGTAACTTTTTCGAAATATATTCAGTTTCTAATTGGAGACTTTTTAGTTAACTATTTCATGGCTGGGGTTTTAATCAGCCTATAGAAATGCATTGCCTATGAGATAGCTGCTCTCCTAAATAATCCTCAAGAGCTCTGAGTGCTTTAAGAACACAGTGCCAACCAGGATGAGACACATGTGGTGGGCAGAGCTACAGGCAAATTACTCCTACAGAAAATGGGTCCAAGACATCTCCAGGAGATATTTTCCTCTTTTTAAGGAAGCAGTTACAGGGCACAGAGGCTAATGAATATAGGGACACATTTAATGGGGAGACTCATGTAAACATGGATGCTGCTGTGGTGTGGCTGCTTTGCTGGACCCACACTCTGGGAGGTGCTAAGAGAGGACAGAGGGCTTTTACAGGGATGTAAAGGAAGGCAGCAGCCATGAAGCCAACACAGGCTGGCTGTGCCACACCACAGAGCCCTGCCTGGTGTCACATGACAATAGTAACATGACAGACCACGAGCAAACATGAAGCAAATTAGCCTGTTGAACACATCACATCTGGACACAGCTGGTAGGACCTGGCCAGAGCAGAGAAGGTATGGAGGGTGCCGTCAGAGTTGGTGCCCACCTCTCCAAACACACAGCAAAGTCTCTGCACCAGAGCCAGGCTGAGCAGACCAAGCCGTAGGTGTGGCACAGCACTGCACAGCACTGCACTGGCCCACCCTGCAGACACCAGACGGGTGCTCGGTGCCACCACCCGCCAAGGAGAGGGCAGCACCTTCCCCAGCACTTCCAGCCCCGAAGATCTCCCTGTCCATGATACACCCCTACCAGGAGGCTGATTTCCAAGGAAAAAGGAGTCAACATCACAGTGATGGGAAAGCTCACCCTGAAACACCATCAGAAAAGCATAAACTATGAGTCTTCAGCGAAAGGAAAGAAGGTGTCTAAAGCTGGCAGGCTTGGTAGATCATGGTGCAATACGGATGAGGTGCTGCTTTTGACCTACTGGTCTGGCTCCCTTGCTGTAGCAGCTTCAGAAACCTTTTACATGGGCTAATAGAACCACATTACTGCATGCTGTGCCAGAACAGGCTATAAAACCAGTTCCAGACAGCATCATTAATCAGAGAAGTGCACTTGATCCACAGAGATAGGAAGCTTGAGCAGATGGACTAAGACAGAACATTGTGATAGAAAAGACAGGTCAAAGCAAAGTTGTGGGAAAGGGCCTGAACATTTGCAGAATTACTAGAATCTGGGGTTTTTTATAAAAGAAAACATTAGCAAGCAGTAAAAGAACAATGTGCAATAAATTATAAATGTAATACATGGGTAGCTGCTTGCTACTGCTCACTGCTCATGGACTTCAGCCTGACTACACTCTTGAGTTTGCAACACTGTGGTTTTTTCTATTCATTAAAATCTCAACAGTACCCCTCTAGCTCAAGATATGGAGAAACCTGGGGTTTTAAGAAGACTAGGATGATACTTCCATTAATGCCCATCAAAACACAGATGAGGTCTGTTAATTCTTTTTTGTTCTTAGGTGAGAAATGACCAGGTCTGTTTGCACTAAGTGTGGAAACACACTTGTGTTCAGCAAAGAGGTGAGTGTTGGGAAGGCAGCGACCCTTCCTAAATGAATCATCCTGGGCTCAACATACAAGAGGGAGGGAAAAAAACCCCAAAAGTATTTTAATAAACAAAATACTGGAAAGCAAAGGTATAGTGAAGGCAAAGGTTAAGATAAAACAGAAGTTTTGGTCAAATATCTTAATCTATTTACACAGCAGGAGTCTTTCAATGAACTGCATTTCAAGATTAGAAAAAAAATGAGCACGTTCTGAAAACACACACTGACGTTCAGGAACAGAGAGCAAACACCACACACATATTTGTACCAACACTGAAAGCAAAATCTAAATGTTATTTGATGTCATGGTGGCCACATGCTAGAATAGGACAGAATAGAACAGTTCAGTCAGAAGGGGCCTGAACTGATCATCTGGTCCCACTATCCCTTTATAGGACAGTAAGATTTGAAGTTGTGGGATGGGAAGGCCCATACAGGGTCTGTCTGAAACAGAAAACACAGATGTCTTAAGATTGTGTAAAAATTACTGAATAAGCACAATGCAGCAGATATTAAAGAATGTCAGAAGATGCTTTAACAGATTGGAATGAGTTAAGGATATAAGGCACATACTAATAGTCAGGTAAGAATACATGCACACATTAGACAATTAGAAGATATGTTAAATTTGGAGGATAAAGTCAGATCACAGTCAGTGTTTTCAGATATAATCTATTTAACTTAAGAGTTCAATCACTTAAATAAGTGACTGTAGATTCAGATCTGGAAGACAGTAATGCTGACTGCAGTCCCAGAAAGAACAAGCATTCTAGTTTCCTGCAGACTAGAAGACTGGGCAAATCCTAATGCTAGAATTAAATTTAGAAAAAATGATCTGCAGGTATTTTTCAGGGCTTTTTTTTTTTTTTGATACCCACTGTTTTACATGATCAGCTTCAGACTAGAAGTACATGAGACACTATTTTATGTGAGGGATGGTGGATGTGGTCACGTTATCCCAGGTAAGACTTTTTTTTTCCTATTCATCTCATACCGTCCTTGGGCCAGGGAGAGATATGCAAGACAGACTTGGGAGAGGTTTTGCCCCATTCTTTATGCAACACAAAGATACGTATTTATGAACAGCTGGCGTAAGGTGAGGAGAATCTGCCTCACACATGCAGAACTTGTCAGCTCTGGAGTGCTGGAAAGGAAGATGTAGGGAAAAAAGCTCCAGTCTTACACCATAGGTACTACTGGATGTCAGGGGATATTTATCTTTTTTTTTTTTTCTTTCATTCTGTCTTTTGTTTACTTTTGTGCATGTGCTGAAGGCTGGGTGCTTTTCAAAAAATACAAACTCCTCTCCCCAGAGAGCACACAACCCGTAGCACAGTGCAGCACAGTGCTGGCTGCAGAACCCTTTTTGTATTCCTTGTGCACTGGGCAGGGATTTTTTCATTTCATGCATCATCCATAACTTGCCGCAGCAATTCCAAAAATCTCTACCACGCTCACATGAATACGAATAATTTAAATTCACATTTTTGCTTTTGGAAATTTATCATCATAGAAGTCGGGCTCATAAAGCAACTGTATTTCTGAAATTTCTCACAGAATAATCAAGTGATGGCACTGCCCAACTAAACAGCCCCAACTCTTAGGTTCATACAGGCACTTTATGACTTTATCTCACAAGGTCAGTACTGACAGAAATCTGTCACCAGCATTAGTGTTCACTCTACTAATTTTTCTTTGATCCTTCTTTATTTAGACTAATTAAATAAGCAATTAAAAAAAAAAAAAAAGAGTACAGGTAAGTGTCTTTTCTCTTCCAATGGCCAATAGCAAATGTTTTGGACACAAAATGTTGCTGTGAACATCTACTGAAAAGTTGGCCTTGAGCGGATGTTACTCCTTAGCCCCCATTAGAGTCCTCTGGGTTTTGACCAAAGGAAAAAATATTGCATTTCTTAAGCATAATTGTGAATACAGGTGCTTAATCCTCCCTGACGTCAGAGAAATGATTGGCTTTCAGAAAAAGCAAAGCAATGAGCCATAAGCAATGAGCCATAAGCAATGACTCCAACAGTTTCTCAATTTTAAATTAATTGGCCTTTGAAAACCAAACATTTCCTACCATGGGACCATATCAAGGCCCCACACCTGTCCCTGACCCTAGAATTGCCTCACAGCACAGGGGTTGTGCAAGGAGAATTAGGTCTTGGTTTGGCACTATAAAATATTGTTTGTGACTAGGATGACTCCTGTTCTCATCACCTGTATCTGTATTACATTCAGCTGAGTGCTTCCACACCCAACAGTGCTTATAGGAGAAGAAAGGGAGAAGCCAGAAGAGAGAAGAAGGGAAGAAATTAATTGCAGTGCTTTTTCTGTTGAGCTCACCCCTGGCAGAGGGCCAGCTTGGGATTCCAGAAGCTGTGCACACAAGTTCCCCAAAAGATGCTAAAGAAATCTGTCCAAACAGTTAAAGCAATCTTGTAATTACACACAGAGTGTTTAAGACAACCAGCCTAAAGTTTTCATTCAAGCAACAAAATCTCCATTGGAAACATAAGATGTGCACTTCTAAGATTTTCAGGAAGACAAGCGACATTATTAGGACCTACCCAACTGAAAACTTAAATCAAGTTTGAACCCTGTTATTTCTTTCTTCAATTTGAGAATGAAAAAATCTGATGTTTTTCCTGATACCAGCCTGCTGATGGAGGTGGTGGAGTATCCTTGGGTACAATTCCAGCTGCCACGTGGTAGGGGTTTGTCACAAAGCACATTGCAACTCCTGCCAGCCAGGTACCAAGGCTGCCTGCTGCCCCAAGGAGTCTTATCTAAAAATAGAAGCCGCTTAAGAAAAATGACCACCTCTTTAGAAGAACAGTCAGCTTCTCTCTGAACCAATTTAAGCCCGGGCACATAAATGAGATAGAGCTTGACCTAAAGAGCTCCACAGAAATCAAGACCTAAGGTAAAGGTGTGCCAGTAATATGGAAGAAGATAAGGAGGCTATGGGCCTGATCCAAAGGCCACTAGGTCAGTGGCAAGCTTTAATGTTGATGTAAATGGGCTTTGGAACAGGCCACGCTTGAGAAAAGAGCACTCCTTATTATAAAAATAAGCAGCCATTAGATATGAACTGAAGTTACAGGAAATTCTTTGCAGACAAAACTTCCCTCCATTTTTCTCATCGTCTCAGCAAAGCATTAGACCATTTGGCTTCATAAATGAGGGAGCACCAGGTTGCCACCTTATCCAGGGCTCAGAAACACATGCGTACCGTTTGCCCAAGCTGTTTCTGCAGCTAGAACGTGGTTGGACACTAGTCCAGCTGTGCTTCCTGCATCTTTAGGTGCTTTATCAGCACAGCTGGGCACCCAGGCAGCAGCACTGCCCACCCAAATTGCTGCACACATCCAATTTGCATGAGCGACTGCAGTGATGAGTGGGATCCCTCCCACTCACAGGGAGCAGTGATGGCTCGAATAACAAGACAGGAGCTAAGCAGTGGTAGAAAACACTAAACTTTCAGCCACCCCACCCTACAGCTGCTGCTTGCCAGTGGTTACAAAGTCATTTTTGACTCAGGTATAATCCTTACTAAGTGGGGAGAGAATGCAAATGTTTGGCAATAGGCAAAAAACACACCCATAATTCTCACCCTCTCTGGCCCGTGCTGAATATTCCTCACCGAAGCTGTAAAACTGATAAGGTTATTCACTGACAAGATTTGAAAGAGCAAATGCTCTGTAATTGAATACCATATGCCTTGCCACAAATAAAAATAACACAGTTCTCTCAGAGATAAAATAAAGGATGTAGTAAAAGAGTATTGTTAAACTGTGCTAAAACAATGAGGAGAGAGGGAATATGCAGCTCACCCTGCTGGCTGCAGTATAATTGGCTCGTTAGGGAAAAGTGCACCCATGGACACACGCAGGGAACAGGAGATCACAAAACACTGTGACCCACAGAGCAGCGTGGACTTTGGGCACAGCTCACTGACAGTGCTGCTGAAATGAGGGGGTTGATGATGGGACAGAAAGTACCTGAGAGCCTTGGAAATGAGAGCACGTACACAGCTGGCCCCTCCTGACTTCCCTGTGCCAGCCAAGGGACGGACACTGTTTCCTCTGTGCCCCTGGCAGGAGCCATGTCTAGCTGTAAGGAAGCTGCACCGTGCTCCCTGACTCCAGAGCTGCCAGTTTGCCTTCAAGTATTAGAGAGGAATTCTATTGATTACTGCATGGTATTTGCAGGTCTACAAAATGTCCAAGGAGACACAGGAAAGTTTGGAGAGTTTTAATTTGCTGTACCAAAGCTTTTCTGATGGTCCCAGAAGATTACACATTTATGAACAAGGGCAGCAACTATAAAAGCTTATTGTTTGCACTCAGCCAAACTTCATAGATTTTTTAAGTATGACAAAAGAGAAAATGAGTTACACAGATTTTCAATAACTTGAACACCAATCTCTGCTGTCCAAAGGGAATTACTCCAGTGTTCTTTCTTTGTCTATCTTGGCCTGGCTTTAAGGGTTTATCCTTGTAAACGACATCAGTAGTTACAGTTAACAGGCCCAAATGAAGCTGTGGGGCTGAGATCCCTCTTGCCCTGATGTGCCAGATGCTCCAGGGAGAAGACTAAAGATAGCAAGAGGAACTTTGTCAAGGTAGGCTCCGTGCAGAAGATAGGCGCAAGCAGTATGCATAGCCCTTCCCTTCGCTTCAGTGACACATCAGAGGTGCCAGGAGGATTCTCTCATCAGAGGGCAATGGTACGAAGTGAGATTAAGGCAGAAACCCATTTTGCTTTTATGTGTTCAGCTAAAGAACAAGGTCAAAGACATAAAGTATTAAAACTTTTTATTAAGTGACAGTGGAATTATTTGCTTGCTTCTGAATTACGTTGATGCAATACAGCCTGAAAGCTGCTGTGTGACATTTCCCTTGATTTCCAGTCCTCTTTGATGGGGTTACACAGTAAATTGTTTTCAGGTACAGACTTGCCATAGCTACTGAGAGGCATGATGCTCCTAAAATGTTCCCCACTTTCTGTTTAACTGAAATAGCACAAAGGCACCAAAGCCATAAAAAAAGAGTACAATACAAACTAAGGTGGCTACAGAAAAAAAAAAAAGTTGCAAACTGGGGGGAGGGATAAGACAAGTACTGATATCTTCTTTGAAAACAATGGATCCTGAAGGATCCTGAACAATTCCTATTCAATGGACAACAAGTAGAACATTTTTTGGCAATACTGATACAGGCACAAGTACATCAGGTGGCTCTGAATGGTTGGATTGGTCCACAGCATGCAGCCTTAGGAGCATCCAGCATTCAAAGGTATGTGGTGGAGCAGAAGCAGACTCCACAGTCAGGAAACAGAGCATAAAATGCATGGCCATGGTAAGAATCAAACTAAGATGTGATTTAAAAAAAATAAATTAGCAGTAGTACTTTGCTTTCTGAGCTCTCGGCTTTATTTTTATTTGTTTTTATGCTCCTGTAAGTAAAATCAACAACTTCTTTTTCCCCAGTAAACTGAAATTTTGCAGACCATTAATCCATAATATGGACAAAAGGCTTCGGGTGAATGTGAAACAAAATGAAAAATGGTCAGTGTGGTTCTTCCAGGAAAAACTGATACTTCACATGAGCAGTAAAGATTTTCCACCAAGCAGCAGCACACACGTTTCAGTGCAGACCCACAGTGAGTAGAGTGTAATGGCTCTGAATATCATTTATGTGCACTTAACTACCATTTAGTTAATGTTTATGCAGCATTTTGAAAATGTAAAGTGCTGTAAAGATGCCAAATGTTATTATTATTAATAATCCAAGTGATAAATACGACTCCAAATTCTCTACTTTATCCTTGTCCTTCATGTCAGAGGGGTGTTTGCACGTATAATAAGCACAGCAATTCAGCAAGACACTCACAGTGTTTGTGTTACTCAGAGTTCATGAGTTTTACACAGAAGGGAATAAAGGACCAACTGGTTTCTCCCCAAGTTTACCGAGTGTTAAAACCCCCCCGTCCCCAATTAAGATAGAAGATTATGTTAAAATCCTGCTTTTAAAAATACTGGGTCAGACCTTTGCTGTAACATTTAACAGCCTATTTGGAGAGAGGTCAATATGTTTTAATAAAATGCATTTTTCTTTCAATGAATGTAAAAGAGGGCACAGGAAAGGACTTAAAGGCAGCAATATGTGGGTATCTGCTGTCTGCCATGGTCCCACTGCACCTCCCACCACAGCAATGTGGACCATTGCTGGCTGTCCACATTTAGAGCATCCAAAGCCCCTGGTCTGTGCCTCCTTACATCTTCACTTTGGCCCTCAGAGGAGGCCACCAGCCACAGAGCCCGATGTCACAGAAACAATCATCCCCTCAGTGTCTTTCCCCTTTTCCTAAACCACTTCTCTCTTATTTTCAACTGCAGCACCATGACAAAAGGTCAGACAGGAGCCACTCCAAAAGCCATGGAGTTTCCAAGACACAGGTCCACCGTGACTGCTTGCCACCACAGTGGAGTGCTCTTATTGTACTAGACCTCAGCAGGGAAAATAATCTGTGAGCCAGGGCCTTTGGTCTCTCCTTTTATCCTCAGAAATGAACCTACTGGTGCTCTCAGAGAAGTGGCTGTTATTTCAAGGAGGTGATCTGTTTGTGAGGAAGTGATAAGGGAATTTCTTGTTCCATATCTTTTTCCCAGGTTTGGAACAGCCTTTGTGATTGCAACAGCTTCACCACTGAGGCTAAACATGAAGTTACTTTTCTGAGTGAATCATCTACCATTCCCCTTATTGAAAAACCAAAAGGACAAGACAGATTTCTAAAAGAAGGTCTTTAAAATATCTTCATTCACTTCAACAAACTGGATTTTCCTGAGTTCAGCTCCCATTCTAGTGTTCTGTTATAGTGGTTGGATGCTGAACTCTTGGATGCTTGGCCCAGACTTTGTGACTGGGGACACAGGCAGAGAACCTGTGGCTCAATACACCCTTTGAAGGCTTTCTCCAAGACTTAAAAAACTATCTTAGTTTAAAAAAAGGAAAATGAGGGAAAAAAATCCCACAGAGACAGCCTGATCTTCTACTTTCTCACACTGGTATAAATCAAGAATAACCCCATGGACTTTGTAGGACTTGCACAAGTATAAAACTGCTAGAAATGAAAGGTTCACATTTCCTAACTGCAGCAGTTGGCTGGGTTTTCTTTAAATAGCTTCATTAATAAATACTTTGAAAAAAGGAAAAAAAAAAAAAGGGCTCTTCCTCCCCTAATACTAATTGCTAGTGCTCAGATTTAATCTTCAGCATTTATTGTGCTTCACCAAATCCCTAATAATCACCCCAGAAGACTCCTTAACATTGTTGTATAATGGGAAACAAGGGCAGGGTATTACTTTTTCATGTACAAAGATGTTTCATCAGGAGGCCAGATTTCTTCTATGCAGCTAAAGTACATAGAGCCTGACACTTTTAATTTCTTCCGTAATTGTGTCACAAGAGGGGTTTATGTCACTGTGCCTCTTTGCTGAATTCCAAGAGGCTCAATGCTATTCCCATGGTCATTGCCTCCTGCCTCTACTTTAAAATAATGAAGATTTGGGCTGAAATAAATTTGAAGATATCAAATAAGGACCCCTTGAGTTCCAGGGAAAGAAAATAAAGCAGCTTTTATTAAACTTGTTATGAGACCTTTCATGACCACTATTCTCGCTGTTCTCTTTGCTCAAAGCCTTTAGAGAATGGTCTCACTTTAGCCTAAACTCAGCTCTTTCTCAGCTCTCTAAGCCTCTGTAAAATTGAAGGACATTCACTCCAACACACTCCTTTAATAACTCAGTATGATTTAAACTTTCAATCTGCATTCCTGATTTCTGTAGTAATTGAAAGGAATGCATTAGCAGCAGAAAAAAAACCCCACTTTTGCTTCATAAACTTTACCTTCATTGCCTCAGATTTTCAGTAGTTCTCAATATGTAAGTTTAATGGCGTGACCCTAACAAGAAACGATCAGCAAATGAAACGAACCAGTGTGTAGCTGCTCCACACGGCTACAAGTGTCAGCTGTGGCCTGCCTGCCATTAATTTTATTGTAACTCATTTCTTCAGGTTGAGTACAGCACGATTTAATGTTCCTGTTCTCCCATTCCTGTTCTGCATGACAAATTGTTTTAATAAACATAAACCGGGTAATAATAAAGTAATAATAAGCCTAGCACTCACCTTATATCACTGCAGTTAAATTCTCCCACAAGCCAGCGCTGGTTACAGTGACAATTACAGCCGGGCCAATCCGCAGCCAGGCAAGCACAATGGACAGATTTAATATCGTTTGTAAATATGATTAGTGTGCTGTCATGTTATTGCAGCCTGGTATTTACATTTCTCTCTGGGGTTATTCACTACACCAAATCAACATTAAATAGTGCTCCCTTCTCTTTCCCTTAAATCAAATATACCTTTCTTTGTGCTCCACTCAGAAGTTAATGAAGAAAATGGCATCGATTGTTAATATTCAGGGATCAATCAGTGCTTTACATACCTCTTTTTTTTTTTTCTAAACAGATGTACGTCTGTCTATATAACCCTAGAAGATTTCTTTTGAAATTCATAATCTCCCTGCTTCCTCCTCCCCCTCCATACACACCCTTTAACATCAATGCTCGTCTGCTGACTCTCTTATGAAAAATGTTCAAATAATGAATGGCTGTTGTTTACAGAAGTAATTTCATGCTACATTTCCATTATTGCCTGGATTTGTTTAGCTTCTCAAGCTTCCCCATTTCCCTGCAATGAACTTTTAAGGAAATATAACCAGCTTTCACTGTTCATGCCATTATGTTTATAATAGAAGCCGCTCTCATTTGTGACATATTGCAACACTTCGTAACTGTGTGCAAATAAGCATCCTTAAACTTGTTAAGGTCAATTAATCATTGTACGAAAGCTTTTTTAGCCAGGACTTCCACCAGCATAAATCCAGCCATGTAGCAGGGTAATGAAAGGGCTCTAGCGTGGACTCAGGTCCTACACGGCACAATTGTGTGCTTCAGATGTTAATAAAACTGCCTGCAGATGACACAGGTCTTTTTCTCCAAAGTTATTTGGCTCCTGCAGTCAAGCAGCACAGGTTGAATGCCTGCAGCCCAAATCAAGAACAGACAAAAATTAATAATGACTTCAACGACCAATTCCCACCAACCTAAAAAAAAAATTCTAAAGCCCCTTTTTCCATGGTAAAAGCAAGGAATCGAGCCGTAGGACATCCTGCTGAGTTTGGCCCCATGGCATTTCACTGGACAGGATTCGACACATGAAACAAACCAGCAACCAGCTCCTGTTTTCAGACATCACAGAGGACACCATCAAAGGAGAGCATGCTGCTGTCAGCAGCGCCGAGCCCCAGCTGCTCAGGCACGTGGATCGTGTGCCAGCGTGGAGCCCCGGCCTCCTCCCACTGCTGGGTTAACTGCTCCGGGAGAGAGGGGTCCCTGGGGGGCCAGCAGTGCCCGAGAGCTGCCTGGCACAAACACTGGGCATGGAAAGGGCCCTTCCTAATTAGCAGCCACCTTCTCCATGCAGCCATGGCACACATGGGCTCGCTCTTGCCGTTCATGCAGTTAAGAAAGAGGAAATATTCATGTGGTTTGTATTTATGCTTCCATTTTCAAGAAAGAGGTTCTCATCTCCTGCACTTTTGACTGAATTAAGACCTACATCTGAAATTTAAGATATGCCTTAATCAGGCTTAATAGGTTTTCTGCATGCCCCAGGCTTGCCGATGTCATAGTGCCTGGGTGCATGTAAAATAAGCCTGGTCTGTGTCACTGGACTTGGACTGATGGGTAAAAACAATGACAATAAACCCTCACAACAACCTCATTTAAACTGCAATGGTAAAATTCAGTGAAATATTTAATACTAGTAGAAAATTTTAAAAAATAGGATACCAGTTAATCCGGGTGGCCATGTGCAGGCACATACTTTATGCATTCACTAGCATTTAACTTGCATTTACTCTTCCATGCAAATTGAAGCATAAAGAGATGCCCCACATTAGAAATCTACCCCAAGAAAATCCAAAATGCATGACAAAGACCGATACTCAGGTATCTGTAATAATTACAAAGCTGACTCACACTTTGTTGTTTACTGCCAGTTAACTTTCCCATGTTACAAGTTTAAGTTAGGAGAAGGAAAAAGAAAAAAAATAAAGAAAGCATTATCAGTCAGTCAGAGAGCATAGTTATTTTGTGGAGGATGTAGATAATCTGGTGACCAAAGTAGGACTTTTTAAAGACCTGTCTGTAGTTGTTGCTTTATTGAAAATGATAGATTTAAAAATATGGCTCCTATGGTCACCCAGAGGGGCATGGATCCGACTTACTGTGACTCGCTGATATTCTTTACTTAGAAGAGTCAGATGTCACAGCAAAATATTTCTGCTAAAATGTGTATTTACTGCATTTTCCTTTCAAAGCTCAGCAAGGTGACAGCTGGAGAGGGGTGTCTGTGCATGTGTGGGAAAAAAAGAGGGGGAAGAACTGGGGTGTTACTAAGCACAAGATCACAGTACTCGAAACGTCCTACTGAGATCAGAAGAATTGTGAAGCATACCGAGGTGGTACTCCAGCTATTCATTAACTGCCTCTATCAGCTGGCCCAGAGATTAGAGCTTAATGCAATGGAGAAGTAAGTGTCCATATCACAGTAGCCATGGAGGAATAGCAAGATGTAATGAAACTGAATAGCTAGCCATTGAAAGTTGAAAAATATATTGATTTTTCAGTGCTTGATCACCCAGGAGGCTTTATCAGGTATGAATACTTGGGAACCATCTGCTAACTCTGTAATGGTATTTTAGGATTTGTGACAGACTCCAGCAAAAATAAAACTGTGTGTTAGAAAATAACACATAGTGAAGCCTGCTTCTCTGCAATACATTCCACTGCTCCACATCTGCTTGCCTCATTCCTGCCTTTTAATTGTTCTCGAATTAGCTATAGCTAATGTGTGAGTACAAATTTAAATTGGTACACGGATTGAATTTCTCCCCACCTTTCACACCAAAGACAGCTCAGACATTTATAGCTGCATTTATCTCTACATCAGCTAGCATTACACACATGGTAAAGATTCCTCTCCTCCCCAAAGGAAGTCAGCAGGACCCCGGTTATTGTATTTAGCTATTGAACCTCCTTGTCAACATTTCTTAGCATTCATTTGTGTAAGTCAAAGAACAAAACCAAACAGCAACAGGCTTGGAGGCACAATATCTACATATTGTCTGATGTAAATAACACTCCTAGACATGATTGGCATTCTCCAAACAACAATCATTGTTATTGAAATGTGCCTCTATTCCCCTTGTTTTAATACTGAAAATGATTATGAAATCTCTTTGGGTACGATAAATCAGCTGAAAGATGTAATAACATGTTTCAGCTGTTGGAATGGATGTTTGATTACAGCTCTGAGGGCTTTTTCCTCATCTTGTTGCTAGTTTAATTCTTAAACCATTCTCTGATTTAACAAAAAATATATTCCATATATCAACAGCAAATGCACATTCTTGTTTACAGTGTGGGTAACTGAGCAGGAATAGAGTTACATATTAATAACACAGGGAAAATATTTTTCTATTATGGTTTTGGTAAAATAGTAAGTTAAGCTGTTGTTTGAAATGATATTTAGTAAACACTTAACACCTAAATAAAAACAGAAAAGATAAAAAAGGCAGGGGATGAGGAGGTCAGAAAGAAAAGGAGGCTTTGGTCAGGCCATATTTGATTTCCATACACAGAGAAAAAAATTCCGCCTCTCCTCTGCTGCCTCTCTCCATGATTCTGCAAGCATCTCTTTGACTAAGTGGGAGCAGAATTAATTTGCCCCAAAATGGTGAAGTGTAAGTGGAGGAAAATTGTTTCCCCCTGATTTTACACTGTAGTGGTAACACACAAAAGATGAAGGAAGTCAGACCGCACCACACAGCGGCAGCGAGAGCGAGGCAGCTGGACAGAGGCTTTTGAAGGATCTGAGAATCTGTGTGCAGCAAACGCAGTGCAGCTTCTCCAGCTCGCTCTCCCAGAAAAGATTCTGGCAAATAATGCCTTTCCCTTGAGTTTATTTTTGTGGAGGAGAAAAGGTGAAGAAAAAGCCCGAAAACCTATGGGAAACAAAAATATTAGTACGTGGGTGTTTTCCCTTTCCAATCAGCTTTCCTCCCTGTCCTGCAGGGCTGCCCCTGTGCTGATGAGCACGCTACGGAGGCTGTGAGGACATACCTTTTACCATGTTCTCCCAAAGATTGCAGAGCCAAAGAGGCAACTACATTCAAGAGTGGTGGTGGGAAAATTCAGGGACATTTTGGGCTTCCCGAGGTCTTTAGAACTGTTCAGTGATGTCTTGCCAACATTTCAACAAGGGGCTCCTAAGAGAATTCCCCCCTTGGCCTGTAATAAACTCAGTGCCCCAACCGTGTGTTTGCTTGCCAAGAGGAGGGGCGAGGGACGAGAAAGCCATTCAAGCATTTTCCTATTTAAATGAAAACACTTTCTCATCATCGTAATCAAGAAAAGAGGCTGTCCTACTGTGAAAGAAACCCTACACCACCCATTTGGGTGGAACTGCACACTATCTCCCTGCAGGAAAGAGAATTGCATTTGTAAGGAGAAATCACAGTCTGGATAGCAAGACATCCACCCAGGATGGAGTAAGTAAAGTCTCAGGCATTTCTCCCTGAACGTAGGAAACAGTCAGGGATAGCTGTTAAGGGCAACTCTAAGGTGACATTCACATGAGCAGAGCTCCCCAGGGCGTGCCACACAGGCTGGCAGCTCAGGTCCCACCCACAGGGAGACAGAGGGAGGTTTCCTGTTCCCTTTGCCCCCTTGGTTTATTGTGCAGCCTGCCCCTACTCCTGGAACAGGCAGGCTTTAAATTAGGACACACAACTCAGTCTTCCCAAAAGACACCAGCAAAATGAAGAAAATATTTCTAACTTTCAATGGAATTAGAGAATACCTTTAAAAAGTTACTCATTGCTTAATTAACCCCCCTCTTTCTGACCTTTATTCAAGGGGAAAACTGCCAACTGCACAAAACCCTGCCAACTCCAAGGAGCTTAATTGTGCAAATTATAGTCTGTTTGTAGCACAGATTATTGAAACACACTTGGACCCTTCACATCCCCATGTTTGATTCAGTAAGAGGTTCTGCATTAGACAAAGGAGATTGCTTAGATTCGCTCCTCACAGATGCAGAGTGCCCTACACCTTTTGTATTGCAGACTCCATCACCCATGACCTCTTTGCATAAGTGAAGGAGCCACAATAAGCTGCTCCATACTGTAACTCCCAGATCACCATTTTTGAAAGAAAGGCAGGAAGAGATTTAGTTCATGGTTTATATGGTAGCCTAAAATAAAAGAAAGCACATCTTATTCTATAAAGAGCACATTTCTCTGAGAGATTCTGGCACAGTGTGGCACAAAAGCTAACCATGGCCATATTTGAAAGCAGAGCAATAGTATTTTTAAAAGAGAAAAAAGTGAAAATTGCCTTTTGAATTTTAGAGAATGAGGTGAAACACAGAGTTAGAATGGAAAACTTACTCTCAAAATACATTAAGTGAAATAATTTCCTTAACTTCAATTTTTTTTCTCTCTTTCCCAGGCTAAAAATTTAATGAGGAAGTAATCTCCTCACCCCCCTAAAAATTTTGAAAGAAGTTAAAACATTTTATTTGCCACCTGTTACAAAAGCACAGAAATCACCTTGAATTTCTAGGTATCATATGGCAATTACAAATCAATCCTCCCTGCCTCAGAACCAAGACCTTCTCCAAACCCAGCCATCATCACTGAAGGGTCTGAGTGGGAAATGTCAGGCTTTTACTTTGCATCCTCATTCTTCAGCTTCCTGTGTTTCAACAGTTGGACTTGATGACCTTAAAGGTCTTTTCCAATTTTAAAGTTTTATTACAATTAACAAATAAGGAGTTTTTCTTCAAACACAATCCAATATGTGTTTTGTGAGGCTGCTGCTTACACTTCACTGCCCTTAAAACAGGAGGGGAGTGAGTGGAGACACCAGAGTTGAGGCCATTAATGCCAGCCAAGTGTTCAGGACTGAGGGGAGTCACTCCAAGCACAACTTGCACACAGTGCCTCTGCTGTGGCTTCTCTCCTTTTTTACTGCCTTATAAAGAAGGTAGGAGGTGGCAACAGCTTTCCCTATCATTAATGTGCTTTTAGCTGCCTGATAAAAGTGTTTTCCTCCTGTAATCTCGGCACAGCACCAGACTAAAAGTGCAGAGTACACTTTTAATTTCAAGAACATACACTCATAGCTGTGTGCCAATTCCTTGCTTCTGTACTGTTGATGAGCAGTTGTATGTGGAACAAATTGAAAAAGCCACACACTAATTTCCTAAATGTACCTTTTTTTTTTCTCCAATGGTAAGGAAATGATGAGTTTTAGATGAGAAAGAACATCTATCTACAGCTCAATGAACTGAAAATGCAGAAAGTAAACTCCTGCAGCCTTCAGAAGTATTCGAGAGTGACACAAAAGTACTAACCTCTTCAAATTTTATGATGAAATTAAATGGAGTCAGCAAATTGAGAGGATGACAAGGACAGAGGAAGACCAAAACACACCTGAACTACTGTGATAAATGAAAATAACAACTTCTTGTTTTAACAAAATAGCACTTGTCCTGTGATATATACCATAAGCTGGCAGAGTACTTTTATTATACATCAGCAAAAATTATGCAAAACTGGGAGCTCCCTGCTTGTCCAGTTCTTGGTAGCAATATTCATATTGCTCTCATATTCAGCACAGTTGTGCTTCTCTTAGTGAAAAATCAAGGGGGCAGCAGAAGCAATTATTTCTCTTACTGCATTGCAACTTTCTGCTATGAGACACCAACTCACAGTGGGCGTGCATTTAGGAAAATTAACTTCTGAAAATTTTATTTTCAGCCACAAAGAATGCTACAGTCATCTGAAAGCCCATGAAACTCTGTTTCAATAGGACCAGGATTGCCAACATTTCTAAATTAGCTCCAGTGGAAGAAGCTCAGTGCTGTGCAGATGGGTGGAGGAACTCGTAAGGTTATCTCACTTCTGGAGCTCTGTAAAACAACTTGATAGTGTTGGTTTAATGCTCAAGTTTTATTACATACCTGTAAATGAAGATTTGGGGTAATAAAATGTGTTTGCTGAATGCTCACAGTACCTGGGTAATTTTACAGCTGTGGAGCTGTGCATCCACAGACCCTCAGTTAAACACAGATGTAGTTTTCCAGAGGAATTCTCACCTTAGTTCATTGCTTTTAAATTTCAGCAGAACCTCATCTTTGCTCCTTTAGGTCAGCAGGTTCCTCTAGAACAGACTGCTTTGCCCATCATGCTGTTAACAGCTCTCTTACAGAATTTTCTTACTTTTAGCCACCCCTGCTGATATACAGAACATTTAAATCTGTGCCTAGTGGTGCAGGACATGGGGTACTGGTTTCTCCTCACTTCTCCCTGATAAGTTACTTCTAAAAGCAGATGCAATGCTTCAGCTGTTTTACTGGGTAGGTAACTGCTGTCTTAGGGTTCTTTCACCACTGTAATATGAAAAAAGGGGCTTCTGTGAATATAAATTAAGAAGGCAGGATGGGTAAGTTGCATGAAAGCAATGGGGTAATACCCCATTGAATGTCCTTCAAAGAAGATCCAATCAAGCTTCTCTGCTAAGCCGTCTCTGGACATCAGCAATGTGCAGACAAAGCTGGTGCCTGTTCTCTCTCAGTGCTGTGTTGAGCCCACTGATAAACCAACTGAGTCTAGGCCTCTGCAAAATGTTATGAACCACCCCAATCAGAGCCTGAAAGGGAAAGGAATGCTCTCGTAAAGGGTGAAGCACCCATCCTCCCTACACTGCCATGGGAACCCTTTCTGGAGAGGCAATCAATCTGATTTGAAAGCACTATGTGTCAAAAGGGCACCAGCTAAAAAGATCAGAACTCTGAGGAAATTGTTTATTTGTGATATTTGTGAACAGTGGAGCCTCATCAAGGTCTTGGAGCTCCAAACTTTGCTATGCACATACTCCTACAAACTCACACTGCTGCAATGTGATTACCAGCACAATGAGCTGCCACGGGGGGTGGAAAACATAATAATCATTACACTATGAAATCAGAATCAAGGATTTTAAGAGAAAGTGCCTGGAATTCAAAATCATCATCTGCAATAGAATATTTTCCCAAGTTTTCTTGCAAGGTATCCTAATTTGGTAGGATACTTCAAAAAGCATATTTCAAAGTGGAAGGAGTGAGTGTTAATCCCTGCCGATAGCAGAATAGTAATTTTCACTGTGTAGGTGATATGCCAGCAGCAAAAAGGGCTCTTAGAGACAGACTTTCAAGTTGCCTTCATATTTCACATGTAAATAAACTTTTTCTTCAAATGTTCAATAGCGATAATTTTGTGAAAATTCTGGGTTAGTTGCCAGTTCATGAGAGCAGTCCAGATTTCCTCCTTTTTAAACAAGAATTTTAAGGATTCTAACATAAGAAAAAATATTTCCTATGTGAAACTAAAAGGTCATATAACTCCCACTCAGTCTGATAAAACCAGAAGACTATCAAATGTTGGAAAATACATAAAAGCATTTGTTTTCTTTTCTGTTATGAAAACCCTATGAATAACCCTATGAAATCATTAGGTCCCAATTCTACAAGAGGTTCTGCATTCTTACCCTTATTTCTAAGGTTGTGTTTGCCTTACTGCTATGCAAAGAAGTGTAAAATACCACAAATTAGAATGGTAATATTCTATAATAAAAATAGTGGTGCAAATAATGAGAAATCAAACAGAACAGTTTTTTCTACTTCAGAATTTTTTTTGAGGTTCTGTATTTTTCCAGCCCCAAATCTGCATTAAAACCACTTTAAAAATCTTAGAAGTGTTCATAAGTAAAAACTAGAAGGTTAGTAAATTTGATCATTTTGACCAAATATATTGTTTCAACAACTTTGGAACATTTCATTCCCACTTGACCACAATTTTGCACATTTTCTAATCTGTTTTTGAACCTAAACCCAGAAGATTTTGTACTAAAGTATACAAACATATGTCTGATACTTTCAAGAGCTTTAAACCATTTAAGTAGAATAATTTTGCAAAAATTAATCTACTCCCCAAAAATCCCATTAGTTTGGACAAACCACAGAAGCTGGGAAAGCATACCAAGTCAGCTATAACAGATCACAGAGAGCAATTAAGACCCAGGTTAGATTCCCTGAAGCAATTTCTAAATAAACATCCATGTGTTCAGTCTGGGTCCCTCACTACAAGAAAGACATTGAGGGGCTGGAGAGAGTCAAAAAAAAAAGAGCAATGAAGTTGGGGAAGGGTCTGGAGCACAAGTCCTGTGAGGAGCAGCTGAGCAAGCTGGGAGTGTTTAGCCTGAAGAAAAGGAGGCTCAAAGAGAAACCAACCTATCCTAGCAATGATCACGTTTAAACTCTGTTTACAGCTGCCATAGCATCAAAACAATAATAATTTCTCAAAACCACATGATTTGGAAGCTATGCTATATTCCAAAACCTAGTGCCTTCCCACTTCTGATTATTGACATCCCTGTCATCACAGTCTTTAAACATTTTGCTAACAGAAATAGACTTCTACTGAATAAAAAACAAGCAGACAGTATTCTTCATAAATACAAACTAAAAAACAAGCATCTTGCCATACAGGTCAGCTATGTGACATTTACTATGAGACCTCAAAAGTTCTGCAGAATGTGAAAAAAATTATATGAAAATTAACTCCCTAAAGTAAACAGCCTATGTAAAACTTGGAGCAGAGTATAAAATAAATATGCTCATACACTTGTATGTTCTGTGTGATTAGATTTTCTTCTGACCAATCAGAGATATTCAGAAAAAAAAAAATCACAAAAATTATTCAGTGGTATTTTCTACCACTTTTGACCACTTTTAGTTACATGTAATTCGGAAACAGAAACAAATTTATGTTGGCCCCTGAACTCTTGCATTGGTGTTTCTCTCCCTCTTTGTCTATGTGAAAATTACATCCATGTTTTTTTTTTTTCATAAAATGCATTTCCTATCTGTATTGGAAAAGTCCATCTCCCCCAAGTATTTATGTTATGTAATCTGTGAACAAAGATTTAAATGTCTGAAAATCTTCAAGAAAATTTATTACTTTACATTTAAAGGTTAGATTTGAAATTTTTCAGCATCTACCTCTTCTTTTGCATTTCTGTTGGAATTTCTGGATGTCTGTTGTAAGTCTGTTCAAACTGCTTGCATTTTGAGAAACTGTCTTTCTGATTAATAAAGAGCTGTTTCACCAGTCTTGCCCATTCAACCAATGTTTTCCTTACTTATACCTATCATTTCCTGTACCTATAACTCAAATGGTTTTGCCTTACAGTTTGAGCCTCAGAATCCTCTGACAAAGATGGCTGCTGTTTCCAATTGTGTTTAAATAAAATAGTTTTTTGGATAGAAAAAAAATTGTTTTGGATAGAATGTTTTTGGGTTTTTTTGATAGAAAAAAATCCTAATTTTATAATTAGAATATATCTCAATATGAGTGATGTGTGTTCTAGAAGCACTGGAAGATGGGGCTTGCTATGTGCATTCCCAGCATCTCTCTTATCCTGGCTTTGCAGTGAGTCAGCCCAGAGGTAGCTTCAACTCATCTGGGAGAAGCCAGAGCTGCAGCACTGGATGTTATCTTCCTTGGATGGCCCAGACCAGCATCAATTCCCTTTTTGATCATTGCTACACCTCACTCAATAAGGGTAAGACCTTATGGAGGTCTCGTTTCTGAAGGTGACAGCACCTAACCTAATAACGGAGAGAAAACCCAGAGACAGAGCAAGTCACTGTGCCCCACTGCAGAGGCCACTGTGGGAAAGGAGAGCAACCTCCTCACCTGCCACCTCTACAGGTGCCCAAGGTGCTGCTCATTTTGATTAGCCAAGTCCACACACAGCTGAGAAAGTTGGAGTGTTATTGCTCTAATTATTCTGTTCATTTTCTTTGCCTTTTCCTGCCTCCCTCACCCCTGGGCTCTTTAAAGAAAGACTCCCAGGAGCTTCCATTCAAGTGGACTGAAAACAGTGTCAGTGGGGGCTGACTTCTGCAGCACAGGTTGCTGTCACCAGTGACCTATTCATCAGCACCAGCACCAGCCTGGCTTTGTCTTCTGCTCCCTAAACAAACTGATGGCAGACTCAGTTCTGCTGCAAAAATATTGTGAATTAAACAAAGCACAAAGGGAGCGGGCAGCAGGGTTGAAACATTTAGTGGAAATAGGGGAGCTGGTCAATAAAAGGGGATGGAGACTGGATCAAAAGGGGATGACTTACAATGGGACATGGGCTAAAAAGGGGTTTGCACTATCCTGCAGGTCAAAAATGACAAAACATTGTGGTCCCAAAGCTGTCACCTTCTGCACAGTAGGGAAGGATCTGGGAGCAAGGAGAAATGCAAAGCTAGCAACTCAATATATAGGAAATGTACAAAGGAAAAAAACCATCAAGGGTCAAATTCTAGGGTTCTTGAAACAAGCGGAGACCACTGATCTCCATGAACAAAAGAGAATAAATGCTTAGAGGAGGTAGTGGAAAGAAAGAGAAACAAAGAATGATAAAGAAGAGTAAGATTTTGGCTTGGGGGTTCTTCTCAGACTTGGGACAGCTGGCTCCATTTCAAGACTCTGCCATGTGTTTCCTGTGGGACCAGAAGTGAGACATTTAATCTCTGCAATTCAGTCCCCATCAATGAAAAAATACTTAGGGAAAGGATGTGACATGTATTTTATCTGTAGGGTACCCTGAGTTCAGCCATATTCATGTAAAAGCAAAATAGTTTGTTGAAATTGAAAGATGGAAAAAAATTCCGTATTTTTAAATTTTTCTATTTTGGAGGCATTTAAATGGATCACATTTACTCTTAAATAAGTTTTCAAAGCATTAAACTTCCATTCACACCTTTCTATCATTTGCTGCCTTTGAGGTTCTGAATACAAATATCTGACTGGTGTCCAGTGAATACAGATATCTGAATGCTAGCCAGACATTTTCTTCTTCATTCTTTTTCTGTTTTTCCTACTTTACCTTCTGCTCTTTTGCCAGGTTCCAGGTTCTCTTCTGGAGAAGGATGGAGGAGATGAGAAAGAGTAAAAGTGTAATGCCTGTGGCTTTCCAAAAAATAAGTTAAAACATTAATGATATTTGAGAAAAGTAATTTCCTCAGTTTAAAGGGGTTTGGTACATTTTCAGTTGAAAAGGAAGATTTTTTTTTCCTTTCTTCCTTCATGTAATTTCATTTAATTTAAATATATTTTCCTCCTTAATGTTTCACAGAATGAAAAAAGCTCAGAAGAGTAAAATAGCCAGAGAAAGCAGAATTTCTTTGGGTATTAAAAGACCCACATGCATTTCAGCTATGCTTTTTCTCCCCTTGGAAATCTGAAATAAAACCCTGCTGCAGAAAATGCATCTGTTTAAATGGTCTATGTGACCAACCTTGAGAATCATAACAGAGAGTTCTGGATCCTGCAAATTCCCATGGAATTCCTATTCCAGTGGATTCCTATATCCATTGTTGGGGTGACTACAGCCAGAGGGAACACATCTTGGCTGCCTTGAGGTAGTAAAATGCTTTCCTCTAACATGGCAAAAATTAAGGAAGGCATGTACTTAATTAATCTTAAAGCATGTACTACCTAATAGATGTCCTGGATAATATGAAGAATCTGCCTGTGTCCTTAACACCTGTCCCTGGATGGCACAAAAAATTCACTGCCCCATGGATGAGCTGATATTTGTCAGACAGAGCTGCCCAAGCGTGCCTAGAAATGTCCAAACCGCCCAATCATCAGCTGTTCCTAACCATGGCAGTTCCACAGAAACCAATTCCCAGATCTATCCTCGGAGTTTAAACACTGGCCACCTGGCTGACAGTCTCACAAGTAATAAAATAATTCAAACAGGTCAAGTTACCAACTCAGAAACAGTGAGGGTTTTTTTTGCTTCTTGCCACAGAGAGGAGAATTTCCAGTCTTCGTTCAGAATTGGCCATCATTATTAAATGCACACATGGATGGACTTTTTGGCCATGATATAAATGACTTAAAGCTGTGATTCAAATGGGTCTATAAAGTGCTTCTATGATGTTCCTCTCCCTTCTTTTTTCTTTCTATTTTTTTTTTGAAACTGTCTCTGCTCCACTGTTCTTTGTAGAGACAAGCCCTTGAAAATCACCCTTCTTAAGGTGTAAACTTGGTGACTGCACATTATAGTAAAACATTTGATTTGTTATAGGCTAGAAAAATAGAGAAGTTGAAACCTCTTCATGGTCACACAATTATAAAATCTTGCTCGAGCACCTTCAGTCACAGACAAAATCAGTCTCAAATTTCCAGTGAACAATGAAGTCCCCACAGAGTTTCAGCTTCCCCAGGAAATCAGGGTGTCTCAGGCTGTGTTGATTTTAAGAGTGTCCTGAATGCCCATCATAAAAAAAATGTGTTACTCAACACAGTCACAGCTCTTTCAGGGTCCCCTGATTGAAAAAAAAAGCTTTTTGTTTGGGGCATGGCACTTTCCTGGTTCCAGGAACCCAAAGAGCAGCAAGCTCTACTCTGTTTGGGTGAGACGCCACAAGCTTGAATGTAATTTCCTAGCATGCCACACATCAAAATAAAATAATAGTAATACAGGACAAAAAAACATCCTCACAATACAAGCTCATCTTCCTGCTTCCCATCAAGTGAAACATACTGACAACTGACAATAGGCAATTAATAGATTAATGAGTATAGCTCTTATCTGCCTACATTATGAGTTTATCTGGTTGTAACAGGTTGAACACAACACGGGCCTGCGCTCACAGGAGTGCCGTCCCAGTAGGAATGAGATCATTGCAGCAAGATAGGAATGCAGTATTTTGATTACCAGGTATCACTCAATGGAACAGAACCCCCACACTCACACTTTATTTTATACATTTTAAAATTATTCAAGGGCAAAGAACAGAATATAATTTGCTGGAGAGAGAATTAGAGGGAAAGGTTTTACAAAAGCAGGAGAGATTAAGTTTTGATCCAGAGTTAAGACCACTGCCTCTGGCATACAGAGAATCCATCAAGATAGGTGGTGGAATGTAAAAAAAAAACTTTCCACCTAAAAGTGAGACTAAACTCAGTGATGCCTGCAATGCTGAATGATAACATAAACTTTTAAATTCCTTTGATGACCCAAATAAAAAAATAAAGCACACAAACTAGTTTTTCAATGGTTCTAACTGCAAAAAATGGGGCTGTTTCTGGCAGTGGTAAGTTCACTCGCACCATGGATAAATTGATAAATTTGATCTCCAGAAGTACAGAGATGCACTGGAGGATTCTGTGCTTCATGAGAAACCTGCAGAAAAGCAGATTTTCCAAAGGACCTAGGTAGGAAGGAGAAGAAGGTACAAATTTGGGGAGCTAGAGAGCCATTATCTCGATTGCATTGACATTTTCTCCCTGGAACACTTGCCAGTTACGTATCTCCCCAGCTCTGTGCTTACTTGCTCCCTATTTCCACCACAGAAGGAAGCCAGATTTACTTTTCTTGTGCCCAGAGCCAAGTTCTGCCCGTTCTTCCTCGCATGTGTAATCTAAGTTTTCTCGAGGGGTCCATTTGTACAGATAAAGTGAATTTGCCCTTGATAGCACTGTAAAGTTTCAAAGCAAATATTGTGATGGTTTTTGTGGGTTGGCAAACATGGTCTGCAATTTGCTGTGTGGAAATTGCTGTCCTGCTCCAGAATTATGCAGGCTTTCATAATGACTAACGGCATGAGGCAAACACAGCAGGGTAGTTGCATGTTGATCATTCTATACAATTTTGCTCACAGGCTGTTTATTTGGTTTCTTTCAGAGCCCAGGGCAGCCAAAAGAAAAATACCAGTGGAGTGAACTTTGGATCAAGCTTGATGTTATTCCATGCAATACATCAGACAATAAGAAATGAGAGGTTTATTCTGATTTGAACTGAGCCTCTGTTTGGAAACACAGCTGCAGTCCTGATGATGACAGTCCCCTGGGCATGTGGCTGTGCAGGTTCAAGGTACTGCTGTCCCAGCTACTCACTACCAGCCCCTGCAGAGCAACCTGTGGCTTTGCCTTCCCACATCAGGGCACAGCATCAGAGGTCCCTGCCTGGCTGCTGGTCAGTAATTCCAGCAGCAGAGCAGGGGAAGAGCTGCAGGCAGGGGCATTTAAACCACAGAAGCAAAAATCTCCACAAGGCATTTCAAACTTTCTTTACACATGGACCTCTGCTGTTTTAAACTACTGTCATGGGAAGGGCCTCAAAAGCTACTTCTGCATGTGTCTGTTTGGATAACAAAAGAGCTGTATGAGCCCAGAGAAATATGGAATTGTTATATACTGCATTGAAGAGGGAATTCAGTTTGTGTCTCATTTTTAAGAGCTAATATTCTTTTATCTGATCAAATGGTAAACAGCATTGCTAAATCAAGTTTTGATGGCATATGTGTTTGCAAACAAAACTTTATATTCAACCTTTTCTAAGATGATCCCACAAATCTGTGTTGATATCCTCTGTGGTCACATTTTTTAAGAGCCTGAAAAATAGAACAGCCTCCCATGCACTGCTTTAAACCGTGTACACGCACTTCTACATTTCCTAATTGAATGGGACCTTCTAGGCATGCAGTGAAAAGCAGCTCCGGAAAATCAGTGTAGAGAGGGACAGAATGTTTTCCAAATGCTGATTTAATTCTGTACTTGGGTATTCTATTCCACAGGGAAACAAACTAAAACTCCCCCACTGAGAGCTGCAATGTGTCATTCAAACACATCCCTCATGTTTCAGGGCTGACATTTTCATGGATGCCTCCCAGAGCACCCTGCTACACTGAGCTGAAGCTCCTGAGCCCTCTGAAAGGAAATGTACACACAGGATGGCACAAAAGCTGTGAGATACCACACCTCTCTTAAACACACTCCTTCCACGGGCACTGCTTCCCATCATTTGGGCTGGATGCCACAGGACTAGTCTGGTGTCGCAGCCTTGTCACCTTGCTTTGTCATTCCTCTTCCCAGGGTTTGAGGAGCCCTGGAATGCTGGAAGGTGCAAAACCACCTGTACTATCCCTTGGGAAAACGAAGCCACGAGTGTTTGACAGAGCTTGGTACATTTGCTCCTTATCTTAGGGGGTGAGAAGTCCCAGGTGTTTTCCCTCAGCACTTCTGGAAGAACTCTTCAGTTTTATGGATCAGTCTGTGACCTATAAACCTTTGTGGTTTCTGGGGAGAACTACTGACAGAAATATCAAGAAACATCCCCAGCCTGTGTCACTAGGAGATACATTGAGATTGGAGGACAGGACACCAGTTTGAACAGAGTGGTTGTGACGCACTCGTTTCTTTGATGCCATGAAATGGTGCCAAAGAGGTCACTGAGGAACTTTGCTGCCTAGGGAGAAAAAAATGGCAGAGAGAAGAGCAGCCTTTGGTCACATAAAATCACTTCAGTTCTTTAGGCAGGTGATGCCTACTTGTAAAATTTTCCATAGGGAGAACTAAAAAAAAAAAAAAAAAAAATTCTCCTCAGCCTGTGTTTGAATGTGTGGACCAAAACTGCTTCAATAGGGAACAAGGGAAGGAAAAACAATGATCAAGAGCCAACACTGCTGACTGCTAATAGACAACAACTTCTTTTGACATAAAATGGTGCTGCTCTACCAAGGTCAGGGGAAGCAGCAATGTTTTATCTTAGCTAAAGAATATCAGGACACAACTGTTTCTCACTTTTATATTGTAATTAATACTTTAACATACTTAAACGTTTTCCTGTGAAGGAGTTAATGAAGCCATGCTTAGATCTTTGGACACATTTACAGCCCATTATTATACAGGAAAAAGTAAGGTCCTTTAAGAAATTAAGCAACCGGAGCCATTAACCAAAACAAAGAGATCACAAGATATGTTAAGCAACAATTGAATCAAAGGCTACCTTCCAAACTGGCATTGCAAGGCTGAAACAGGCAGGACAAAGGATTTCAGACACACTTAGGCTGGGGGAAAAAAAGAAACCCAAAAATAACAGCCAGGTGCAGACAAGAATGTTGGCTCAGGGATGCTTAAGAGCCGATAGCAAATGCATTAACCATAGAATCTTTCCTATGCTCAGGAAAGGCAATGGAACCATGTTTGTTCTTTGCAAAAAAACAGGATTACACCATGGGTAGAACCAAATTTGGTATTAACTCCTTCCTTTCACTATTGATCCCTGCTGCTTTCCCCAGTCTTGAAACCCCACTGGCAATTTGGCTCAAAAGGACAGCAAAAACAACACAAAAGAATCAGAAGCCATTTGAAGACAGTTACATGTAAATTCTCCTCTCTCCCCATCAAAGCACAGCTCTGTTCTCCCAGCCTCTTTGGCCCTCTGTTTTGGTCTGCAAAACAGAAATAACTTGGCAGAAGAGAGTGAGAGTCACAGATCGTGAGCCCACTCAGTGAACTCTGGGAGAAGGAGCTCCCCTTCTGCCCTTCAGCATTTTTATGTCTGCAGTACCTCCCTTGTGGTAAGAGCTACCTACATGGGGGATATCTGGTTTAGTTCTATGCACAGAAGCTACTTCCATGAAAAATATTTGTGGAAAACCACCAGTTCCAGGTGTGTGGCTGAGAAACCTCAAATAAAACAGAGGAGCTCTTTACAAACATCAGACTTTGTGACATAACATCAGCTGTGAATGTAAAACAACATAGGGATGTGTTTTCCTGCAACAATAAAAATTTAAAGATCAAATACCTTTTCCGTCAGATTCCCTATACTAATTTCTGAGAAGCTAATGAAACACAAAGTATGTTTGCAAAGTAGAACATTTGCATATGCTTCATTAGTTTGGCAAGGCCTCCACTACCAAAGGTGCATGTATTTTTACATAGGCTTCGGCAATCTGCCTTGAAGCTTTCAATATTCATGTTTCTGCACTATTTGTGCTCTGCATCATTTCATTATATCTATATATATGTATATATAGGTTTGTTTTTTTTTTAACGGATCTTGGAATTTGTCATTCTGCTAGGATTTCTAAAAATATCCTTCCAGAAAAACTTCCATTGAACTTGACTGGAATAGGAGAGGTGGTGCACACTTTTCCTTTTCTTGGAGCTCCATCTCAGTCCAACAGCAATGCTGTCCATGTAATCTTGGCATCACATTTCACACCAAGCTCGTGATTAACTGAATTTTCAGTAGAACTGACTGTGAATTTTCAGATGAAACACCTTCTCATTGGAATACAACAGCTTGTTCAAACAGAATGTTTTGGGCTTTGACAACCTCCCAGCTCAACACAGACAGGGAAGTCTTATAAAACTGCTCGTGGGGCTCCTAAATCAACATTCTTTGGCAAGGGAGTGATGGACTTCCTAAGTTTACTGTGACACCTGAGGAGCTGCTTTCTCCCAGTTTGAACAGAAACAGGAATAAGAAACAGTTGTTTTTCTGAAGCCAGTGTTTGTGAATTTCCTTTCCATCTCCAATTCCATTTTTTACATCTCACCCCACACCCAAACATCCCAACAAAGGTCTTCTGGCAACACAGATATGTTAAATACCACCTTCTCTGGCCTGGTTACTGAGAGTAGTAAGGGGGCTACAAGGAGGTGATGGGAAGCACTGAGAAAAGTGTTGCTGTAGCAGGCTCTAAAGCCTTCACACAGATTTACCTAGCTGCTGAAGCTGTAGACACTACACTGTCTTGAGAGCTTTTTCCATCTAGGCCCAGCCCAGCTTTCACTTTGGGTTTTATTGCAGGAAAAAGCTATCCAATGCCAGTCACTTGTGGCAGTACTTAGCATTACCCACCAGCTCACAAGAATGCTAAAGAACATCCAAAAGTTGGATGGGAAAACCCACATAAATTACCTTAATGCATTAAACTCCCAAAGCAAAGGGCACATCCTCATGCAGAACCTGTCCCATCTCTCCACAAATAATGACACAACAGGCTGAAAAATCTTCCTACACCTTAGAAAAATAAGGAGGAATGGGGAAATGGAAATAATAATATAATGGAAGGGAAATGCAAAACATAAGAGGGTTGGGGAGCTGCCTCCCTTATTTTTACACAATTATTTTCACCTTCTCACAAACATAAGTATACATTCACATACTTTTATGTGGCACTTCAGCCCCTAGTAATCATCAAATATTCATTAAGTGTTTCTGAATTTAGAAGCAACTTGCTCAAGGTTTATATGCTCCCTCTAAGAGCTCCACACCCATTCAGTCAAGGCAGAGGCAAGGGCTGGACCACATGCTAGAACATAACATGGTGTACCTCACAAAATGCACTGCACCTCCTGAAAGCCAGGCAGCCTTTGGCCTCAATCCTGCCTGCTGTGCACTGTGTGCAGCCATTAAATAAAGCCCCCAGCATTTTACTGAGCTTGGACAATCACAGTGGACAAGATAACAGGATCAATGTGGGAGATGAGGGTAAAGACCAAACACTCTGGAGATGTCCTGGTGAAGATGAGTAAACAACAGACCTCCATAGAGAACGGGGATAGAAAACTCAAATCACACTGAAATTTACCAAAGCTTAAAGCTGCTTACAGTAATGGCTAAGGGTGAACGATTCATTTCAAACCAGGGCAAATTGAGGAAAAGAACCTTGATGCACACACCAATTTTGTTTCTCAAAGTCAAGAATTGCCTAATCAATAGTAGTGCTAAAAGGAGATGGGCACTCTCAGGGGTACCATTACAAAGAATTGCACTGGATTTTAGCCACCTGGCTCCCAATTGCTTTAATAGCCATCACATGGCTAAAACCCAGGCTGAAGCTTTAAAAGTTTACCCCTTGGTCTTCCTGAGCATCCACTGCTGTCAGGCGGCAAATACAGAGCAGCAGGACGGACTGCAGGATTTACTCCTGCATTGACCAATACTAGAACATGGCCAAGAATTTGCACTGCTGCTGCTGCAAGTGTCACTTACTGGGTGAGGAAAGGCAAAGCAGGAGAGGCTAAAATGGGTGAGTGAAAGAAAGTGTACTTAACCCTTCCACTGTTGATGTGTTGATAGCAGCCTGCACCAGGTACTCACATCACTGACCTAATCCAATCAGACCCCTCTTCCATGAGCTAAAAATAAACTGGCACTTTTTAGGTAATGCCCTGACTGCTCCCCCCACTCCAAACTGTGCTCCAAATCTTAATGGAAAACCTTCAAGGAGCTGAAGGTTTTAAATCAAATAAAGAAGCAGACACAAGGAGAAAAATCCAATCAGAGCAGAAAGGGTTGGATTAGCCAGGAACTGTTTTTCTCCAGTTGTCACCAGCACTGAATTTCACAGGAGCAGTAACTGGAAAGACAGAAGGAGGCAGACAAAAGAGAAGAGGAAGGAGGGGTTTCTCTCATGCTCCTATTAGACATAATTTTACAGAAGGAAAGGTGGTGTCATGTCAACAACATCAGGGCTTGACTTGGTTCCTGGGCCTGCTCATGGTCACCTATGGGATGGTGAGCACCCCGACTCCTTTCTCAGACAGCTTCTACAGCTCCAGAGCCTTCCAGGGAAGAGGATGGAAATTGGCATTGGCAGCAGCCCCCTCTCAAGAGGTCACCTTATGGTGAAGCTCTCATAGAACATATAAATAACCAACAAGATCCACCACCTTTTGAAAGGAAGTGGGGTAATACTCAGTGTATCACAGCTTGAGGTGGAAGGGACCTTAAAGGTCACTAGACCAGGTTACTCAGAGTCCCGTGCAACCTTGGTCACCTCCAGGGTTGGGACATCCACAGCTTCTCTGGGCAAATTGTTCCAGTGCTTCGCTGCTTTGATAGTAAAGAATTTCTTCCTAATATCTAACCTAGACTTACTCCCTTCCAATTTGAAGCCATTCCCCCTTGTCCTATCACTCCCTGCCACTGGGAAAAATCCCTTTTCACCCTTCTTGTAAGAGCTTATTTAGATATTGGAAGGATGGTATAAGGTCTCCCCAAATATTGTCACGAAGAACAACAAATCAAAATGTTTCTACACTGAAGTTGTTGGGCAAAGGCAATAGAAAAAGTAAGAAAACAAAGGAATATAAACCTGAAGTAACTGAAAATACCCCCAAAAGCTGAGTTTGTAACTTAGGATGAGTGAAAAAAAGAATAGGATTTGTGTACTATCAACACTCCTGCTACCCATTTAGAAGACTGAACATCAAAAGTTTAGAAGGCTAATGGTTAGATACTAGTTAGGAGAGAAGAAAGGGAATGACAAAATATTTCCCAAAATACTAGATAACTGTTATGGGCATCCAAAAACTAGGATATATATATGAGTTTGAATATATTTCATAGTATGGTCCCTTTTTATTGACACCTACATATATCATATGTACTTTTGAATAATTACTTTGGGAAAAAAAAACCCAAACCAAATATAAGCAAACACTGGAAGAAACCGAGAGCACTGGGATTTCTACTGAAATAAAGGACAGAAATCTGATAGGGTGTTGTTACTTGCAGGTCTGATCCAGAACCCATCAATTTGATAAGCTTTGAATCCAGCTACAAGAGTAGGGTGAGGAGCCCAAGAGCAGTGGTCAGTGCTACTGTTACACTGGCTTTTGCAGTATCTCTCTTCATAGACATTAGAGCCAAACCACATCAGTTCCCCTTAGCTGAGCTGGATTGGCACTTTGGAAATCCTAGTGCACAGGAAATGTTTAAATCATCACATTTGAGGGGTAAGAGCAGCATAGAGCTCAGCTACTGGCTAAATATGGCTCAAGAAAAATGAAGGTAGTAGAACTGGCAGGAAAAGAAGAAACAACGGGTTTCAACAATAAAATGAAAAGTGAAACGAAACAGAAAAAAGGTACAGCAAGGAAGAGAGAATAGGAAAGACTATGGGAAACTGGGGAGGGTGGGAACTAAATTAATCAAAACCAAGAAAGAACTGGGGAAATGGAGACATGAGAAACACAGGAGAGCACTTGAACTCACAAAGTAAAAACAAGCAAGAGGTATATTGGAGGCAACAGAAGGAAATAGTGAGGCAATGGGAGAGAGAGAAAGAAAAGGAAGGGGGAAAAGTGTGAAAAGCTGAAAATGGCAAGATGTAGGAGAGAAAATGGGAGTGAGGAAAAGGGAGGGAAAGAGAAGGAATTGTACAGGCAAAGGACCAGAAAGAGGAGAACAATCCTAGGGAGCCTGCTGTGGTGGGTCGCAGAGGAGTTCACAAGCCCATGCACTCCAACTATTTCTTTTTGATTCTGTGTCATTGTCAGGCTTCAGACTGCAGCTGCAAATTGTTTGTCTGGCAGTTCTGGTAGGTTTGATTCAATAACTCCTGTAAGAGGGCAGGCAGGATATCAATGCTGCTTTATTGCCTTTTTCTCTGCCTACAATAGCAATCCTCCAGTTATACAGTATTATAAAGTGCCATCACTGGGGGTTGTATCTCAGCATAGTCACATCTCATCTTCCTGGGCTATAATAAGCCGGGAAAGGTAGAAGTCTGAAACTACATGAGCTTTGTGAAAGGATTAACATTGAGGTCTAAAGATTGGCACTGAGCAAACAGAACCTCACCTCCCAAGGACTACAAGGGGAGCTGGGGATATCCTGCTGGATCAGCTCCACCAAAGTTCACTTGGTAACCTTGGTCAAGTCTTACTCCAGCCACTGGTGGACAAAGCATTGACACTCCAGAAAGTTGTAACCACAGCTGGGGAACAGAGAAAATAACATGTGTGGTCCTGGCAGTTGGGTGACTTTTCATACCTCTCTCGACATCCTTCAGATATGAGCTCTTTAAAAACAGCCATGGAGCGACATTTAACATCAAATTGGACTGACTGATATTGGACTGACTGACTGACCATTTTTCCTCCTGGAAGTTCATTCCTTCAGGCTGGGAGGGGTGTACCTCTGCAGTCCGACACAGAGAAATTTCTCCAGCCTTGAGTGTTCATGACCCGTCAATAAAAAGAGGCTTTCAGTTACACAATGTCATCACATAGTTCCTTTTACAAACACTAAATTTGGGTTAAAAATGTCACAGCAAAACAGGAAAACCTTCACACAGAAAACTGCCTGTGAGGCATTTTATTTGTATGTCTTTAGGAAAAAAAAAAACAACAACAAAAAACCAGAATCCTGACACATTCTTCTGGTTAAAGCCACACAGATCAGAACATAACTTCTCATTCAGGCCTGGTCATTACAAATATTGGGAGAACCTGAAAAGAAAGAGACCAATTTAATCTGCTTAAACTTTGCCTCTCATATACACACATACAGAAATCCCTGTTTCATTGTAAAAATCATAGGTGGATGTCTTTAAGATTTGGTCTAGAAATCATTGTGATTCTACACTGCAGTTTATTCCATATATTTCCATCCTTTTGAGTCGCACTGTTCAGCCTCCTACTTATTCTTAATAGATTAATTTGCAGTTGCTCCCTCGACATTTCAGCCTTTCATGGTGGAGAGCAATTCCTCTCATTTCACTCATCAAGGCTCCACATAATAATGAAAGTTCCCATAGGTCACCTCTGTCATGCCTTATTTCCTTAACCCCTTTAGCCTTCCTCCCCGATAAGCATTCTTAAACCTAGAGCTGTCTGCATTAGGGCAAAAATAAAATTTCTCCCACAAGTGATTCTGTACTACACCAGTTTTATAGAAAATGTGACTATAACCATGTGATTTCAACTCTCCAACTCCTTTGTGTTGTCATAATATCCTACTTGTTTTTTTCCAAGCAGTTATACTTACAAAACCGCTGAGATTCTTCTCTAATAACCCCGGGTTTCTTTTTTTCCCTAGTACATTGGATAATAAGAATTCTGCTGTAGTTCACTAGCTCTAGACCTACTGTTATAGCCACGAAAAGATCCAAATCATCCTCATCTGGGTGAGAATTGCTTCTTACTTGTTTGCTTAATCCTTGCATTAGGCAGAATAATCAATGACTGCTATTTCAGTTGTTATAGTATTTCAGAATAAAACTGATAGGCAAGATTCTGAGCTGCCATACATTGGCATATCCCTAACATCACTTCAGTGGTCCAGCTTCACACACTAAATAGACGCTTCAAAAAAACCTGGAGGACGCGCTGCCAGTTTGAATCTTCCAGTTGTTCCTTATGACCAATGGCTGTTTTGCAAGTTGTGGCCCTGCTCTGTGATTTACATTGATGTAGGGGAAAGTCGTCACACAGCCTTTGCAGGCAAACCAGCAGGCTCTGGGTGCAAGTGAGGAAGTGACTGGAAGTGTAGCCCTGGAAGTAGCCCTGTCCTCCCAAGAAATCCACATTAAACCAACAAACCATGGTGTTTATTTAAAGCATGATTTTACACTGCATCTTTTTTCCAAGTTGTCTCTTCTTTTGTGCAATCTGTCCGTTCCACAGGAGACAAAATATTTCTGACCAGCAACGTGGTACTAAATAAAACAGCTGCCATTCCCACACACAGCTTTGAGGGCTGTGCATCTTTATGGGGAGGATACAACAGTCAGCTCAAAGCAATTCAGTGCTGATTGGGTTGGGGATAATTTTCTGGCAACTAAGGATGGGATTGAAACCACAAGATCATTTCAAATAACTGCTGAGGAGTCACAGGATAGCAACACCTTCCAGTCTCTAGAGACCTGGAATTGATTTGAACTGGTCTACCACTTAAATGGAGAAAAGCTATTATCCCATCACTAATCTCTTGAGCCATTCAGTCCCACTTGAAGCAATTTTTTTTCTTCAATAAGCTATTTTACATATTTCACTTAGTCCCCAGTCTATGGGAGAAGCTTATCACATGATTTGTTTAAAAAGATAAATACCTCTCCCCTTCGCATTTCTGTTTATTCTGGGGTTTGCTGCTAACATGACAGAACTGTTAAACATGTTCCTCCTCTTCTCTCCTTATGGAGCCCTGCTTTTCTTCCTACCATTCCCAAAATAAGACAACTTCTTGTTAGTATTTGGAAGAAGACCCAGCCTGGAAGCATGTGTTCTAGGTTTTTTCCCCACATAAATGTAAATGTACTGCCCTCAGGCATCATAGCAGCCATCAGTACAATGCTGATACCTATGCCACACTCAAGAAGGGTAAAATCCAGGATTTGCAGTGCAAAACCAGAGAATTGCTAAAGATGCATTTTGCAAAAGCAATCTTATTTTTTTTTTGTTACATTCATGGGCAAAAGGTGGACACAGTGCCCACAAGCAAGCAAAGATGCTGTAATTATTAAGAATATCTTAAAAATTAGGTCTTTGGTGTCTGAAACCAGTGGGGCCAGAGCTGCAGTTTAGTAGTAAGGCTACACTGGCCCAGCAGGAGAATTCCTTGTGATGAGAAATCAAACGCACGCTCACGTTCAAACCTCTCAGTTTCTCCCACTGTTTTCCCACTATTTTGCGCACTCAGAGGAGCCTGTTTTGTCTACTCCATGCTTTCTCTTCATCAAGCATTTCCTCTGTAGTTTCTCCCAGCACCAAATTTACTCAGCCCTCCTCCATCACTCCCAGAATTAGAATGTGTGCCTTTGAAAAACCTGGGCTTCCTTCGTTTCCAGGCAGTTCCTTTCAGCTCCTGCTCACCCCACAGGTTACACTGCTGGAGCAGCACTGCTTTGATACTGCTCCTCTGGCAGCAATTAGAATCAAATCAGCACCAGGCTGTTTATAAAAAGGGATGTTGCTGTAATGACACTATCAATTCTTCCAAACATTCTAGCTATTTATCAAGTGATTAAAGTAGAGTAACTTACTCCAGGTTTACTAGCCTATTTTCCATTGGAATTTAAAAGGTTTTACTGCCTCAAGTATGCCACTTGAACTGCTGATAATTTCAATTTTATTACATTATCATATTTTTTAGATTTATTTCTAGGTTTTGCATAAGATTCAAATTGTTACCCAGTTTATAAGATAATGTGAATTTATCTTGGTCAAAAATCACATTGGGATAATTATCTTGCCCTTTTGGCAGATAATTTTGTTTGTAAAATATTGAAAATGCTTATTTTTTGTCTTCCTAGCCCCTCATTCTTGCAGAAGAGGTTATTTTTTTCCTGAAACAGGCAACTCCATCTTCCTCTCACTGTCAAGAGCTGTCAGGTCTCCTCCTATTTTCCCCTCTCCATTAGGGGGAAACCAAACAAAAGGTGCCTGCTCCTGTCTTCCACCTCCCCAAAGCAGCAGCATGCAGCTACCACTGTAACCTGCCAAATTAAAGACAATTTAGTCATACACTAAATACTTGCTAAAACTCCCAAATGATCAGAAAGATGCTACTTGTCCAGTATCAGAAGAAAGTTGGAGCAACTAAGGATGGATTAAGCAAATCACACCTGACCCTTTGATTAATTGAAATTAAAATTTTAAATTTAGAGGACATTTTAATACTTGAAAAACACAAATTCACAAATAGATGAAACGTCTACAATTTTTCGGTTAGGTTTGGGATTTTTTTGTGGGTTTTTTTGAGGGGTGGGTTGGGGATTTTTTGTGAAAATACTCAAAATACCACTTCTTTAGGAGAAAAAAAATCAACTTTGGGAAATACTGTGTGTCAAATTTTATTTAGAATACATGGCGTTTCCTTTGCACCATTTCATGCAGCATTACTATAAAATAAGAATTTATACTGTTTTTAGTTGACATAAGAATTAGTAAAATAAAATAGTTCCTTCTACTTTATTAAGGACATATGCTGCCTAGTACTGATGGAAACAACTCTTCTACAAAACAAAATAAGTGGCATTCTGATACAGAAAAAGGATAGCAATATTCTATGTACTGAATAAGTTAAAGGAAGATTTTTCAATACTTCTAATATGCTTTATTCTAATATTCTAATTGTAAATTTCAGTGATTCCAGTTCTATCAAGCACTCAAGTACCAGTAAACAGATACTGGGTGATATTCAAAAGGTTTTGAGGTATGATGTTGAAATATGAACCTTTTATGTAGCCTAGGAGCTTTACAAAAGCAATTCTCTCCTTGTGTTTTTCTCTACTTGTTTAAAAGCCCAGGAAGCTACAGGGTGTACCCCATCTTTTTTCTGCTTTAATGTGGGTACAGAAAAAGAAGCAATCCAAAATTGGACAACACTTAATTCCCAAAACAGAGATGAAACAAATTTTGCTTAAAACATTTGGTCCACACTCCAGTTTGGTATTGAAGTGAAAATCAGTTTACACATTTGTGTTATTTCTGATGACAATACTAAGGAATGTATATAGCCAGAAAAATAATGCATTTCTGGGGAGAAAACATCTACCTTTTTCCTTCACTGTTGCTCAGAAGTCAGGCAACATTAAATCCCCATTGTGCCAGTGTCCATGGCCAGGGAGCCAACATGGGGACAGCACACCCACGGCAGCAGCCAGGTTCCAGGGAAGCAGCTCAGGCTCCCTGCAGTAAGAACAGGTTTAGTTCTGTGCCTTTCAGTGGAGATGGGAGATTGCACCAACAATTTGTACAAATCACAATCCAGACGAGTTGGCAAAAAAAGTTTGAGTGCTTTGCATACTCCGTATCTCTGAACCTTTTTTCTCTTGTAATGACACAGTGAAGAAGCTGATGATCATAAATATGGAGTGTATCATGCTGTCCTCTAACTCCCTCCTTATTGATTTTGCAACATAATACATGCATCTCAAGTAAATTAAACATGTGACATATAAATTCAGTTCATGCTTTTTGGGGGTTATCAAAATCCTGAGAAACCAAAATGCTGAATACCACTTGTCAAAATGTTCTGGGATGAAGTAGTTAAGCTGTCATCAACAGCTTAAACACTGTTTATTTGAATATGTAAAGCAACTTTTTGAAAAAAAAAAACAAAAAAAAAAAACCAAAAGTACAGAATCTGTTCATCAGAGTTCTTTCTCCACATGTCTTAATTCTGTTTCCCTGATCTCCTGGGGGAAAAAAAAAAAAGAAACTTCAAATGCAGTGCAAGGGCAGAGACACCCTCAGTGAAGAAATCACTCTGCTCCACTGACACAATGATGTGACAAAGTATGGCAATGGTATTACCATGGCACTACAGGATTATTACTCCACAGTGCCCATTATTTAAAATGGAGTTACTCAGTGCTTACCACAACACAGCAAGCAGCATTTTGCAGTAACACAATAAATAACCCATGTCATCTCTGTATCTACACTTTTTGCAGGAGCAGATACAGAGCCAATCTAAAACCAAATCTAAAAGTGCTATAATAATGCTGGAATGACATGCCTCTTAAGCTGTTTACAGCTGACAGACTAAGTTTGACAAGGAAGAAATGGTTTGACAAGGAAAAACACAGTATGTGTTGACAGACCTGCTTAGTTCATATTTGAAAGGCAAAATTAAAGTCATACTTTTACAAGGTGCAGGGTTCTGCTCACCTGAAGGACATTCTCTTAAGCAAGGTATGGTGTTAAGCCTTTGCCATCCTCCTCCTCCTGTCTCCCATTTTTATGTGTAGGCCACTAAGTGGCACACCTCAAAAACCAGTCCTGACTGCCCATCTCAGTAATTGCTCATGAAAACATATCATTTAGAAAAATATGGAGAAAGCAACAATGAGAACAGCCATAAATGCTCACCCTCCGTAATTTAGGGGAGCACAGCAACATATGGGCAGCATTTGGTTTTTCTTACAGCAGGCAGCAGTGTCAGGAAAGAGCAAACAAAGGCTGAGTACAAATCCCCTCTGTCCACAGAGGCACCTTTCACTTGATTACAGGATATAAGAGAAAAACATAAAGACACAGTGAATCCTAAAAAAAAAAGAAATAAGAGCTAAGATAGGTCAGAGGAAAGGGATGGAGACAGGTACTAGGAAAAACAGAATTGTTTGGCAGGACTTACACAGCTCTAAGGCAGAGGGAAGGCTTAAAGGACAAATGATGGCCAAAAATTGGGCTCTCACTTCCTATCTGCTCTTTGCTAAACCCATTGGCTGTCAGCAATCAGAGGCTGTCAGCAACTCTTGTGGTGGTCAGTGAAAATAACTTGGTGGACTCAGGCCAGCTACTGAGCTTCTTCACTGCAGAAGTTCCCTCTGTTACTTGGCCCCTCACTGTTAGAGGCCATGGGAAGCCACGAGCATTTTCCTTCCCTCCCACTCAGAGGCTCTGTGAGCATAGGGCAGGTGGCCCCGAGGAGGGAAGAGCCAACACTTCCTATTCCTTTTCTGTGGATAAGCCCAGAGCTCAGTTTTTGCAATGCCAGCCAGTCCAGCTCTTTTAATGAGCCCTGTAATTGGTGAAAATGAGCCCAAAGTGGCCAAATGAAATCCTCTTGCTGTGGGGAACCATCAGGAGAGCACAAGGAAAGTTGTGCATTTGGAGGCAGAGGATGCCATTGCCTTTACACTGCACTGCCTCTACCAGCTGAGGCAAACAGCACCAAGGAGCCTGGCTGTGGCAGCACCTGCTTACAGGTGAGTGCAGTATCCAACTGCAGCCTCGGCCCAGACTTTGTCTGAAGTGGTTCCAAACAGTTCCAGTCTCCATGTTTAGAGCCCACTGGCAGGTCACAAACAAGGACTGCACAAAACTCGTGGTTGAAACTGTGGTTCAGGAATTGGAATGGTGTGGGGTGGAAGTGTTTTTTCAAACTGATGGAAGTTTTGCCTACATATTTCTTCTCCCACATGAAGGTCATCAAATGTTCGTGTGCCAAATGTTAGAATTGATGCCATCCCAATGAACTCTGAAAACATTTTCCTGTCAAAGCAAATAGAACAAGTTGACATCACTGATCCCAGCATCGACCAAAGAGGAAAAACAAACAAACCATCAGTTAAAAAACCAGAGGGGTTTTTGTGCTCTAAGTTCAAGGATGTGAGTCTAGTAGTGCAATGACAAAGGGGAGCACTGTGCAGCTGACGAAAAGGTTACACTCACTACAAAGGAAGTCGGTCCTGAGACAAAAAAATTGCTTCAGCATCAAGGTCAGGAATATCTGGGTGCCCCCTGCTCCTACTGTGTGGCATATGAGATCCCTTGTGTCTGTGCTGTGCTGGGTTATTACCTGTAACATGTGCCACAGGCTAGGACCTGAGTGGAGAGTGAAACCTAGAACTAAGCCCTGTCAGAAGTCGCAGAATGATTACTTTTAAAAGCAAGCCAGCAGCTCTCAACTTGCCCAAGAAGAACTTTTTTCTCTCCTACTTAAGCTGCCTGAGCTTGCAGCCTTCTCCGTCCATCTCCCGGGGGATCTGCCAAGCCATCTATCCAAGTACAAACCATGGCATGGCAACCCTGCTACAACTGGATGCAAGTATAAGGAAGAGTATCTCACTTAGCTACACTGCTACATCTTAGCTCAGTGTATCTTAGCTACACTGCTAAATTGGGGTTTGGGAAATCCAGAGACATTTCTTCCTTCTAACACATGATTACTCTATGTCCCTTGGCAAACTCATGAAATCATTCCACATGGGAAATAACCATACCTTCTCCTTTGCCTCTCCTGCTTGCTCAGAAATTTGGGACAGAGTTCATCTTGCTGTGCACTGTTTCTAGCAAAGAAATGTCAGACCACAGCCATTGTAGGTAGCTTGGTGTGGTCAGTATGCAACTAATTAAAGCTAATTTTACCATTCCCACAGCACAGACTTTCTGCAGAGTGCACAGTGGGTGTGCAAGCCTGGTGAAAGCAGGTAGGTGCTAAGACCTGATGAAGTCCCAATATTAATGTTTCTCTTCAGCTTCTCTGGCCATTTCGTGAAGGGGATTTTTCAGAGAAATTGCTATAGGATACAGGTTCTGTTGAAAAGTACAGCATTAAATTTGGGAATAACGACAGAAGAACGAGACCAGAACTGAAAGGGTGATACATATTTTGTTGTCCTTACATCAAATACATTTCCATTTTATGTACTGTTTTAATTTCCAGTTCTCCCATGCTCACCCTGTGCCGTCACCCATGTTTTTTTTGAAACTGAAAGGTATTATCTCAGCTCCCATTTCTCCAAAAGTCACTTCTAATCTCAGTCACTCTCCAGCCCTGCAGTTTTCCTTCTCCTTGACAAGCCTGACCACTTAAATTTCTATCAGCTCAGACAACACTTGCCCACACCCCTTTCTGTTCCTATCTCATTTCTTCCCTTTCCAGTTTTTGTGATGCCATCATACATCTATGCCAGCACACAGAGCATGCAGCAGCAGACATATAGATCCTGACTGCCTTCAGAAAAGGGGGAAGGTTGAAGTGAATAACATCCTGTGTATGAATGATTTCCTTGCTTGCTGTACTACAGTGAGCTATGCTTTCATATACTGTGATGGATGTGAGTTATGGGTCACTCCCTCACTTGTGAAAATAAATGTCCAACACTTGCCAGTTGTTATACTGTATATTACAAAATTCTATTGTTTAAGATTTATGCATTTAGCAGACCAATCACACAAACAATGCAGGTACAGCACAACAGCTCTACTACCAGGTTTTCTTCCCATTGAGACAGACAGACACAAAAAAACCCTTAGCCATAAAGTAGTGCTGCATTATCCAGAGGGGGACATTTTATGGACAAAGAGTTTATCATATTCAGAATTTGCCTTGGGTGCAGACTTAGCATGTGTTAAGTAATGCTTAAGTGATTTGCTGAAGTGGCCTAATAGCACAAAACACTCCTGGCTCTATTTGCTTATAGATACATTTCAAGGCACTGATTGAAGTCTGTAGTGCCCTAAATGGTCTGGGACCCAGTTATTGAAGAGATATCATCTCTCCTTATAAATTTTATGTGGTAATTGAGAACTACCAGTTGGTTTTTTTTCCTGCGTGGACAGTAGGATGTCTTAAATGGGAGATACATGACCCTGGAACCTGCCCTCATCAGCCTTCAGACAAAACCGTGCTCCACAGGACTATTTCAAGGAGAAATATGAAGCTGGTCTCTTCAGTGTGACAAATATCAGTTCATCTCTTGAATGATCTTTTACATCATGTATGTTAGAAAGAGAGCCTGGCTGAGACTGGCCACATGTTCAGAAAAGCTATTCTAGAAACCTTTTTCTCCTGTAAGCTCAGAACCAGTTTAAAAGTGGAAAATTTGCACTCTTGCATCCACCACATGTGCCACGAGGTCTGAGCTGTCCTTGTGTTCAGGTAATGTCACCAGAGAGACTGGAAACCCTTGCGGATCCCATCTCCTGAAGGCTCCCTTAAAGTCCTCAGAGTGCTGCTGGCACACCTTAGCTAACGAGAGTGTGTCCTGCCCACCTGCATTTTATTTACAACCACGTGTTCCATTTCAGGTTCACTGTCACTGGCAGGAGCTGCTGAAGCACTGGGTGCTCTTATCTGCTTTCTTCAGGGAAACAGATACATAAAATACATAAAATAGCAGGGTTTTAAGATTAAATGCTACAAACACAGATTAAATTACATGCTCTTCATTCCTTTAAGGAACTCTTTTTTCTATTCCAAGTTTCCAAAATTATTTCTACTTCTGTTCACATTTAAAAACATTTAAAACACAGCACAGAGGGAATGCATTAGTGGGCAGAACTGGCCACTTGGAGTTCAGGCCTGCCCCCCAGCCATTCCTGAACCTCAGCTGAGCCCACCCAGGGCAGGGCTGTACAGAGCTCTCCAGGGGAGAACCAGAGGGGTCCCCAGCAATGGGGAAAGGTGATCCTGGTACAACCTCTTCTCAAAACCAAAGTACTGACACTTAGGATAATCAAGAATGAAAGCACTGTCTTCATCTCTGTTTCCATGATGCCAGCAGAGACTGTCTGGTCACCTTCTTGAGAGGAAGCTTGATTCAGGAAGGTTGCCCTGCTGAAAAGGAACCAGGAAAGACAAATAGCCACCCACAAAGCTAACAGCCTCAGTGGGTTGTTTTGCTGTTTGCTTTAGTTCACTGACTTAAAAGGGTCAGCAACCCTCATCCTGAGGACCCTGTTAGTGAAGTAGCTTTGAACAAAATGTATAATTAACCTTTGGAACTCACTGTAGCAGGATATCATTGAAGAAGCGTATGAGAAAGATTTTAGTTTTTTTTTAAAAATGACTGCATATAGGCAACTCTAAGGACACAAATATCAGTGGTTTTACTACAGAGAATCACTGGTTACAACCACCAAACACTGTGCTTCTGGGAGTCAAAAATAAACAAAACCGGGGACTAATAATAAATTCTTCACTCACTAAATGGTAGGTGAATAAAATGGGCAAAACCAGTAACATGAATCCAGACTGCTCAGAGTATTCAGAAAGTGCCACTCACAGAGGCAGGAATAGAAATTACAGTTGGTGAATGGATACTTGACCTCTTCCATCATGTCAAATTTTGTGTCCAGATCTTTCCTTCACATTCACTTTCTTTCTAGCTCCCATGTGATGGCCTTTCACAACCTCAGAATGATTAACCAAACGTACATAAACCCAGGCTGACCACAAAGATCTAACAGGCAAGTTGAAAGCAATATACATCCAGAGAAGATTTTAAAGAATTAGGAAACAAGTGAAAACATTTTGTTTCACTGTCCAGGAGACTCACAAGGCTTCTGCTAAGAAGGACCCAACTGCCAAGCCTGATTCGAACGGCATCCTTCGAGTGACTTTTATCATACTTAGAAAAACTGTAAAATCCCTGGGTTAGAGGGACAGGGCAGCAGGCAGGAGACATGAGATACTTGGAATGCACTGACATTTGGAGTACTTTGAAGCAGTAAGGCTCACCACTCTCCCTCAGCACAGGGAAGGTCTGAAATGTGCAGCGCATGCTGACATCAGCGTTCTGGCAGCCAGAGTGTGTGGAAAGGATCTATGCAGACAGGATGCCACAAATTCTCCCATTTTGTTACCATTAGTATAAGAATAATCAAGAAAACTCATCTTTAGCACTACTGAGTGAACTTATCAGAGAGGCAGAAATTGTACATCATTAGAAAACTAGTGTCATGTGACTGACTACCTGGCATTCACAGGGCTCTGTCCTCATCCTGGATCCCTTCACATTTATCAATCCATTCCAGCTTTGAACAGGTAAGCCTTTAGATTTGATCCAAAGTATGGTCACAAGATAAAAAATAAAATAACTTGTAGTTTTGACTTTAACTCTTCTCAATTCAAAGCCAAAATGTCATCATGTGTAGTGGTGTGGAAAAACCCAAACCTTAACAAAAGCCCCTACAGCCCCATGAAACACAGAAAGGGAAACTATGCTGTGAGTTCTGACATTAATAAAAACCACAAATTGATTGATTCTAGAGAATTTATTGAATAAAATTTACTTAGGGTCCTTTTGTTTTGTTCTGTTTTAACGATTGCACACCACTTAATTTTTATGAGCTTGATTATGCCTTTAAGGCACATTCCAGCAGAGGGCTGAGGTGAAAAAGCCTCTCCAGGGAGGATGCAGCAGAACGAAAAGCCTCTGGGATGTGCAGGAGTTCAGCTAATCCTTTCTAGGCATGTGTTCAGCATTACCTACTTGCGGCTTTTGCACTTCCCAGTGGAAAAGCAAATCTGTGGGCCAGTGGCTAGGAAGCTTCTGCCTCCTTCAGCCCACTGTGCTCAGGTATGAGAGGGAGCTGATCTAAATCCCCTGTCAAGCCTAACATCTGCTGGCTTTTTTGGGAACAAGTTATTCTGCTTAGGGACCCAGTTCCATCATCAAACCCTGGAACTTCTCAGGAAGGATGGAGCTTATGTACCTCCTGTATTGCATGGCAGTCAACGCTGGCAATTCCATAAAAACTCTACGTTTCTCACTCTAGAGAATGTATTAGGATTTAAAAGATAGAAAATATTTAACTCAGATCTAGGAATGAACTGGTCTCCTCACATGCCCAAGAGACCAAGCCATAACTAACACTGAGGGTCTGAAGCTCTTTGACCCCAAGGCTTTACCTCAATCTCTTGATAAGCAGGTGCTGCTCCTTCCACTTCACTTGCCAACTAAGAGGACTGTTCACTTCCTCAGCACCACGAGCTTTTAGCAACTGGAAAGAAAACCCACTAGAAATGGCATAAAACATTGTTCATAGTGTTTGAGATCCTTGAAACAACTTCAAAGCAAATTCCACCAGGTGCTAAAACAATTCCAGTTCCTCAAATACAGCTTTCTTCCCTTTAATGCTCTTGCATATTGAAATGCACATGTGTGTTTCCAGCACTTCAAGTCCTTGCTTTAATCCATGAATGCAAAAGCATTTCCTTCAGACTCACTTCGAGAAAGAATTTTGGAGTCCTAAAATGCAGTGTGCACCACCTGGTCTTCTCAGGGTCTGCCATCATAATCCCTGTAGCAAACAACCAGGTCTGTACAGCAGCTGCCATGCCAACCCTTCTAGGGAGAGGTGCTGGTCCCGCTTCCTGAGAGGTGCCACAAGCCAGTTTCTGGAGTGGTTCTGGTGTCATCTCAGCTTCTCCAGAGCAGCTCCCTTCAGCTGCTGAAGGCTGCCTGACTCTCCAGTTAGGGCACAGTTTCTTGAGTCAGCTCCTGGAAGTGAGCACGAAGAGCCTGTGTGTGAGGGCAGCAGGACAGACCTGCTGCTTGTGTTCCCGGACTGCTCCAGCTGAGCTGCCCACATCCTCCCCTGCCTCTTGCCTGTGTCTGTTGGGCATTCAGTTCATGTTTTCCTTCCTTTTGTCCCCCTCTTCCCTCTACTTTGTGTCCCAGCCAAACGCCGTATTACAAGGAGTGTTTGGAAAGGTAAAAAAGTCAACCTGGGCAGATCAGTGGGGAAACTCAAGCTGAATTTAGAAACAAGCTAAGAATGAATGAGAAATGCCACATTTACTGTTAATTCCTCCAAATCCTTTCCTGTCCTGCCGATGAGGATGGGCAGACCCCTGTGTCCTGGTGCCCTGGTGGGAATCTGTGCCCATGGTCCCCAGCAGAGCCACATGCAGTCTCACAGCGCTGCCACCCAGGAGGGCTCCTCCAAGGTGAGGGATAAAGGAACAGCAGAACTGATACTGTGGCTAATGTGGCACAAGGTTCCCTCGGTACAACGTGCCCCAGCTAATGAATGCACTGCCCCAAGTGCAAACAAGCCAGGAAAGGTTCTGTTTTCAAAGCAAATGGATTGCACTTCAATGGAGATTTTTTTCCCCCCTAAAAAGTTTTAATATACACACTAAATTAAGCTTGAGAAAAGAGGACATTTCATCTTTAATCTATTTACTTCTGAATATTTAACATACAATTCTGGCACCAATCACCAGATTTAACTGGAAAATTACTCACTAATCTGTTTGCTTATTTGGAATAATTGGGTAGGCTGCCAGGGAAGAGGATTTCCTACCCTGTTTAATATCTCAGTTAGTAGTCCAATTTCAGCTTGGCGGCATAATTACTCTGACAGAGCTGTAGCCACAGGGCCTGTGAGTGGGGCTGCTTTTTAAACCGTAAATTATGGAGGATTAGCATTTATGAATTTTAAATCAGGGCTGTGGTAGGAGACACTAAAGCTGCTTAGAGCTTGCAAACCACTGCATTCAATCACCAGTCATTAACACATTCCTTCCCAGGACTTTCTGCAGTCACATTTAATAAAAAGGTATTTTCTAATTTGCTTTAAAATATTGTGGCTCTGTGTCTCCAGTGTAGCATCTGGGATAGGGAGATGCACTTTCCAGGCAAAAAAGCACCACAATTTAATTTGACCCTGGTTTACTCTCACATAAGATGTTAAAGGGACTATCTCCTCTGCTCGAGCCCTACCATTTCTTCTACCAGATGGATAACATGTGGTTTGATCCCCACCAAAACAATTTAAAAAATTAAAAACTGCTGAAAATCAGAGCAGCAATGTGGCTGATTGGCAGAGATCTGAACTCTACCGTCCCTGTAGCTCAGGAGCTTTGGCTTGTGAGCTCTCCACTGTTGTGTTTGCCTGTCAGGCTCATGATGAATCATTATGGGGTAAATCCTTCCTTTGATGTAGGCATGTAACTTCTTTTAAGGCCAATGAGAGTTATGTACATACGCTGAATATTTCATGCCCTGAAGAAGTCTTAGGGAAAAAAAAACCTGCCAAAAATCACACTGCTTTGAACTTCGAAGTTGCTCCACTTGGGAGTCTAAAGAGCTCTGAAGCCTAAGACATGCATCCAAATGTAAATGCTGAGACCTTCTTACTCCTAAACATGTTCTTCTCTCCCTTTGTGACCCTGCAGTTCAGCAAGGGGTTTGAGTTAGTCCTTCACATGACCCTTTCCAAGACCAAAGGCAAACACAGGAAACCTATGATTTTTACATAAAGAGTTTTCATATATTAAATTATATCTCTGTATGTTAATAAAAATTTGTAGATATGGAGAGCCTCCTACCACAAAACAGAAGACATGAGTGAAAGTTATATGCAACAAAATGAGAAAAGGGAAAAAAGGTCACAAATTGGACAGAACAAAACTTGATCCAGCACCTGTCACTAAAACCTGATGAAAACACGGCTTAAAAGGGAGCCTAAGTGAACTCCTCCCACAGTATCCCCGTGCAATTAGCCCAGAAATTCAGAAGAGCTCTGTGCTCTCAAAGCCACCTCTGGGAAGAGGCAGACGGAATTCCCTGGATTGCTCAGCCATGGGGATTTGTACACCCTCCTGAGAGTCACTCAGCATTGACCTCTGACACAAGCAGGATCCCAGCTGATGATGCATTACTCTGCAATCAACAGTGCTATTCACTGAAGCAACCAGATGATTTAAGATTCCCAAACCTCACTGAAAGTCGCTGGAAATTAGGCACTTTGAAAAGTCGACACTTTTGAAAATGCCTTTTAATCTCCTAAATTACTCACGCTTTTGAAAACTTTACTCATGCTAAGTACTTTGGGGGCCTCAGTCAGTGAAAGCTAAACTGAAAGACGCTAAGGAAGGACCATTTACACAGAGCCCTGCTCAGCCCTTATCTCTCCTCTATCCTCCTGGCAACAACAGACAGAAGGAAAATGGAGCTCTTGGCAACACCAGCCCTGTGCCAAGAATTAGTCTGACAAAGTGGCAGGTCCCCAGACCCTATTAAAGCTACTCAGACAGATGGATTTTTTTCCCTACTGCACCCTGAGTGAGCTTTTTCTAGCTGATCTCCTTCCTCTGAAGGCTGAGTGGTACCACCACTTCTTCCCAAACTGCAAGAAAGATGCAGCCTTTGCTGCCACAGGAAGAACAATTTGACCACTCCTTGAATGGTGAAAACTGTCCCTGTCTTGGGAACCAGCTCCATGCATTACTCCTCCTTCTAACCTCTCTTTGCCTCCACACAGCTGAAAAGCATTTCCTAGTTCTGCTTTGGGACTGCACCACAGCATTCCCAGTCGTTATTTTGTGTGCTCTCTGTGTGTACTCACACAAGAGCAGGGCAAATGTTCCGAGAGCAGGGGAGAAGCAGCAGCAGCATCTGTTCAGCATTCAGAGTCTGAGAGGTGCTTCTGAGTTTTTGTCCTTTTGAGGAGCAGTTAAGGGCAAGGAATGAGCATACACAGGTGACCAGGATGACCAGGATGAAATCCTCCCCAGATTACATATATGACACTTACTAAGTGCTGCTGGTCTAGATCATGAATTGAGATTTCAGGAGGTGGCAAGGCCTTGATGTAGAGTTGTGTCTGAGTCTGATGTGTGTCAGGACTCACCTGGTCCCTAACAAGCCAGAGCAGTGCCCAGCCTCTGAGGGCTATTCTTTGCCTGAGCCCAGAGTTCAGTGACCCACCCACACCTCTAAAACACCCATTCAAACACACTCATCTGTCACATTGTGGGAGAGGACAGAGACACATTACAAGGAACTGGGGAAAAGAGCCATTTCAGTTGCTCTGCATTGTTTGGAAAAACACCAAACAGCAGGACATTCCCCAAAGGGCTGTTTGAGATGGCTTTGGAAGCGTTGCTGTGATCTCTGCAGAGACAACATAAGGGCTGCAAGGGAGGCCAGATTCAAAACCCTGACAATCAAAGTCTGAAAGGAAAAAACCCAAACTATTCAGACTCAACTCCTACACAGCATGTCTAAAAAGCTTCAATCCTTCAGCATTTGGGCAAAGAGCTAGAGCACTTTCTTATTCCCCCTCTGTACTATGCAATTGCCTCAGAATGTTGGCTGCGGCCAGAAGTTACATTTTAGTCCCCATAAATCAAAGGAAGTGGAATATCCTCTACATTTAATGTCTACATTTCTTATCCCACAAGGTTTTTCCTCTATGGCCCTGAAAGTACCTCAAAACTTACAAAAGGAGAAAAACTTCTTCTCCCAAGGCAAGGGACAGGGGGAGAAGTTGCACCATGCATATATATATATATATATACACACACATATATATACACATACAAGTGACTGATAAAACTTTGACTTGGAAATCTCTCTTCAGTAGGCTTAATATGCTTCCTCTGCCTGAGAAACTTATAATGTATAAAGCAATCCTGCCTGCCTCCTTCTCAAAGCCACCTGAACAATCTCCTTTCATTGGCCATGGGGCTTTACAAGCAGCTCCTCTGTACAGCCAGGTGGCTCAGCATATGGCCTCACTTTTCTGCCACTGCAGATAGAAGCATTTTAGACCTTTTATAACTTTACTTCTAAAAGGCTGGTTGCTGGCAGACAGAGCCAGCCCCATTTCGTCTGACACAGGAGAGTATCCACTATTGTTCTGAGTCCCTTTCAATACTGTAACAAGACTAGATCCTCCTCACCTTGATCAGGAAAATGGTCAGTGAGATGCTGTGGACAAGAAAGCCCCTAAAATAATTAAGAGCTGCATTTGCTCTTAGTTGGTTATACTGAGTATGGTATCGGTAGCAAAACTGCAAAAATCCTCCAGCATCCATTGTTTAGTTGTGAAGGGAAAGACAGACAATAAATATTTTGGTGATTGCCACTAGAAATTCAATGTTCTTTTTCCTGAAGGAAAAATAAAAGGGTGCTGCAGGAAGACTGGTAGTATGAGGTACACAGAGTACAATACACAGGCCCAAAACCTGTATAATTTCTCAGTTTTGCAAATTGTAGCCTTTTGGCACTAGCAAGAAGCGAGATGAGTTCTTATACCGCTGCTCTAAGGGAGGAAGAGTCAGTTTAGGTCATCTCACCCATCCAGAGCAGCAGGCCTTGGTGGCCATGGAAGAGAGCTTATATCCTTCTGCAGAGTTCCAAACACAGAATCAGAGCACTTCAGAGCACTTTATTGCCAGCAACTCTACAGACCACAGTGCACTGGCCCCTCAAGTTCTGCTTCATGATGCTGTGAAACCAAGTGTTTCCCATTGGTTTTTATCACACTCTTGGTCTCATGGCACATGGTAAAATTGCTGTCTCAAAATGATGCAGCATGCTCAATACTTCGCCTTAACCTTTCAGTTCATATGTGAATTTCCTTATTTCTGTGAAGCCATGAACCTGACGAACACCAGCTGAGACTATTTTCATTATTGTTAAGGGGATAGCTAACGAGTCAAAGCACGTAAGCCATTCCTCATGTATGGCTTGATATACCTGTATACTGTAAGAGAGCATAATCCCATAAAGCCCAGGTTTCAAAATAATTCTCTCATTGGAAAACACACGGGACTCATCACTGAAAAATATACTGGTCAGGATTGTAGCTCTGCAGAAATTCTGTGAGACAGGAGATCAATAAGCATGCCACCTAATCACACCCCGGGCAGCAAAAGCCTCAGCACTGTCCTACAAACACTGGAGTTGCAGAGAAGTTTTACAATGGTTTGCCTGTGCCCGTTGCGTGACAGAAAAGGAAGGACAAAGTTGATGAGAGTCCTGGGAGGACAACCGAGCAAGGTTAGAAGGAGAGAATCCAGATACCACTGCACAGGGTCACATCTCAGATGTCCCTTACTGAAATGTTAAATCTCATCAGGACACCTTTGGATTGCTATAAGTGGTTTAATGCCTCTCTCTGCTTCCTGGTTTAACCTGGGGAGAAGCTCCTGAGGCAGGGAGAAGGGATATCAGCTCAGAGACTCTCACACAGAGAGATGTTGCGCTAAAAGTCTTTGAGCTACATTTTCTATAAAGGGCTTGGTGCATATATTTAGGACATTGGACTCTGCAAGAAATTCACAGGTTTTTACCATGCTCATCTGGAATAAACACCTCAGCTGCAAAAACAATATCTCCCTCATGTACCTCCTTGTCTATAACAGACAATTTCTCCCACAGGCAAGCTGAGAGAACTATAAGATCTTTTTCTCCCTTGCCAATGTCTGCCAGATGGCACCAACCCAGACACTCCTGGGTGCTGGAAGTAACACTACTGAAGGAACTGCTCCTATGGGAAGTGTAGAGTATGTAAATAAGGTCCTCTGGAGAGTCCCACTCCAGCATTGCTCCTTGAGCATCAGAAGAAGACAGGACGCTCTTTCTGCTCTTCCTAAATATTCTGCTGTTAGTAATCTACATTGTAAAACTCAAAAAAAACCCCCTCCCTCAGTCTTCCAACTTTCAAAACACAAAGTTTTAAGAGTGAAACTTCTAGATTGTGGATTAAAACCGATTGACCATACCAAAAGGATCCTGAGTCAGATCCACAACTGGCATGACTGACTTCAGTGCAGTAGACTGATTTCTACTGCCTGAGGATCTGCTCTTCCACAGTTAGTGACATCTCAATTTCCTTTTTAATAAGCAACAGGCCCTTTTATAATAGGATATATGGAAGGAGAGATGTAAAAGCTTATAATGTGAAAATTGATTATCATGTACTTCAGACTATTTCCTGCTGTGCCCTTTGTTTTGGTATGCGTGTTTCATTTCATTACCTTGAGCTGTTCACTGTCTCTGAACTACACTATGAAATACATTAATTATCTCATTATCTTTGGGGTAAAACCTTCAGTCCTTCTTAAAAACCATATTCACTCAAAGCCTTCTTTGGGTTCATTAGGGATTCTAAGTGTGATGAGAGAGAATAGGACTGCAGATACATCGCAGCACACGCCAGATAAGATTTTAGTTCTGTTTGGTTTTTCCGTCACTTAAAAAAAAAAAAAACAAAACAAAACAAAACAAAAAAAAAACAACAAAACACCAAAACCACAGCTCAGTGTAGGTTTTCCTTTTCTTTAAAAGGTTCAAAATAAAATTGCTCTCAAGTTCCCAACTCATATGGCAGTGTGAACCCATAAGAACTTTTCAAGGCTTAGTAATAAACTTCCAAAATAGAGGAGAAGAGAGGGGAAATGACACGTAACTTTACTAATAGCCCTACCAGAAGGTGCCACAGAAATATGGCAATGTCAGCATCCTGAATTAGCCACTATATCAGATCAAAATAATGTAATACTTTTATTTTCATAAATAAATCTTAATTAAGAAAATGTCTTCTCAAAACATAAAGTAGAGGAAGGTAGAAAAAAAATCTCCACAAAAACCTGTGTCACACGCTCCCACACTTTGAATTTAGGATCAGGTTGGGGTCATTTTGTAAAGAAAATAATGTTCCAGGCCCATCACAATTTGTGAAAGTCAGGTTAGAGTAAAAGCAAAATTCCCCATCGTCCTCACAAGATTTCTTGCCCTGTTCTTCTGTGAATACGCTAGAATGGGTGATGGATGGGAGGCTGCCCCTTTCTAGAGTCCTTGCTGTGTTTTGTGATAACTCATTATATTTCTTTCTTTACAAATAGCCCTATTAATGCTCCAGAATTGAAGAGAATCATAAAGCTTGAAACATCCCACTCCCATTCCAGTGGAGCTAGAGGTATTGTTTCATGAAATACAGAGCTGCCAAAGCCTGATTTATCCAAGCGAAGCCTTCAAAGCCGAGTCACAGATATTTATTTATTTATTTGGGATTGTAAAAGAAAATACTTTTTACTGAGATAAGGATGATATAACCTAGCTACAGCTTTATTTAAATTGAATTATGTCTCTTTTATATTTCTTCAACAATATAGTTGATGGAAATGTTTTAGTCCTTGTTTTTTTGGGGCTGAACTAAAAACCTTATTAAACCATTTATAGAAAATTTACAAAACATAAGAGATTCAAGCTTTTTCAAAGTCTCTGTGGCCTCAAAACCTTATATATTCTGAGATTAGATGTCACTCTTAGCCAGATGATTCTAAACAAGACTACTATAATCCTCTCTGTTATGGAGATATTTATTTTTGTCTGAAAAACTTCAAAGCAGGCCATGACAGATAATCAAAATCAAAATTTGCATTCCAATGAGAATTTCTTTTTAATAAAGAATAGTAATTCTCACAGTTCCTCTGTGAAGGAGAACTGAGCTCACTTCACGTTTGGGAGGTTTGGGGCCTGGTGTTGTTTTTTTTTTTTAGTGTCTCCCATTCATCATTATTCAGTAAAGTTTTTGCAACTTTTGGAAAGAAATGCTGAACCAAGTCAAGAAATACAGTAATGAAACACAAGCATTTTTCTTCAGATTATTTCCTCAGAATGAACTAGCCAGGCATCACCATTAAGACACAGTCCCACAACTGCCTGTCGGGGTGAATAATCTAGAAGGTTTTTCCCAGGGAACTGAAGCCAGCTTCCAATGGAAGCTAAGAATGCCTGGGCAGGGAATGAACCTGCTTTTCCTTGTGTGCATGCTTTCTTGAATATGTTTCTATGGTTCCTTTTTGCATTGGTAGTTGCAATGGGGAGCTCTGTCTGAGGAGCAGGACCTCAGCATGGCAAACCCTGCATTGCACCAAAATATCTGATTCAAATTTAAAAACATTTGGAGCATCTTCTCAAGGGCAGATGAAGGTACCGTGCATCCTTACAGACTGGGTGTGCTCAGCCAGGGCTGGCAGCTCACCTGGGGGTGCTACAACAGTCCTACCTACCCCATTCCCTCTGGTAAACTTTTGGGAAGGAGATGCATTTGGCAGTAAATGCAGTGCAATCCCTGAGAGCCAAGACCACTGCTGGCTGGCTCTTTACAGGGGCTGTGTACTGTTAAGGGAAGGTGCTTTTCCATTTCCAAGTAAAGCAACAGCCTGCCCTGAACCTTGCTGTAGCAAAGATCTCTTTGTCCTTTCAGAGTACTGCTGTTTCCTTCCTTTCAATATTAACAAAAAATGAAATACGAAGGGCCAATGATACACTTAAATCTGTTCATAGAACTATACTGGAGCTTCCAAATTCCCAGCTTCTACCAATAAAGCCAAAATGGTGATACCGCTTCCCTTTCTGGCGCAAATCTCCTCTAATGCCACTTCAGGAATCCTTCTCTCTCCCAGGGACATATTCAGACAAAAATGTCTGCATGTCTCACAGATAGGACTGCTGAGATTTTGTCCACCTGCTAATAGCTCACAGAAATACACTATTTGCAAACACCAAATCATCAGTTTCTTCAGTTATTTATTTACACCACAAGTTAGCTCCTCTTTACAAAGAGTTTGCTGTGTGGAAATCAAGGCCAGCTGCAGCAGGAAGAGTGAAAAGCAGCACAGTAAGCAAGGGTGGTCCAGCAAACCTACAACACTTTTGCCAAGAGCTCCCGAAAGGGCCGCACAGAAACAGAAATAGAAATTTCTTTGTGTCAGAGGACTCCACTTCATCCCCCTGGGAAATGAAAGGCAGAGCAGGACAAGGTGCCAAGAAACTAGGTTCTGTCTGGTGGGATTTTCTGAAGCAGAACAGCTATTTACATTTGTTTGGTGTAAGCCAAAGAGGCAACTGGCATCTGAGAACAGCATCTTGCCAGCCCAAAGTGGCCATGCAGCACCTCACTGAGATACAGCATTTTCTGACAGGGGCCTGGAGAGCAATCTCTGCTCTCAACACCTCTCCCTGTCTCAGGCTTGTGTAGTCCCCTGGATGCAAAGCTGATTTTGTACCTCCTTTGTTATGTAAATGAGATACCAAAACACTTCCAGGATCCTCCAAGGCCTGCAAAATCTCACTTCTGTGTGTTGGGCTGGTCAGCTGCTTCATCCAATCCCTTTCCAATTTGCTGGGATTTATTTTTACATTTCCTTTTCAGGCAATGCATCCTGGCCCACTTAGGTTTTCATTCACTGTTGCACAATTGCTTTGTTCACACCTCTATTTCTGTATTAATTGTTTTATTAGTGGTCAGCACTGTGTTGAAACACATATGAAGGAAACCTCAAAAAAAAACCCGTGCACATTACATGGACTGCTTTGATATTCTGATCTCACCCCATTTAAGTACAGCCCTTGAAAATGAAGGACAGTGGTGTGAGTCTCAGTTAAATGCTAGCTTTGCTCATTTAACAATGCAATGGGCACACTTGGCTGTATTCACTAAAATCTTGTTTGATACCAATTAAGCCTCAAAAAAATCCATTAATAGTCTGAATGTCTCTCAAACTCACTTTTCAATTTATTTTGAAAAGACTCAAAGTTGGATAAAACTGAAAAAATCTGCCAAAGATTCAGTGAAAAGGGGCTGATTTGGAAAAAAAATGGTAGTTTTAGTAATGATAAACCTCTACATACCTTTAAAGTACAGCTCTAAATCTGTCTCTATCCTCTTTACATCTTTAACTTTATCCTATGTAATGCACTAAGCACAATTTTCTTCTTGGAACTATCTCTTATAATTGAAACTTTCTTCAAGGGCTACTGAGGAAGAAGACTCAAGACTCCAAAATGTGATATTTGTTTTCCTTGGATACACCATCTCCATTTCAGATCTTCCATCTGAGTCCTATTCAGTGTCAGCCTTCATTCTGATGGGAATGCATAGCCAAGACATTTGGAAGAGCAGAAAAAGAAAGAATATTTCCTCTTCCACTTTGTAATCACACTACCTCATAGATCATCAAGCTTTTATTCCATGCCTTGCTGAGACATCATTTTTGAGGCCATTTACTCCTTTGGTAGGAAGGCTAGCTTTCACTTTTGTCTTTTTATGACCAAAAAAAAAAAAGAGATTGCAATACCGAGACCCAACGTCTGCACCCTGCCTTGGTTTATTTTAAGTTTTTTTTGGTTTTGTTTCTGAAACTCCCACTGGTTCTAATTCCTGCTGAATAAGAGCATGCTTACATCTCACTTGTACAAGTACACCACAAGATTGGCTTGAAAAAACAACATAGGCTAAAGCAGAGAGTATTTTCGCTGAGGGCTGACAGAGCACACCCTTGGGACAGCAGGACCCTGGTGGCCAACGTGACAGACATCAAGCAGAACAACAACCACTTTTGGGGAGCTGCCCTGACAAAGCTTCAAGTGGCACCAGGGTACCTATTATGGCTGCTCCTCTATTTCGAAGCAAAATTATATCAAACACACAGAAAAGACAGCCAATAATGAGAAACTTGCAGCTGTTCTCGAAGAAAGACTTTTTTTTTATTGTACCCCAATCCAAAATACTTTAAACCGGTTTTATCAATAGCGATAAATCAGTACGATGATATGATGTCTCTTTAATCTTTTCTAAAACAAAATTTTTTGAACTTTTGAGCATGGCCTTCCCAAATGGGTTAGGTCTTCTAAGACAGCATCAAACCTTCTTTTCCTTGCTTCCCATGTCAGCCCAAATCCCAATAGTTATGAAGCATAAAAAAAGTTCAAAGTAAAATATAAATTACCATCCCCTTCAAACACAAGTAGAAGTCTTATTAAGTCTCTAGTGCTTGAATCACGTCCCATGTCTGTTCTTTAGACCTTTCTTCCTTTGTGAGGCATAAATGGACACATCTTATTGATTTTCTTTCAACCTGGATCACCTCGATTGCTGTGAATATGGCAGACAAATCCAACTCATTCTCCCGCAGGGAACGAGGAAGAATGCAGACGAGAAGCTGGGGAAAGTCTTCTCACAGTGGGATACCAGGAGTCATTACGCAAAAAAACCAAGTCTAACTGCTTGTAATTCCAAGACCTTTTTCTTTTCAGCTCCTTCAAAAAAAAATTTTTTTTTTTTTTTTAATGCTGAGAGCTCTTTCTTAAATTTTTTATGAATATCATTTTGGCTACCGTATCAATTTCTGAGGGTGTTTTTGTTTAAAAAGAGGAGTATCAAATAGGCCAGCAGTGGCTGCAAACCCTGATAAATACGTATAGTTAATGATGAGTGACTGTAAACAGACACTGGTCAGAAAGAGAAAGTCAGAATCAGAGAAAGCATTGTTTGAAGCTTGACAAAAAAGCTAGTTAAAACTTTTTCCTTCTAACTTGGCTCCACTTTGTATTTTTTTTTATCATTTATAGACTTACTTTTCTAAGGACAATTGTATGAAATGAAAGGAAGTGTAAAAGTAGAAAGATTTCTGTGCCTTACACCAAACCACTTACTGTACATGAAAAAGGGATTTACTGAATCAATTTAGTTGTGTAGGGTTTTTTAAATCAAGTGAATGATTTCAGTGAAGTGGAAAAAGGTGGCAAGAATGTGCAGCAACCCAAGCTTTGCTCCTAAAAGCAACAAAAAGACACAATTGAAATGCAGTGGGACCTCTGTGGATGAATTAGACAGACTGTGTACAGACACTCTGCAGTGACAATCTGCTTCTGAAAGGGATATATTAAGTGCTAACTGCACTAAGGACGTAAACTGAAGACACAATATCCAAGGACTAATTTCAAAGCACTTCTCCTTGTTAAATGAATTGTTGAAAGAGCAGGGTTTAAAAGACTTTGTTTTGTGTTAAAGGATTTGAGCTACACCTATCAGCAGAGCGAACCAGCAAACCAATGCTAGCATAATAAACCCACCACCATCTGATTACCATCCTCTCCTAATACCATCACAGCTGTAATGAGTCCAATTTCTCCAGTGGCTCTCAACACCCCCTTGCAAAGCTCTCTGCCCCAGCCTTCAGCCTCCACCACATAGAATTCATGTCACTTTCATAGTGTCAGTGGAAAGTTCTAGGTCATTAGTTTAATCACATAAAATTTTAGAAAACAAGATCACCAGCAGCATTAATTCTTTTTAATTACACCTTTAGACATCAGTAACTATATTTTCAGTAATTTAAAATGAGTTTTGAACAATGTAAAATGGAAGATGCGGAAGAAATTGAAACTTTCTTGACAGACAGATTTTAAGTTGGCTTCAAATGACATCATTTCAGAAAGTAATTCTGATATCCATATGGCTAGAGCTTGGGGGATATCTCAGAATAATGCTTCCCACAAATATCCACCCAAGCACGTGATGCTGTTAGTCACAGCTTTCCCAGCAGGCTAGCACTAAGCCCTGCATCACCTGCGTGCTCCCCCTTTCTGTGAAGGCTCAATGTAGTCACTGATCATCCACAGGAGCACTGAGGGTAGACAAAACACCCCAAACTGCACATATAAATATTTCTGTGACAGACACCATGCTGCTCATACCATAGCACTTTAAAAAAGAGCCAGGAGATAGGTATGAAGAACAGGAAAGGTGTAGTTAGGCAGGAAGCCACATCTTCTGGATTCACAAAAATACCAAAAGGAACCTCAAGAAGCAAAATTATGATTCCATAAGAGCCAAATGACCAGAGTCTGAGGTCAAAATAGTATTTTTAGCAGGAAGTTGGCATCCTTGCTAATAGCCCAATAGACAGTGCACTGCTCAGACACATGTAGAGGCATAGTCAGGCTTTCTTTCACCTCAGACTTCTTGTATAACCTTGAGCACGTCCTTTATCACCTCAGTACATCATTTCCTCTAAGCACACATGAATATTGTAGGGCGTTATTCAAATATCGCAGTAGTGGGAATTATACAATAATCTAATAGAGCAATTTCAAGATTGGCTCTTCAGAAGAATTTAGGCATATTCCCCCTGTCTTAATTTTTAATAGAGACAGTAAAAGCAATGCATACAACTTGTAAGATCCAGCTATAGCACCTGGTAAAAGAATCCAGATGTTCTCACTTCCAACAGCATCATTAAGCATGAGGCTGATGTGAAATATTTATAATGAAGGTGAATCATAGCCCACAGAGGAGGAATCTAGGGCTGTATCTTCTACTAGCATCAAGCACAAAAATGCAAATACACTGAACAAATACTGCATTAACTTTCAAATCACACGTTCTATGTCTTACAAAGTAAGACACAATTTAGTCCTGATGCAGGTGACAGATGGTAGCAGGAGACCACCAGTTTGGAACAAAGTATAAAAAAATCAGATTTTGAAAGAAACACACTCAATAGCCCTGGATGTAGGAGCTTATGGCTGTGAGTGACCCCCTAGGCCAGGGAGTGCCCTTTTCCCTCTCACAGCAATGGATATGACGAAAACCCTTTCTCAAATTTACCAGTTTCATCTTAAAATTGCTTCAGTTATTTGTGGCAGTCAATCTCACTAAGGCTCTTCTAAGGATTAAAAATCATCTTATTTACAGGCCATTTCATTCATACCCATTCATTCCTGTGCCAGCACTGACCTCTAACTTAAACTGCTCTCATCAGCTCACAGCTTTTGTCTTACAACAAAACAAGACAAGGCATATGGTCTCCTTTTAAAGATTAAGCTCTCCCTGAATTACTTCCAAACCCAATTAGTCCTTAAACATAGGAAGACACAACTGTTTCATTGCTCCATGTCTTAGAAGATTATTCAATACTTCCTTAATCTCTACTGGCAAGACTTCCCCTTATGCAACAAAGAGCCATTTCAACCACGTCCACTGCCCTATCATGTTGACAGTTCTTAAACATTGACATATCTGTCTCTCATTTCCAGCCCATGAGCTGACAGCAGAAGTATTATGAACATAATGATAAAAAATCTCAGTGCAGGTAGCACAGCAAGGTAGAGAACATACAGGTGCTGACTGCCTCCCAGTGCTGCATTTGGCTGACTTATTTCACTTCCTAAGCCACTCAACAAGCTGAAATAGCATGACATCTGTCCAAGAGTAGAAGTCTATATAAAAGACTGAGTTATTTATCATGGTTTCATCATCCATACTTAAAAGGCAACACTAGTTTAGAAGATGGACCAATGACTTCTATAAACATATATCATAAACCATGTGACCTCAGAAGGAAGAAAATCTATAAAGCCACCCACATGCCCACCAGCACATTCATGAAAAGGAAACAAAAGAAGGTCGCCTATAAGTTCTGAAAGATGTTTAAGACAGTCTTCATCCTAAAAACCTTCTTAGGAACTGCGACTAGATTGCAGCATCAGGTCAAAGTTTGATATACTCAATGTTAAAAAGTGTCTACAACCAAGCATGACAGTGATCATGGAATCACAGTGTCGTTAAGGCTGGAAAAGACCTCTAAAACCATCAAGTCCAACCATTAGCCTAGCTCTGCCAGGTCTATCACTAAACTATTCCTACCACTACACCATGTCCCTAAGCTCCACATTTACCTGTTTTTTTTGAAAGCTTTCAGGGATGGTATCTGTACCACCTCCCTGGGTACTTGCTCCAATGCTTGAATACCCTTTCAGTGAAGAAATTTCTTCTAATATCCAATCTAAACTTTCCCTGGCACAACATTGAAGCTCTTTCCTCTTGTCCTATTGCTTGTTACGGGGAGGAAAAGACCAAATCCACCTGTCTACAATCTCCTTTCAGGAAGTTGTAGAGAGTAATAAAGTCTCCCTCCATCCTCCTTTTCTCAAGACTAAGTAACCAGGTCCTTCAGCTTCTCCTTATAAAACTTGTGTTTCAGACCCTTCACCCTTCAATTACTCTATTCATGGTAAATACATATTCAGTTGCTTTGTTAAATTAACTGTAAGTCTGAATAAAAGAGGAACTCCACCTTCCTTTTTTAATGTTAGCTGTAATTTAAGAGCTTAAAATGGACACTGGACTAAAAATCTAGAAACTGTTAAAAGCATGCTATCATATATACTTGTTTAATTTCTTTAAACAACCCATATTTTAAAAACCCGTGCTCTTGGTCAGCTGCAAAGTAGAAGTGTTGTTTAGCATGGAGGCTGGTATTGAAGAAACCTAGAGGGCCAAGAAGATTGGATAGGTAGAGATCCAGAACCCAGCTTTTTTTGTCATAACAGAGATGCACTGTAAGCAGAAATAAAGCTCTGCTCCTCTCTGGCATCACTTTTGATATCTCTTTTTGCACCTTTTCACAGCTACAGTTTTAGTGACTGTTCATTACTTTTATTGGTACATCTGCTTCTTCTGCTCCCAAGTCTGAGTTTTTATCTCTGCTAATATTGTTTATTTTTCCTCTCATGCTTGACCTGAACCATGATCATTGAAACTGATGTAAAGACACCAGTCAGTTTCAGTTAGTACTGAATTACACACCAGAAATTTGACCTTTGATAGAAAAGAGAATAACAGAACATGTTGGGAGCTGCCTCTAGAGACTGTCTAGTCTGCTCCTGCTTTGCTCATAGCAGAATCAACTAGAGCACATTACTCAGGGCTGTTTCCAGCAGGGGTTTGAGCATCTCTGAGGATGAAAACTCAGCAACCTGTCTGGGCAACCTTTGCCAGAGGCTGACCATCCTCACAGTAAGAGGTTTTCTTTTGATGTGAAAATGTATTTTCTTGTATTTCTATTCATGCATTCCTATTCGTTGATTTTTGTCCTATCATTTGGCACCATGAGAAGAGTGTGTCACCTTTACACCCTCTCATCAGGTATTTATACACATTGGGAAGATCCTCTTGAGCCTTCTCTTCTTTAGGTTAGGCAATCCCAGCTCTCCCTCACATCAGATGCTCTGATCACTTAATCATCCATTTGGCCCTTTGTTGTGCAACCTGCTGCATCTGTTGACTACTAATCACTGTCTGTACTTGAAGTTAAATTTATTACAAAATAATTTGAATTATAATCAAACCTAACATTATATTAGTGCCTTAATGGATCTGAAAACTGAAGGAGCAAAAATGGAAATTTTGTCTCCATTCATGTCTTCATTAAGCTAACCTAGACTAGCTCAGACTATGCTAATTTAGAAACTGAAGAATGTTATAAGTTGTCAGCTGGCCCAGTCATTAAAAACTAACAATTATCACCACACACATCTTCAGGATTTCAAGCACCTCCCTTGTCTCCAGAAACAAACTGCTTATCTGTTTGGCACAACAGTGGTCCTGAAGAGCTGATACCCACTGAAGTGGAGAAGTAAGTGGTGCATTAGACTGTACTCCTGTTCCTTTCTCCCTGGCACTGATAAAAGTTCTGCTGGGCATTATTAGTTCCCACACACCTCTGTGATACCCCACACACTGAAGGACAGTGAAGAACTACAGTCAATAATGGCAATTTACCATGGCCCAGCCCTCAACCCTACAAAAATCCATTCTAGGGCTCTGCTGCCACTCCTCAGGCACTACTTAGTGCATCTCACTGACATGAAACACCAGTAAGTACTTTCTGCTTCCAGCAAGAAACTTGCTGCTCACTTCAGAGGAGTACTGTCAGAATCCACCTAAGCTTACTTGGTGAACCTGGATAAACTTATTAATGTAAGAACAGCTCAAGCAGGGCTTTTCCAGCACGAAGACAGATATGGTGTCTTGCTTATGTACTCTTGCAAACCCCAGACTAATCACTAAGCCTGTGAAGTAGATACTTATGTAGAAAACTGAGAAGAAAGGCAGGTTTTGGTGATTAACTGAGTAACCATGGCATGAACTAAGCACTGCATTCTGTAAAGTTGCTCATGAGAGAGAGAGTAAATAAGAGCTGGCTGGAAAATATTGATAAAAAAATTGTCTGAATTTTCTGATTTGTCACCGCAGTACTATTTCACAAAATGGCATCATTTCAACAAACTTCTTGCTACCATGCTTTTTCCCATCTGGAAACTAGGTCTTTGGGATGCAGAGTACTGCAGGGATGCATGAAAAGCTTGCAGGTGCTGTTTGATATGGATGCTCTTAAGGGGTGCCATTGCTGCTCATGCCTTTCAGGAAAGTGTTTTGTTTCAAAAGCATCAGTCTTCCATCTTTCAAAAAGTAATCAGAACATGGTTTAAGCCAATCCTTCTGCTTAGTTTTGGGGAAGCTCTGTTTGGCTTGCTTTCTACTAAATCGGCATAAAAAATTATTTCTGGAAAATGAAACAACTCTTGCAGAAGTAAGAGTATACTTAGGGTCCAGCTCCATGGCAAGTGCAGTTAAAGTAATCAATACATCATTCCAAAAGAGAATACGGATGATTGGGATTCTACATAGGTAAGCATACATTAAGGGAGGTGAAATAGGTATAGCTACCCCTTTTGTCTCTATGTTTTTGTGTTTTTAAAGAATTTGTGGAAGTTCTAACATTCTTACTCTTGATTTTGAGAAAATTTTATTTATTGTTTTACTTCCTTATCATGTCTGCTCTTCTTTAGATCCTCCTCAAACAAAGAACTACTCTTTCAAGTTATTCTTTTTATCTTATTTCCCATTCTCAAAACTGCTCTGTACTGCTTGGATAAGAGCAACCACTAAATACTGGCCCCTTGTTCAAAGCAAGGCATGATACCTTGTCACAATGTCCAGTAAAGACCAGGTTGTTTTTCACTTATAGAATGCCACAACCCAGTTTGGGCATGCACGTCCTGGGTAGTTAAAGGGAGAAAAAGGTGTATATAATGTGACTTTTCAGGCATGGAATCCACCTCCTTTGAAGTCTGCTGCCACTTTCCTCTGGCCTCCTGCTATCCCAAATCTTCCTGATTCCATGATACAGCCAAGCTATTTTATCTGCAAGCGCTCCTTCTAAACAACTACATGACCAAAATACTGGATAAAAAAAGTCCACCACTCTTCACCACTATTCCAGTGAAGTTATGCAGCTCCCCATCTCAGCAGGAAATGAATGATATATGTCCTTCAGATTTCTACAGGTATTTATATGCACCCTCCTGCCCACGGGTGGTGGTACAGTGAAGAGGGCAGTACCCATTAACTTCTGTTCCAATTTAGCTGAAAACACTTGGCTGGAGTTTGATCTTGTGTCTGGATGGTTGTTGGATCTTAACTCTCTAGGAAGAGCAGATTGTGTTACTGCCCTCAACATTAATTAGGTGTTCTGTGCACTGATAGACTAGGAAAGGCAAATAAGCTTTCCAGCTTCTTATGTTTCACTAGAGGGTGAAGGCAACCAGAACATAAAGGACAGAGTACACAGCTAATTTCAATCCTAATGTCAATTTAGTGTTTGTCTTTCCCTACCTATAGCAAAACAGAAATACATTTTTAGTACATTAAGAACAATCATAATTAAAATTAAAAGTGTAATTACAATAGCATAAAATATCTTTTGGAATTCATTTTGTGGCAGTATTTTTACAAGTTGCAAAATGAGATAAAATTTCCCCCATATGCTTTGTTATTTCCCCAGTTCTAAAAAATCTTTATTAATTACATTGATTAGCTAATCAATACTCATTATATTCCTATTAGGAATGAAAGTCTTATATCCACAGGAGAAAATGAGTTAGAGTGACTTAGATCCTAGTAGATAAAGAAACATCAATGTTCTTTGTGCTTGAGTCAAAGTGAGAGGTCCTGCTGCCAGCCTCATGCTCAGACTGCAAGGCCAGGCATGACTATATCTCTGTGGAACATTTTATATCAGGAAACATAATTTTTCTTTATCCTTCTACATATCTCTTATTGACCAATTCCATCTTGGGTTTCTAGAACTTCATCTAATTGCTACATTTAATTACTTTTCTTTTATCCACTTAACTTCATATTATTTCCCCCTTGCAAATTAGGAATAGAAATCCCTAGATACACACACACACAAAATACAATCTGTAAAGTTTTAAACTGCAGAACATATTCCAAAGCTAAACAATAGGTTAAAAATAATTTTTAAAATAAGCTATCTTACAATGAATGATAAAAATGTTTTCTACAGAATCTGAAAGAATGGACTGTATAAATTATTTGTGTGAAAACAGCAGCATTTCCAAATGTAAGGCTTAGAGCCCTTAGAGTGAAAGAATTCTAAAATTAAACAAAGGAAACCATTTTTTAAAAGAGATAGGGCTCAGTGGGATTTATTAATGCACATCTTTCAGAGATATTCTTACTTATACAATGCAAGCAGTAGGTTAGCATGGACTTCCAAATTATATTTAATTGGACAATTATTCAAAGTGAAAAACCCAACACAGTAAACTAAGGAGGTCTTTAATAAACACGTTGTCTCTTCAAGAAAAAACAGGGAAGTCATTAACTGACCCAAGAGGCACAATTTTGTCTTTGGTAAATTTATTTTAAAGTAATTGCCAACTTCAGGAGTAACAATTTTTTAAAGAGGAACATGGTGCTCTCAGGCAGAATAATAAATTGATCTGTGCCCTGTATGACGGCCTAATCACATTAGAAAGATGTACATGTGGTTGTCTGAAGCAAATAGAGGATGTACATCACCTGGTCTGTGAACCCACTAAGACTCCTTTAATGACATATCACTCTCCCTCTCTCCAGATCAGGACTGAATTAGAGGGAAAAGACAAATGATAATTTACACTGGGGTTTTACAGCTCTGCCTTTCTGTCCCTACCTTCCTGTCCAACAGAAGTGTTCCCCTATAGAAGTCCTCTGCAGTCCCCAGAAGATTTCCAGTAACCTGCCTTCTGCCAGCCAGTATTCCAGCACCAGGAATGAGGTATGTGTTAATGGCATCACCTCTGAAGAGCCACGGCCCCCTCGTGAAACCCCAATGCTCTGAAACCTGCTGTGACTAATAGCAAATTAAAAGCACAAGTCAATATTTAAAATGTAACATTCCTTCAGCTCAGCTGGAGACCAGCTCTGCTAGAACTACAGCCCCGTCCTCCCTCTGGCAGGATACATTTTTCAGATCCCATTGTCTTTGATGCCTGGACTTAAAGGCTGAGCCATACACAGGTCAAGGGCAGACCACACCTCTGCAGGCACAGTCTGCGCACCTTCAGTGTTGGCAGGGAAATAGTCTGGAGGAAACACCTCCAAGAATCATCCCTGAAACTCCTCAGTGAGAGTAATACTTCCTTGCATGCCTTATTTTGCCAGGAAATTTCCACCTCCAAAGTCTTTTCTCTTTGTCAAGGTCATTCTGGGCATTGGGACAGCATTGCTAAGTAGTGTTCCTCAGTGAATTCCCCCCGATTTCTGACTAAAAGGGACTCCTGCACTGCACTGCAGATCCAGATAAAAGATTTATTTGTGGGGAATGGAAGATGGTGCCTTTAGAGAAGTTAATAAGTTGTTTCCATTTTAGATGCTTTCATTACAAACACTGATAAATCTTAAGGCTAAGAGAGTATGTAAGAGTAATGAGTCGGAGGGCTTCTCAGCTCTTTGGTGATTATCTCTCTCTTTTAGCACATTACCATGGGACATCTGGCTTCCAAATTTGTGCCTCTCCTTCATAGATCTGAGGACCAGCCTACCAATTATACATTCACATAGGTTGTAATAAATCAACAGCAGCCAAACTCTGACAAGGTGATGGCTGTTGACAGATAAAAACGATACACGTTGTCGTGCTGTTCTCCAAAAACAAACACATGCTTTTATCAGATTTTTTTCTTTTAATCAAAAAATTGCCTCTTTCAACATAGAGTCACCTAATTTCACAGAGGACTTGTACTACACAAGGTTCCCCTGTCTAAACCTGAGCTGCATGTAAAGCCAGGTTTTCAAACAGGCCCTGAATTCGCCTACTGCTGCAGTCGAGGAAAAAAAACTGCTGCTCTGATCCTGGGTCAGCCCAAAGCCAAAGATCATTAACCTTTTACTCTGAGAAGCAGAGTTCTGTGGAGAATAAAGGACTGAGACAAAAAAAATAATTAAAAAAAATCCAAGGATATATAAGTCTTGGATTTATTCATAAGCCAAGTAGAGTCTGGATAGTGAATTTTCTTCAATAAAGGAGAGATATATCAAGGTTATATCCAGCAAGTAGATCTGTGTGGTGGGTGCTCCCTGGCCCTCATCCTCTGCGTCTCCAAGGAATTGTCTGAAAGTGACAGACTTTTCTTGCCTGGCTCCAACCCTCTGAAAGTTGAGTGTCTAATTTAATCTAATTTTCTGAAGAGCACCAAAAGTAATTCTTCTTGAAAGTAGTACTTATACAAGCAATATGAATGCTGCTTTCCAAGTGTCTTGTGCTCTGCAGTGACACCAGGAGATCTCAAGTAGGTTGCTTGCACAAACACCCCGAATTTGGTGGGAAGAATTCCAGTGCTAATTCCAGTTGTAAAACTAATCACCCTCTTACCAAATACAGAGGAAAGTTGTTGTACTCTCCAGATCGGGAAATGCTATCAGGTGATAGCAAAAATGGGACTTAAGTGATGAACATTTTACAACAGGCCTTTTTGAATGCTCATAAGCTACATGAACTAGCAAAGATTTGATCACCCAAAAAAATGTGGGAAGCAAAGGTCTGTAATAATCCTTTTGGAATTCCTGTTAGCAATTCTCATTTGGGGAATAAGGCTTTATCCCAAAGCTTCTTAGCACATGGTGGCAATTTATCCCCTGTCTTATCCTCCCTTAAAGAGACCAGGACTATTTTCACACCAAATGATGTGGAATCTCCAGAAAAGTCAAAGAGCGAGGCTACCAAATTCTGCCAAATCCCCCTTGTTAATGAGAAGAATGCAGCATAATCTAACTAACTAAAAGTATTTTTATTCCTTCAGATTTTCTTGCACATCATGGAAAACAGCATCTCTTAGATAGCTCTACAGAGCTTTGAATCAAATATAGTATTTTCTAGTGAACTGACTGGACAGAAAGGTAGCATGTTACCTTCCAGCTCAGTTTTATTCCTTGGCGATGTTATCTGTGAGAAAGAACTCATCAGACATATGTTTTGAACCCTTTCTTATTGATTTCATCTCTTTCTTTTACCTTTTACCTTATTTTTCCATTCCCACTAGTTAGGGCTCTGCTTTGACCCTAGAACTGGCAAGACAGCAATAAAACAGAGATATGCAAACTTATAGGTTAGGCATCTGTTCCCTTTTTGTTAAGGGAATATGATTCCCTTGACATACATTCTTCTTTTCTCATTTGTAAGGTTGAAGAACCATTAATTGGGGAAAAACCTGACAGAAATGTAGTCCTCTTTATGATAAATAACATTCACCTTTATTTGACCAATTTACAGAATCAGTCTCTGAAACTTCAAAATATGTCCTTTGTCTCAGCTCTTTTCTTCTCCCATTTAAAGTTCAATGCTATGGAAATTACAGCTGCTGAAGGATGTGTAGCTGTTATGTAAGCCAGTGTGTTCAGCTTCTTAATATTCAGTTTTACTTTTAAAAAAAATTATGCAAACTAATCCAGATATGAGTTGTGTTTACAAATGACTCTGTAAGTGAATATTCTTGTAATTAACGTGATCTCAGGAGCTTCTTTATTGCAGAATTTTAGCTCTGAAAACACATGCAGCAGTACGAATAATATTAGAATAACAATCTTAGATTTTCAAACAAGTCTGAGGAAATTATTCATCCAACTCACATTGTAATTCTGCAAGAATTAGGCAACTAATTCCCTCAGGTTTTATCAAATTTTGAAAAATGTAAGCTGAAAAACAAATAGCAGCTGAATTCAGCTAGGTGGGGTACAAGAGGTCCCCATGGGGAGCTGTACCATCAGTAAGTACTCAGGCTGCCTTCACTGACTCTAGGACACAAATTAGTACTCCTGATGTGAAAAGCAGAGCAGAATATGAGACAGAACCAAATGGCTCATTCAGCTACTGCTGGTAAATTGGGGAACCTCAGAAGGGAGAAAAACTCTTGAAAACTCTTAAAGCGGTGCTGGAATTCAAGATCATTATTCAATCCACTAAAAAAATAAACCCACCAGAAAATAAAAAAGTGCTGAAATAGGAATTCCTTAAATTAAGGTAAAATTGTTTATGGTACTAGCATGCAGAAATGAATGGCTTCTCTTGGGATGCTGAGTTGAGGTTCCAGTAGCAGCAGCAAACTCATATGAAACTTTGAAACTTTCAAAATTGGCTCATTGTTTGCCACTACCATCTTACTAGGGAAAATCTTTGGGCAAGATATTCAAGAAATGTGCTCATCTAACTTTCATCTAACTTGCTCTTTATCACTTGGGTCCACATTTACTTACAGGCACTGCTATTAATAATTATTTTTCTGCCTCCTTTATTTTAGTCACTAAAATCTATACGGGTTTTATTTTGCTAAGCTAAGTAAATCAGATTCTGTTATTTCCTCCAATAAAACCTTTTCATTTTCCTGAGGTAAAAAATCAGGTTCCTCATTGCATCTCTATATTTTGTTTTTAACACAAATGTTCAGAATTATACCTGGGACTTGTAAAATTATCCTTACACATTCTTATCATCAATAGATCAATTTGGTTTTTACATGGCAATTTCACCAGGGTATCTCCTGTGAATTCTCTATGTCGCCCTGATTTTTAAGAGTTTTCTAAAGCCTTCTGAGTTTACATTCTTGTAGAGAACTTTCCCACACAACTTTCTGTAAACAACCTATTGTTTTGCATTCTTTCATAGAGGCGGAGAAATTTGTTGTACAGGTAGTTTGTCCAGTGTCATTGGAGAGGTGGCACGTTCACCCTCCAATCCACTGGCACTTTTTGAGAACTATAAATGATTGGAGTCAGAGGAAATAAATTAATCTCTTCATCGTGAGCATAGCTGTGGTGCATCGTTTTTCCTTGTGACATCTAGTGACATCTCTATAGGTTTCTTTTTTCTTTTGGTAGTGTCACTTAATAAGCCTAAAAGAAAAAAAAAAATTACATTTGTCTTTCTGTACTTCATACAAATAAACACCTATTTCCAGTTCTCCAGTCCTAAAGATGGTCCAGCCCCTTCTGTATGACATTTCTGTACGAAATCCATTTCCTGCAGCACAACTGAAGATGCATAGGAACATCCACAGGATCCACCTCACCCTCATGGCCAGCCATGGGTTGTTCCCCTGACTCTACTCAGTGACACATGACACTAAAATCCCATGAATGCACTTGGACGTTACAAAGAATAAGGCACTGTTTTTAAGAGTGGGACATGAACCCCACCATCCTGTCTTCCTACTGCGGGGAAAGCATAATTCCCAGTGCTCACTATTTTTCTTGTGCTCCTAGTGAGTTATTGATGCCCCATATTCTTGCCCTAGAGCAGTCTTTGTAAAATGCTTTCAGAGCACTCAGGATGTCAGGTTCTAGGTAATTATGTACCAGTCACTGATTTACTGGTAATTAATTAACATCAGGAGGAAAGATGATACTAAACTAAGCATTCTGTGTCCTAGCCAGAGGAATACAGTGAATGCTCTGGTGACAAAGGAAAAAGTGAACAAGCACTGTGAGCTCTTTGCCATTATCTTTGAACACAGTATCATTTCTCTAAGGAAAAAAAATCTACAAAACCCCACTTCTACTAAAAAAAATCTTAAAAAAAAACCCTATCAAATATATAATACATTCAGCAATAGAGAAGGATCACCTCAAGGATCATGACAGCTATAAAAGGTAAATGTCAAGAATCCAAGGGTAGAGTAAAGCTTTTGCAACTACCTAAGGCACCTGCAGTCTCACCTACAGGGTAATTTAAGCACTCCAACCATGTATATGTGGTGCCTGGCAGAGCTGTAGCACCAAGAGAGTGCACTTGTTTGGAGCCACCTTGGATATCCCTACACAGGAGATGTTCCCAGCACAGAAATCACACAGGAGGACAGCTCCTGTAAATGCCTTCTAGTCAGGATCACACATGTGGGCCTGGACCTGTGACAAAGGAAACTCTGCTAGTTGATTCCAGATGAGTAAACAGGTATAGAAAAAACCTGCAGGACCTCAGATGTTGAGCTCACTTGGTAAAATAAGTCAGTGATACAAACATTTTGAGGCAGTTGAGAAGATGATGTTTAAAAAATGAACAGAGGACACAGGGGAAAGGGATCTGAGAAGAGATAAAACAAGTTCATGACACCAGTTACAAGGAAAAAGTTAGTATTACCAAGGCTGGTAAGGGAAGAAAGAAAGAAAAATTGAGAATCTCAAGGATTAGGGATTGAAAAAGTGGAAGAAATGAGGTGAGAAAGCTAAAATCTGTAAATGGAAGGAGCTGAAAAAACCCTCAAAGATCAAAGACTATAGACCTAGATTTTCAACATGTGCTCAGGTGTCCAGAGAGTTTCACAAGACTGAGAAAACTGTACTATGGTTTTAGGACAGTGGTGAATTGCTTGAGCTGGAATATAACAGTTCATAAGAATTCTAAAGAAAATAAAGCAACACAACAGGCTTGGGGATCCAAAAAAAAAAAAAAAAAAAAAAAAAGGGGGAGGAAGAAAAGTACAGATGAGTGGGTCATTATTAGCCATTATATTTGGCCTTTCTAAGAACCTGAGTCCTTTGCTTGTCACAGATCCTTGGCCTGACCTTCTTTGGTAATTTACTTATTCTTACCTCTGCATGACACCCATTTTCCATCTGCCTCTCTTTCTTTTCTTCTAAGGGCAAATGCTTGTCAGAAGAAGACTGTTCCTAATTATGTGTGTGTACATCTTCCAAAACAATGGGGTGCTCATCTTAGAAACGAGCAATGAAATCACTTGCCAAACCAAAGAAATATTGTGGTAAAAAATCTTCCCTTAGGGACAGCAGCCATTTAGGTGGCCTGTTATATATGAGTTATATATGAGGGGCATAATGATGGTGGCCAAAAGGAAGCAGCAACACATTCTCTGTCAAGCACAACCTGTTAAAAAGTCATGCACAAGAGGGGAGAGTCAATGAGATGAGTCATGCCTGGCTTTGCCCATTGCGTTACCAAAGGTTGTGCTGCACTCAGTGTGAGGGGTGGGGAGAATGCTTCCTTCTGCAGCCAAATGGAAGAGCTCTGTCTCCTGCTGCGAGCTCCGAGGGCTCCTCTGTAGGTGTCACTCCAGCTACTGATGGCCATAGATAATAACAAGTTAGGGTACAGACTAACCAGGAAATTATACCACCTGCTACCCAACATAAATTACCAGCTCCTCTGGGTATAATTACTCTTGTCAACATGTCACATGGCTATTACAGTCACTCTTATGCAGCAATGCAGAGCAGTGGCAGATTCTGCAGGAAGAATGGGGTTTGTGGCATTTCTATGAATTCACCAGGGGAAAAAAAAACCCAAATCAAACCAACAAAACCAACAAACAACAACAAAAAAAAAAACACCCCAATTAATTTGTTCCTGAGATAGAAAAGAAACGGAAAAAAACCTGTAACACACAAAGCAGAGTTAGTCCCTCTGCTGCACAACTGGTGATAGAGGGAAAACATAGAGAAACAAAGGGCAGCCTCCAGCAGGTTTCTTTGCCAGCTCCCTCAAAGCATGGGCCTCTTCTCATTTTCACAGACAACAGGCTCCCAAGTTGCAATTCCCAAGAGGCAAAATGTGCACATTATTACTTGACACTACACCATTATATGAAAAGTCAGTAGACTTTTGCTCAGTCTGCAGGTGAAGTGACTTTCACAGCAGTTTTAGACACCTGTTTGTGAAACAAGCAGCTGTATCAGAAAGAGCTGAAGCATGAAAGTTCAGTGTTATTGCTGAAACAGCTCAGGTGTCTCTGAACTACCCCACATTGCCTCTAGACTAACGCTACACTTCTTGAGCAAGATTGCATGCTATGCTGTCAGCAATTCAGTCGCTGCCATTCTATTGTGAGTGCTTTGAAACAGTGTCTGACCCTTGAGATGCTCAGAGAGACTCAAACAGTGAAGAAACTGAGCCAGCCTTTTCAAATGCTTCTGCTGAACTGGCGATGGCTCAGCAACTGGCCACTGGTGAGAGTGTCCTTCTGGGCACACTGACTACAAAACAATCAGATTTTCTCCAAGTCCTAAGAGTCTGTGTGAGGCTGACCCCACTGTTTGCTTTGGTGAGAAAAGTCTGATTTCTTCAGCCACTCTTGAGCAGAGACTGCACCAGAACTGTTAGGCCATTTACCCAACGGGCTTGACTGCACAACGAGGAAAGCCTATGATTTTATTCAAATTTATATATATACAATTGAGATAATTTGTCTTAAGTTTAAATTCACACTATTTCTTTATAGAGCAACACACAAGGCATAGAAACCACATCAGAATCAGAAAAAGGCTATTTACTGAATGATATGAAAAGTACAATATGCCTGCACCTGCCAAAGGTCTCTCTTGATGATTGCTTATGATTATGAAGGTAAATTATTTGCTTGTGTAAAATAATAATTAGAAAAAGTAAAGGTCATTCATCCAGCTATAAACCTGGCTGCAAAAAATCATCTGCATACAGAGTTAGCAAGCATATTCATTGCTTTATAAACAGCAGGCCAGGATAACATTATATAGTTTGCAATCTGTATTTGTTCTCTGTGAATCATAGCTTTGCATAATTTCATCACATTCTTGCCAGGCAAAAGCAAACATTAAAAGAAATATTATAAGCCAAGCAGTTAAATATCCTAGAAGAAGAAAAAAAAATCCACAACTTCCTCCACAATGTAATGACCAATGAGTGTTATTTTATCAGCTTTATTTGGCAGCTTGTGCATAATTTTTTTTGCCGTATCACTTTAAAATAATTTCTAATATGCAATTGGTTTATTTTTATTGGTCTAATATTGTTACATTGTCCTAAAGCACTGATACAACTGCTTGGGCTTTTTATATATGACATGATTGATTAGGTGAAGATAAGTAAGAAAATATTACTTCAAGAGTCCAGGCCTTCAGTGAATCATCTGAGATTAAGAGAATTTAAATACTGCATGACTTGCAGTCAGCACCAGAAAATGTTACAGAAAGAAAAATGGAAAAAAAAACACTTAGTGAAAATTTCTACTATGACTAAGAACATTTTCCATTAAGATTCTTCTTCTCCTTTTTCACTGCTGGAAACACTCCTCATCCCTAAACTCTCTGGAGACAGCAAACAAAAAGTCACACAAGACTCCACCAGACCTGCAGAGATCTTTTCCACCTTTACATCCTTCCTACAGTACTTGTCAGCTCTTTCCTGACACTTTAGGACTGACAGCTATTGAAGGGGGCCTTTCCTCCTGTCCCAGCCTGGCAGTAAGTGTTCAGTGTGGGCACAGCAAGCACTGCCCCAGCCTTTGGCATCTGCCCTGTGCTGTTCCCCTGATCCCAGGGACAGGGACTGCACACAGCAGTGGCTGCACAGAACAGTGGTGGAGCAGGAGGGACCTCCTGTGTTGCTCTGTCCCTGTCCCCTGCCAGCTGCAGCCCACAGAGCCCAGCCCTTGGGGTGCCTCAGCCACTGGGGAGTTCCATAGTCAAAGGAGGCCCCTTCAAGGCCCCACCACAGCTGGGTGCTGCTGTCCCTTCCCAGTCATCTCCACCATCCCACCACCCAAAGGACAGCATGAGGGAGGAAATGAGAGATGCAATCACATGGGGTTTACTCAGCTCTGCAGGTTTCTTTTGCCACTAGCTGTCTCCCACATACTGAAAAATCCCAAACTCCCACTCAAGCCTCTATAATATCCATGACAGAGAAACTGGGCATGGAGATGGGAGCAAGGAGCTTAGACTCATTTCCTGACACCCACTCCTTTGCTCTAAATATACAGGAATTTAAGCCTGTCCCCAGTAAAAAAATATTCATCCTAGGAAATGGCTCCTCAACTCTCCCCCAGTTTAATCCCTGTTATATTTTCCTTTTAAAAGAAAAAAGTAAGACCAAAAAAAAAAAACAAAAAACAACACTATATTGAGCTAAACGTTTGGCAAAAGAAGTTTGCTACTGTAAAGAATTTTCCTCTGAACTATTTATCTTAAAGCAAGTCAGAGCAGGCATCAAAGGCAGCCGTAGCATCGCCAGAGTGCACACTGTGCACACTGTCACGTACTGTGATTGAAAGGACAGGATGTTTTCAAACAACTGCACTCGTGTGAAGTGTCATCACATCTGACTGCTTAATCCCAATTAAAAAAGGGGAAAAAACCCCAAAACAAAACAGAAAGAAAAAAGGGCTGCTCCATTCAGAGGTGAGACTACACTGATGACATTGTCCAGGAGTAATTTTATAGGGAGTGGATAATCACAGCAGCCACGAGTGACTAGATTAGTGGCAGGGTGCACCTCGGACTCATCACCATACTGAACGTTCTGTGTGCGGCGCAGTACGAGGCGAGGATGAAAACCAAAGAGAGATGGTTCAGAAGTTCCATCTAGCAACAAGCAACATGCACCAGGAAAATCTGTACTGTGCAGATTGCCTTTCCTTTCCCACAGGATGCTGCAAAAATTCAAGATTCAGCACTGTCAAAGAAACACGGATCAAAGAGGAGATGGAGTTGCACAAAGCAGCTTTAAAATTTTCTGTTGTCCTTCAGAAGAACCCTACTAAGTTCCAGTTAAAAAAGCAAACTCCAAAGAAAGAACCATGAAGTCATGCAAACTGTTGCTTAGGAAATTTAGAGTGGTGCAGGAAAAAAGAATATGTACAGCAAGGAATAATTTCAGGTTTGCAAAGGGGTGAATTAAAATATTAGATGACCTATTTTTCTGTTTATGACTTAAATCTAAGGCAGTAACTACATTTACTAATTAGGACCAAAGTACTGATCACTGCACAAAGTCACTTAAAAGTAACATCAGACTCTCAGTAGCACCACAAAAAACAGCATTCTGCCTATGTGTGATAAGCAGGCATTTAAATTTGCTCATTTACAAAAGTTCATCTGTTTGGGACCTAACCAGGAAGCATTCGGCATCTTGATAATTCCTCACGTTAAGGAGAGTGTGACTCCAGCAGACTTTGTTCTATTCCACTGTGTGTTATCTCCCTGCACATTCCCAGGGCTATACTATGAGAGATTGCAAGGTGACAGAATATGTTCATACAGCCTCTAAGTGCTACTTTGCAGGATGCATTGTAGTCTGTTACCCCGAGGCACTAAAGTGTTTAATGATGTTGCTGTATGTCATTAGTTAGTATTCTCTAAGTGGATCTTATAGGAAAGCAATCTAAATTATAAATTGGGAACTTACCTAAATATTAGTGAACAGAAAACATTAAGAGATAGAGGTTGATTTTATGGGTGGGTGGGTACAGTTTCAAAATCTGCCAGAACCCCTCGTGCCAGCCATCAAGCCTGTAATGCCTAAAATGATCCAGCCCTGCCCAATATAAATCAACAAAACTGGGAAAGTATCGTTTGCTGGTGTTTGCCTTCTGCTTTTACCTGTAAAAGTATTGAAATGGGCAAAAGAAAACTCAGCTACGTTTTTTAACTCATTTTCTTTCCAGAACTTCATATAAATGAGATGTCACGCATCGTAACTATTTGGTTAACCAGCATTTTTATGAAATATCTATTAATTTGTATCAATGCCATGTTCTCTAATGATCACAGTAATTTCCTTGATTCCAGCTATTATACTTGTTGGAGACTTCTCTGCATGCACGTGCATGTGTGTGTGTTACAGAGTGAGAGAGGGAGAAACAGAGAGGAGGAAGAAGGCTGGAAAATGGGGGGTCACTGAATAAAAGTGGAAATGGAGCTGCAGAATTACAGGCATAGCTCACAGTGACACCTAGAGTCAATCCTAATACTTCCCCATTGTAAATCCTTGCTCTCAGGCTCTCTCTTCCTCCCCAGTCTCTAAAAACTTTGTTTAGAGTTGCAACTGATGTTTCTGTGCTCCAGCTCTACCTCTGGCTAAATTAAAAAACAAAAAAAAACCCCAAACACATAGAACCAAAGACATCCTATGTCAGCAAAAATGTCACAGGTGTTTTCAATAAAGCTATAAAAACCTGGAGAGGTTGCCAGTGCAAATCACTTTTTTAGAACAAAATGGAACATTTTTAATATTGGGGGGAAAAAAGTGGGAACTCAGCATAGAGATAACCCTGAAGCAGTTGGACATTTGCTAATTTCCTCATTAGAAAATCCTGTTACTTTAGCCATATGTGAAGTTTTTTACAAGTGCCATGTGCCTGTGATAAACAGGAGTCCTTGAGAGTTGGATTGCCCCAGTCTGGCAGGCTCTGTGTGACCTGGGACACCCACGGGGCTGAGCTCTGAGCAGCACAGAGGATACTCAGGGTCCTCAACCCCTGCCCTTCTTACTGCTGGTTCCTATTTGAGATACCTAAAGATTGGATTGTGGGGATCATCTTGGTTCATGCTATTTACCCCTCCTTGAAGGTCAGATTGCAAACTAACCACTCCTTAAATGCATTTCTGTGCAGATGGCCATGATGCCAAATTCTTGGATGGCAGCAAGCCTGGACATACAGCTGTTAGGACTTATAGAATCATAAAAAGGTTTGCATTGGAAGGGACCTTAAAAGATGATCCAATTCCAGCTCCCTTGTCTTGGAAAGGAATACTTCCCATTAAACCAGGTTGTTCAAAGCCCCATCCAACCTGGCCTTGAGCCGGGATGGGGCATCCACAGTTTCTCTGGGCAACTCTCCCAGTGCCTCATCACCCTCACAGCAAAGAATTTCTTTCATAGCTCTAACCTAAATTTCCCTTCTTTCAGTTTGAACCATTATTCCTGGTCCTATCACTACAATTTCTGATGAAGGGTATTCTTGATTCTGTCTTATAAAAAAATTGAAACAGTGATTTCCAACTTAATCAAAAAAAGAGTACAACCAAATATAAACATGAATGGTAGCAAGTAATTGGATCAACTCTTCTGACCACTAAGCCATTATTCAGGATTAGTGACTAAAAAAGGCTGTGTCTTTTGTCCCTTTGACTTTGAATATCTGATTAAGTGAAAGAAATTCGTCTAATTAAGACATCCAGAGGATCATATTCAGCTTTTTGTGATTTATTGCAGAATTTTAAAAGTTAACTTTGTTTTAGTGTGACTTTTATATATTAAAATTCAGGACCATCTGCACAGACTTTATCCATGCATATTTCAAATTCTGGAAGAGCTCAAGTTTGAATTAGTGCTGATGTGTGGACATTGCTCATCATTAACACACTGTACGTGTGCCCAAAAAAAAGGTCAAGGGAACCTGAAATATAAAAATACTCCCAACTGACACCTGCTACAGAATAATGATATTGGGCCATGCCAGGTTTATAAGCCTGTTTGTGAAATGGGAAGCCAGTGGAAAGTGGGGGCTTACATGAGAGGACAACTTTGTACAATGCAATTTTCATCCCATAGTTGGTTAGATTTTTTGAAAGCTATGCCAAATAACACAATTATAACTTGAAAATGACCAAACTTGAACAAGAAATAAGTAAAGGAATATCCAGCAACTGGTATTGTGTAACATCTCAGGTTTTGCATGAATAATCTGAACAGGAGTAAAGGAGAAGAGACTATAAATCTGAGTAGAAAATTAGAATTTTTTAAATTAACATTTTTTTTTCCTATAAATGAGTGATATTTAAAATTTATTCCTGTGACACATATTAAAAAAAAATGTACATTACTGCTTTTAGCATGAACAATGATTAACAGTATAAAGTATTCTATTTTCTACCATAACACTCATTTTCTGATTATCTAGCTGTATCTCCTTTGGGATATTTTCCAAAAGGAAAGCAAATGGGTCCTATCTAAACACAAATTCTTTTAAAAGCAGTCATTTTCACATGAACAGTGTCACAAATACCAGCCCAAATCAGTCCCCTGATGAAAGCAGAGTGTTTAAAAGTCCTTGCACCTTACCTTCCCAGTCAAGCTGAAAGGTATTGAACTATCAATCTCTGGTCAGATAAAGAGTGACAATGTTCTTATTACTTGCACATGACACTGAGGTCCCCAAACACTGCTCTCTGTTGTGACACAGCCCCAGATACTGAGTTTGGCTCATGGAAAGAAAAAAGGAAAAAGTGAAAATGAATAGAGTTTTTGGGTCCCCATACAAATTTAATCTATATGGCCATTATACACATCTCCAGCAGCAGCAGGGCATCTTCCTTTCTGTGAACTGCACACCCTGTGTGCTGACACAAATATTTTATGAGCTGAAATGAAGACAGGCCAATGCAATCACACAGCACTGCTTCATTATGATGCCACCACCGGCAAACGTTCCTGCTACATTTCCTCTCGGTTCACAGGACCAGCAAAGGCATCAGGACAGTGGGGCAGAGCTCACTGTTCCTTCAAACCTAGCAAGGATTGATGATTCCCTTCTTGTCACTTTAGACCAGACTGCCCAAGGGAGTAGGAAAGAGAGGAGAGCAAAGAGGAAAGGGTTTGCAGCCCCTGTCCTCAGTAACACCAACTTCATTTCACCCAGGGATCCACAAATAGGATATACTCAAAAGATGCTTTTTTTTTTTTAAAGATGTGATTTAAAGCAAACTGCCCAAAGCAATGAGGTAGCAAACAAACATTAATTTTCCATTCAGATTCATACCAACTCTGGTTTTGGTCTTCTTTCAAACACATCCCAGCTTCTACCTCCGAGCATTTCCCTCAATAATCTCCACATGAAAAAAAAATATCAGAGGAAGTACCCAGGGACCACTGCCCACAGATATATGTGTAAAAAGGAATATCACCAGTCCTCCTGGACTGATCATGAAAAAGACAACGTTGAGGGTCATGTAGATCCTGCCACTGGAGTTTGAAATATTTGTAAGTTTACCATGGCAAAATCTTACACACTGATACCATTCACAGGGGCTGGATGAGGATCTGAGTACTTGGGTCAATGTTACAAACTGTGCAAAGGTAGAAATTAGTACATAATTTTCACTTCTTATAGAATAGCACCTACTAGGCCCACAAATAGAGCTATAAAACTGTCTCTCTTCCATATAAACTTCATGGTCACAAGCTCCGAACATTTGGGGTTAACATTTCCAGCCTAGGAAGTTCATTGAAACATCTTTCCTATTTTTGTGCATCAGTGAAATGTCAGCAAAGGTGGAGCATCAAACACTGCCCCCAATCTCTGACCCTGTTAGAAGGTCAAGTTCAACTGGACACCCTTTGATTTTTGACCAATTAAATTGTAAACCCACAGGAATTCAAAATGCGTGCAACTGCCAGACACGGGAACTAGGGAGAGCATGCTGCTCAGGTGAACACTCTGACCACAGGTTTACTTCTTTCCCTTTGAAGTAGGCTGTCATCCATTTGGATAGAAAATGAAGTGTGAAATATAGAGGCTTTACAACATGTAATGACTGCGACAATTTAGTTAAAGCTGATTTTCAGAAGCCAAGAGCTGAGTTTCAAATTAAATTCCCTATCAGGGGTCACCATGACAGGGTGTATATTTAGGAAATTATTTATTCCAACACGATATAATTAATTGTAATAGTAAATGTTCTTTAAGTTCTGTGTGGCATTACAGGCACTGAATAAATAACAGCTGGAACATAAACCCTATGGAAGCCTATTATTCACACACATTGTTCTGGGTGTTCACTTAGCAGGTTCCTGAAGAGAGAAGACCAAATAGACTTGATCTAATGTTTTGAATTTTCTGAATTTTGGTAAAAATAATTTGTTCCTTTAACTAGTTTAGAGAACAGAATTATCTTTTTTCTAAGTCTGTTTCCTCCCAAAATTATTGCAATGCCTGACCAGTTCTGCTCCTTGGTTGCAGTGTTACCTTTTGTGCTAAAAGCTAAAGCTCTGTGCCCTTGTTAAAGAAACAATGAATTGTGTGCATGTGTCTCTACACAGACACATTAATACTGCCCTCTGCTTCCTGCCCAGAGAGACTGAGAACTTACAAGAATTGACATGAAAAGGAAAATGTCTTTAGCTCCACTTATCGAGTATTGCACCTTTGAAGCCGAAAGGCAGGGCTGCAAAGACCCAATTCTGCGTGAGATAACCAGCAGGTAATTGCTCATGTGAGTTTCAAAGAGAAACCAGGATTTCTGTAGCAATTGTGTCACGACTGGTGGCACCAGAACGAGGTGCCCCTGCTCTTCTCATCAGCACAGCCACGAGAAGCTGGGGAAGGACTGGAATCCTTCAGCACAAACATCAGGTCTTGTAGCTTTGTTAGACTGAGTGAAGGCTGACTCACAAATCTGCTGCAGATCAGGATGGGAGGGTAAATGCCAGTTGCATGAGTGTTTCTCCAGCTCAGCTACAGCATCCGTGTACATCCAAAACTCCAGCTAATCTTGAAATGATGAGATATAACCCAAAGCATTTTTGCCACAAACCCTCAATTTGGGTTGAGGTGGAGAACCCTCTTGCAGCAAGGGGACAGGTTCTGCACAGTGACAACATGCCTGTGTGCTACACTGCTTTACATTCCCCAGAGGATCCCACAGGACTCTCTGCTCCTGAGAGAGAATTGTAAAAAATGTTTCTATTATAGCCAGATGGAAAACTTTTCCTTTCTGATGCAGAGCACTCAATTCAGCTGGAATTGCTGAGTTAAAGTCACCCATGTCAGGATATTACAAGGACACCCAAGCTCAGCCTCCAAAAAGCAGTTATATAAATATCAAAATTCCGCATGGTGGAGAAGCTTCTTTCTCTCTCACCACCCATCTAAAAGATTAATCAGATCAATCATGGCACATTTCTTTACAGAATTCTATGACTTAAGTGCTACAGACATTAGCAACATTTCACTCTCCTGTCTCTGATCCTGAAAACATCATCTGTTAGGTTTTTGGCAATGCTATAGGAAAATTGAGCTGCTTAAAAAAACAGGGAACATTTCAGGAGATACCAGTGTCAATCTTTCACTTGCTCTCTCTTCCTCTCTGCAAAAATTTACATAGAGTGAAAAATATGGAAAATTGGCATGGTTGGTGGCACTTTATAAAACCTCATTCAATACTAAAAAGCAAGCAGGGAAAGAAGGCCACTGAGCATGATACTGATAAACTTATCTCCTGCTTTCAGTAAAGATACATGAAGAAGCTACATGTTAAACTGCTACTGTACTACCGTGGAATATGCATATGGAAATGAAGGGGAGAAGAAAAGCCACAATTTTATTAAAAAGTGCAAAGACAGTGGCCTCACCCTACTTTGAACACTAGTGGTTTTGAAAAAAATGCCTCTTTAAATTCAGATTATTTCTCATTTGCATTTGCCGTTACTGGAATTTTTCCTATAAGGTCCAATTAAGAAAAATATTTTTTTTTCTACAAGGCAAATTTATCAAAAATTCAAATAAACTCTTTGATGCATTTTCTGCATAAACTAATCATGAATAAACATAACTCTCTTGCTCTAAGAACAGATGCCATCCTGTAACTCCCTGCCCCCGACAGCTCTGCTCTCCAATCATAAAGGAGAAGGAAATTGTTTGGCCAAGTTTACAGAATGAACCATAAATCATAAGCATCTTTGCCAAAGCAAACTCATGTTTCTTTTATGAAACAATTTCTCCTAAAAGAATTTATATTCATTTTTATATATACATTTTTTATAAAATACATAAGGAAAGTAGAACATACTGTTCTGTTTCTCCTTTAGAAATGCTTAGTATTTTTCAGTTCTGGTTGAGAAAGCAAACATTTGCATTTTCACATGGCTTTCTGAAGCTAGTTGCATGGACCTAGCTGCAGTACTTTGATGGATATAGGGAATATTAACATTGCTTTAGAATATTTGAGTCATCATTATTCACAGAAGTCCAATTTGTAACTAGAAAACCTTAGGGGTCTTTTGCTGAAGTCAGATGCTGGAAACATGAAGAAAACTTGTACATCTACATAATCAAGTAAAATTTTAAAGCTAGATCCTTTCTCAGGAGTTTAAAAAAAAAAAAAAATCCCAACTCTACGAAGAACATAAAGGGAGCCTAGCCATTCCAGGAATCCACATGCAGCAATGCCACTCTGGCAGGCTGGGGCATCCCCCTCTCTTCCCAGACAGCATTCCAGCTTTCAGAGAAAAATCTGAGCAGAAAGGATTGTCAGGAGCCAGAGCTACCCAAAGAACAGTGCATGGAGTGTGGCAGAGCCCAGGAAGCTGAGCATGGAGGGGATGCTGCAGCAGGAGAAGGCTCCAGCCCTGTCTGCACTGCTCGCCCTCATCTCCCACTCACCCAGCAGGGCACACTCAGCTTCTCTGAGCAGCAGCTCCAGGAAACTCTGCACTGCCCTCAGGCTTTGATTAGAGGGGAAAGAAGGCTTATCTGAAGAGGCTGCATATCATCCCTGCTGTATGTGACAGTCAGTCACTTCAGTGCAGCTTTCTAGCCTTCCACATGAGCTCAAGTGCTCTGGCTACATTACTCACATCTAGAACATGCCATTCAGACTGTCTCAGCTTGTAAAAGGCTGAGTGCCTAGTTATATCCATGGCTCTTGAGTGTGATCATCCCTCAAGGGTCCACTGGAGCACTCTTCTAGAGTACATTGAAAGGTTCAGGCCTGTCACAATGCTTTCTTTCCTTTAGGGATGCCTTTGTGACACAATGCCTCTGCTTTTACTCTGAAAGGACTTCTTGTCATCCCTGTCTGATCTGATCTGTGGCTCTGGTTACTGGGATGGACACTGAAATGTAGTAAGTGGGACAAGACCCTGCTCCTTCATGTCCACCACTCTCACGTCAAAAGACCGGGCCCTTTGTAGCAGAATCATAGAATATCTTGAGTTGGAAGGGTCACATAAGGATTATCAAAGTCCAGCTCCTGGCCCAGCACAGGACACCCCAAGAGTCCCACCATGTGCCTGAGTGCACCCTCCAAACACTCTTGAGCTCTGTCAGGCTGGTGCTGTGACCACTGCCCTGAGGAGCTGTTCCAGTGCTCAAACACCCTCTGGGGGAAGAACCTTTTCCTGATATCCAACCTAAACCTCCCATGACACAACTTCAGGCCATTCCCAGAGGAGAATGCCAGGAGTGCCTGCCCCTCTGTTTCCCCTCACAAGGAAGCTGTAGATAGCACAAAGATCTCCCCTCTACTTCCTCTCTCTAGAAGAGTCAGAGCTGATCTTAACTTTCCACTTCCCACTTTCTGTCCCACACAATTTTGAAGATTAAGGCTTTTTCCCAAGGACAAGAAGTTAAAAATTCATCCTCGCATCACCTCTTTTCTGAGACTTGCTTTGTTTCCCTCATCTGCACCTTATCTTTGTTTCCCTCTAATGGGTTCCTTTATTTTCCTACCTCATCACGCTTGTCACCCTTTCTTCCTTTACTGTTTCTCTCATTTTTATGTAACCAACACAGCCCAACCCAAAATAGGAGCCCCAGTGTGCTGAGTGCTTTACCAACACTTCAAAAAAGCCCTGTCTGTTGTGAAGAGTACTTGGCTTTTTCCTTGGTTATCCTTACCCTTTATACCCTATGCTGCAACACATCGTTACAGCTATCTGCCACTTCCCATCCATTGGGGCTAAAACCTCTACAGCAAGAACACTTTTCAGTTTCAGCAGGTATTAAAACCAAGTGCCTTGTCATAGGCAATGTCCTTTCTGCAAGAAAACTAAAATTCCCAACAATGACAACACAGTGACCTGAGGTTTCTCTATTTTGCCTTGTCCTTGTCTAGCACACCCCAAATGAAATTCACTGTTCATTACATTTTTATGCTTAATTGATGTCTTCAGATGAGACAATGACCACTGGAAATTACAGCTTTTGGCTGGAAAAAGTCATATTATTTTCTGATAACACAGCATATAATGTGTGTCATTCAAAGGATGAACAATTTCTTCCATTCAGAGTTTTCATCTGCTTGCTTGTGGTACCAAGCATATGCATTACCCGATTAAATAACTCATGGCCCCATAAATCGTTAACCATGTGTACAGTACATAATTCAGCCATCTGCAAACTGTGTTACAATGCACTATTTCAAAGCTTTTCTCAAGTTAAAGAAAAACCCAAACACTCAAACAACAAACCCACAAACAACAACAAAAAAAAACCCTGCAAAGCTTTGTTCACCAAACACTGTGCTGGTGACCTTTCTCTCTAGTTTCCCTTGCATGTTTGTTCAGTTAACTGCTCAAAACATTTGAATGCTACGTTCAACCCCTGCAAAGTCAAACCGATGCATGACAATCCATCAAAATCAGCCAGATAAGAGAAAGCACATTCCAATTCCAGAATTATTGTTGTCTGATTCTAAATGACAGGGTATGAAACAAAAAGAGCACAGAGCCTGATTTGCCACAGCAAAACTAAGCCCAAAGAACAATAAGAAAAGAAAGCCTTTCAATGAGATCTTACAGAAACGATATAAAATTGCAGAGGATGGGAATGCATGCAACAAGACAATTGCAGTGTCACACATACAAACTTTGATCAAATAAAAAGGTTGCTAAATGTGTGTATAACTGAAGACTCACTAAAACAGAAATTATGAAGCTATTTTCTGACATTTAAAGCAAAGATGTGTTCATGCCATTAGGTCTAGATGCAAACTCTTTCCCCAGGGTTCATCTCAAATCTAAGGATTAAATATGACATGATTAAATGTTTCAATTATCTTAATTCAAAACATTTATTAATAATTGAAATATATAACTCAGATGAAACAAAAATCAAATTACAAGACAGCTTGCTTTATGTAAAAAGCTTTGTTACCATTCTTAACCAGCAAAGGAATTCATAAAAGAAGCAACCTAAAACAGGTACTGGCAAATTAAAAAGCAGAAACCCACCCCCAAGTCCTTTGAAATTAGTGAAATAGAAGTATTGCCATTTAGGAATATCTCTGTCACTGCATTTTGCTAGCTCAGGCAGGTAGACACAATGGCAACACACCCATGTCTCTCTCTACCTTCCTCCCTCCAACAAGGAGCAGACTGGCTCTTTGCTGAGCCATCCTGTGGAGGGGCCAGTGCCAGCCCAGCCAAGTGTTCTGCAGCTCTCACCAGGCCTCCCCCGAAGTGTTTGCCTCCCAAAGTCACAAGGCTCCCAATCTTATCCATGTCTCCTGGTGATAGTGCAGAAGGAAAGATCCCCTCACTGACACAGGAAAACACGTTCCCAGAGCCGTCAACATGTGTCAATGGAAAGGTTTAAAAGCCTTGGCAGAGAGTTTGAACCATATTCTGTCTTTAACAAGGTGTGAGTCAGTGGTGAGTAACGCAGTAAGAAATGTCCCAGCTGCTGGTTTCTAAACACCTGGGATCCTTTAAAACAATCCCTTATCCTGGACATGAGTCTTTCTTCCTCAGAAAAATCCAGGATACTACAGCCTGTGGGCAATCGTGATCAAGAATTTAACTCAGCAGGACTGGGCACAATATCTTCGACAAGCACAGAGTAAAGGAAGTAGTTTATCACAGTGTGACCCTTGGAGTGCCTAGACTCAGTAGGGATGGGATCAACTTTGAGACGGGATGTTTTTGGGAAGTCAGGCAAAGCAATTCTCTTGTGAAGCAAGGACAAGGTAGCATTCACACACAAAAAAAAAAAAAAGTTGAAAAAGCAGTAGGATATGGGTGAAAATGTTCTCTTAAAAAAGAAGCAAGCATGGTGAGAAATGGTGATTTCAGCAGTCGTGTCTTGATGGGTGAATGTTTCAAGATTAAAAGACACTGAAAGGTACTTCTGAACAATCTTGCCACAATCCTCATGAGAACTTGACACATACACAAATGTTCTGCAGTTTAAGTTATGTTAGAAATAGTACAACACAAGGACATGTTCTCTGACTTTTTATGATTTAAGCTGGAAAAGGAGTTGCAGGAGATGCACTATTTTCCAAACCATTTCCCTGTAACTTTAGGGGAAAAAAAAAAATTGGTTCCATCTACCCTCAGTGATCAAAACACTAACCTAGCTGCTCACTTGTCACTTCAGACATGTCAACTCCCTGCCACCTGGACACATTCCTTCCTACTTGGCTTTTCCATTACCCCTACAAGAAAGTTCAAGCAGCTCTTCTTCAGCATCATGGAAATTTTCAACACTTCTCCTGTTTGTCTGACCTCTGCCTTACAGTACTACCTGTAGCATTTCTCTCTGCCAACACCAGCAGTGTTGAAGTCCCTCTATTTGTCTCATCCTCTCTCTCTCCTTCTCCACACTCTCTTCAAGATCTTGTCCTGCCACAAGAAGGACTGTAAGGAATTATCCATTTGTTGCTGGATAGACATGCTGGGGAATGTGGAATGGTAAAACTCCTATGTAGGCACAGATATGCAACAGCCAACAATATGCAAAAGGAACTGACATTGGCTTCAGCATCAGCAGCAGCTTTTGAGGTGAAAGCACTAAGTGCACCTGAAACAGAATGCAGCTTTTGTGAAACACAAGCAAATAATAATATAATTAACAAAATCGCTCAGAATATGGAAGTGCAGCTCCATGAGGGCCTGTTTTAATGCCTAGACCCCAATGTATCCAGCTCTGTAGCAAATTTCCTACAGGCAGTGCTCTCTTGCCTGCTGAGCTAGACATCATCTCCCTGCTGAAAAGGTTTAAAGCAGCATTCCTCCTGGCAGTGGGATTAGCTAATGCCCAAGGCAGGGCTGGCACCCTCAGAGCTTTTGTCCAGTATTGAAATGCTACTGTGTTTCTACCCACAGGAAGATCTGTCCTGTGCAAAAACTTTAACACATTTTGACTACAGAAGTCAGCATCTGAATCCAGAGCATATTCTGTAAAGGGAAATAAAGGGGAATTGACAAGAAATGCCCAATTCTCACATTTGTTCCTGAGGCTAAACAATAAATTTTGTTTTCAAAAATATCTACTCTCTCCTTACTTCAGAGTTATAGCACTTATCCGAAGTAATAAAGGAAAACACACCACGATAAAAAGTCTGCAAGCTGCTCCTACACACAGATCTTATTCCACTTCCCATTTTTCAGGCTTTTTACTTTTCTAAAATTATATAAACGAAACACTCTATTTTTAAACTAAATTATAAACCAGCCAAGCAACATTCTATATATAGACACATAGATTTAAATTGTCGAGGGAAATTATCACAGTACCTGGGCATGTTTTACATAATGCACCTCTGGTGGAAATCACCACAGAAACTGCTCCCTGCCCCTCCCAGCTATTGAAGCAGCTATAGAAGGAGCATGAAAAGGGTAGCCAGGATACCGACTGCCAAGTAAAATTCCTGTGCCTGCCGTCAGTGCAAGCCTGGAACAAAGAGGTGCATTTAACGCTGCTTCCTCAACTTTGCCAGCTTCAGGCTCAGACAGATTTCTGGCAGAGCCAGGAGCCTGTCGCTGAGAATGACCTGCCCCCTGGTTCCCACGAGCTCCTCCCTTGGGACAGATGCAGGGGACATGAAAACCCAGTCATTAATGGGGAACAACAGCTGGGCTCTTTGCACCGAACAACAAACTTGGTGGAAAACCCTACAGGATTAAAGAGTGACACCACAAATTGGGTTCCACATAATGCAATCAGCTTCTGCAGAGCAGCTTCCAAGACCTGTGCAATTTGGTAAAGGAGGATGACCTTTCTGTAGGAATTTTTTTACCCTGTCCTGTGCAGCTCTAACAGACATGCAGCGCCGGTTTACATTTTTTAGGAAGATTTTGAAACCTTATATAAAAGCTATCACTGTTTTTCTCAACTGTCGGTGACTTTGCCAGGGAAAATGTGTTTCATTTTATGCAGTCAATACAAAAAAAGAAAATGCTGTTGGAAAACAAATGTTGCCTGTTCTCAGAAAGCATAAGGTAGAGCTGACCCTTAAAGTGGGTGGCCCACAGATTTGGTGAATTACCTGCTGAACTTTGGTGGGTCAAACCCAATATTTTATATTTGCAGCTTCAGCTTACCAGTGTCAAACTTTCAACATTAATTAAAAACCAGAAAACACATGCTTTCCATATCTTCTTATCAACTCAATACCCTGTTTCAATGTACTTCCAGCTCTGAATCTGCACATCCTGCTCCCCATGGATAACTTTCTGTGCACCAGTTACAATGAAATACAGGAAAATCCAGTTTTATTCTGATTTCTCAGCAATATTTGAATTCCTGAAATTTCAGATACAGATTGATATAAAATTATTGCAAGGCAAAAAGAAAACCCCAGACTGAAAAAAACAATGCTTGATCCATAGAAGTCACATATCCTGTAGCAGATGGACACTGTGAGGCAGAGTACACTGTACACACCTTGTGTGGAGCTATTTCATATTTGCATGCACTTAAAAAAAAATAAAAGGATGATGCAATCCTAAATGACACTGAATGTGTGTGGTTCAAATATTAGTCATACTGGTATTCCAGAATTTGGAACCAATAAATGTTCCACTGCCATTAAAACACCAAATATTCTGGTGAGAATATATTGTCCAATGAGAAATTATTTTAAAGATCCATAAGGAAAAAATGATTGTATATTTTATTTTTTAAATAAACATGCAAAATGTTTAGATATAACACCGTTAGTTCTAATTTCTGAATAAAATTGCCAAATGTCATCTTGGGACTTCAATACCAATGATTACAATGTGTCCAATTTCTGATAACATATTTTGCAGTCAGGTTTTTTTTTTTTTTCCTTTTAAACAAAAAAGAATCTGAATGGAGACAGAAAAAAAAGTCACTATAGTATTCTGTAAACTTCTTGAAATAGAAATGTCTCTTCTGTAAACCTAACCAGAACTGACATGTAATACAACAGATTTATACAGGAGGATATTCCTACCTGGCACTTTGACTCTACTTACAGAGGAACAAAAATTAGAGTAAAATCTTCTAATCCACAGGATGACATGAGTAATATGTGATGCAACTAAAATTTTACTAGGGGGTAAGTAATGATGCTGTGGCTTGTCTGTGCTCATCTCAACAGGGGAGGGTGCCCCATCATGGTTGTGAAGTGTTTGTGGTGTGCTGTGGCTGCAGATGGAACATTATCTGTCCTGATGTGGCTGCAACAGCACCACCAGCCTCCAGTCCCTGATGTGACTCTCTTACCATAGCTGTGACACTGCCATGGTGTCACACGCAGTGTCCTGCCTTGTTTTGACATTTGTGGTTACATGCACAGTGTGAAGGCAGAGTTCCAGAGTTTAAGGGATCCTGGTGAATTCTAGAGGCTTGGTAACCCTGTAAAACTACCCCTTTCATTGTGTACATATTTTACAAAGCACTTTCAAGGGTGTTGTAGGAAATTAATATGGCTAAAAGGGCTGGGTTTTGTCACCCAGATTTTTGCAGGTATTTAAATATGCAAAAATGCTTGTAAATGTGGTTGTTGTTTAAAATACAAAAAAAAAAAAAACCAAAAAAAAAAAAAAAAAACCAAAACAAACCAAAAAAAAAACCTCAAAATCCTGCAAACTGTGGATGGTAAAACACATTTACCCTCCAGGTTAGGGCGTGTTCTCTTAGAATGGAGGGTATCACAGTCACAGTTTAGGGGACTAATATTACAAAAGGAGGGTAGATCGCCTGAAAATTATGATATATATTAAAACACAGTATTTTAAAAATATTATAAATTTGAATTTAGTCCAGTTCTAGCATTTTGAGGGGAGGGATGAAGTTGAGCAAAACTTTAAGCAGTTAATAATATAAGAGTCTTCATGCTTCTGCATAACTATGTCATCTCTAGATGTTAAAATTTATTCTTGTGGTTTCTTCTGCAGGATTTTCAAGTTCCATAAGGTTTTCCATTTTTTACTGGCAAAATCCCATGAAACTAGAGGTCAAAAGTGACTTTACTGAATATAAACATTTGTGAGATTAATCTTCAGGAAGCAATTATTCACTTTCACAAAAATGGAAGACAGAAAAGACCAAGTTTTGCCAACGAAAAATTTCCAACTGGCATAGCAGAAAACATGACAAGTGATAAGTTAAACTACCTGGTTTGTGTATGTAGATAAATAAGAATTGCACAAATTTATCTTGTAGGAGATGTGATTCTCAATTGTAGTGTAGTACAAGAAACATCCTGGTAATTGTCAACTTAAGAAGCTTCAGTACATTGCATATAAACACTCTGAGGTCACATTTATAGTTAATGTAAACATGCACATGTAAAACCACAATACACTGAACTCTATGCATACATAAAACATGAATTAAAATAAATCATGTCAATGTACAAAGCCTGAAATCTGTTCCTTGAACTTCATGCATATTCCATAAAATGCAGATTACATCCAGTTTTTTTAAAAAATTATATTGTACTTTAGACCTTAAAAAGCAATGCAGAGAAAGCATTGGCAAGCTTAGATCTCCTTCAGCCTGCTGGACTCCTCCCAAGGCAGGTCTGAAGGATACCCTCATCATGAAATGCCAAAGCTGAGCTCACTGCCATCAGTCCAGCTCTCAGCTCTTTGCATGTGCTTCATCCCAGACAGCCCCTAACCAAACTCTGTCATGCTCTCCTTCAATACTGAAATAATATGTTATTTTCAAAAAAATCCTTCATGCCTGCTATAAATGAGATTCTAAAAAAACAAAAACAAACAAACAAAACAACCCCCAAAAACCAAAACAAACAAACAAAAAACCCACTACAACACATCTCATTTCACAAGAATTAACTGTGAGAACTATTCTGCCATCATTTCGTAGTGAAATCCCTGTTCAAACCCCTTCATTCAGAAGTAGGGAGCTGTGAAAACACTGCCTCACTATACACAAAACCTCTGCTTAGAGCTGTACATGACAATCGTGTTTGGAAAGCAGTATCCTGGGCAGCAGCAGGAGCCAGTCTGCTAGCAGAATTGGCAAGTTAAGGAATATGCAGAATTTGTCAAGTGTAGCACATGCACCCCAAGAAGCACATAGAAAATTTCTTATTTACTGCAATGAGAGACAATATTTCTGGGGTGTTAGAGAGCTGTCTTTGTGGAGACCCACTGCCAATTCTTCACTGCATTTTTCTGGAAATGTCTGCTTGTAAAAACCCAAAATGAAATGTCCAGCAGCACCAGCACAGCAGGCTGGTGATGAGAGCATTCCACTTGCAGGTGTGTATCCCAGAGGTGAGGACCCTGCTCCAAACCACCCAGAGGGACAGGTTTGGGAAACCTCCCCTACAGGAGAGGCTTCCTCCTCCAAGGAAAACTCCCAGGCTGGCAGGTTTTTGGCTGGACAAGCACAGTTATCTTTGCTATCCAGACAAGGAGCTAATGCTGGGAGAGTCTGGCTTTGCCACAACACAGACAGGGAAAAGAGCTCAGTCCCTGAAAACTGCGGGCTTGGAAAAGGCTTCCCCCAGAAGCCATACAACTAAACGAAAAACTGCAGCTCCCTATACAGAAGGGAAAGGCAAGCTTGCCTCACCCTTTCTTTTGATATTATTATCCCACATCAAAGAAAATATTTTGGCATAACCAGTTTACATATTTACAATTCTGAAATAAAACATCTGCTCAGCACACTATTCAAACTCTACTGGGGACAAATTCTACTTTCACAGATACCCACACAACTGTGGGGAACTTAGTGATTAGAAATGTTAGAAAAATTGGACACACTTCTCAGGATTATTTTTCTGAGCTGTTTCTCTTCTGTTTTCTTACTCCCTCAGATGCTTTCCTCTCTGTCCCCTCCCCTTAAACTGTGTCCCAATTTAAAAATCCATTTCCTGCATTTATCAAGACAGTTTTTCCTTTTGATGAAAGGTATCACCTGGCTTTGCTTAGAGATTTATTGGTCTGTATGAAAGCCTGGTCATTCACCTTTCTTTCCAGGCTTGTCTGGGTTTTGGATGCACCATACAGAAGTTTGTTGGATTTCCAATAAGTGAATCTGCTGCACTCACAGTTCTGTGCTTATGACTGTATAATGGTACTTTTCCTTACCTGGGATAACTACTAAATGTGTTTCATTTTTTATCAAACTTGGGCTTTTTTAATAAGAGATATAAAACATTGATATTCCTATTACATCCCACAAGGGAAAAGAAACACCATTTGCTGTAATCAGGGGAAATGTTTTATTGCCTAAGACATGCATTTATCTCCCTCACAAACAGAAGTCATAAAAAGAACATACAACTGGTTAAATGTTACTTGATGTACCTTAGGTCCCAACTGGTTTGCTTTAGGTCCTGCAGTGTCTTGTGGAATTAAATCCAGGCATGAACACAGGTTAATGCTTTTTCTTTCCTTTTAGCAGAACTCTGTCAGTCTGGCCCACACCCCAAGAGCTTTCACTTCAGACTAACCTGCAAGCAGCACTGTGGGTCTCTCCTTTACTTCTCCTTCCCAACGCTCCACCGATTCACCGCTGACTAATTAATTATAAAACTCTGTTCTTAAAGCTCTTCTATAAATCTCTGTCCTTGTTGCCATCCTGCAGATCTATTCAGTGATCACACTCTTACTTAAATCACGTAAGAAAGACTGGTCTGTCCCTTTTATCTGAAAGGCTGTTAAGGAGGCCCAAATTCTAAAGCTTTTTGTAATGAACTGTTCTTTCTTGAAGACAGTTTACCATCAAGCATCCTTCCAGGTCTCATGAAGGGCTACACTGCACAAACTGAGATGACAGTTGTCAGAAGGGAAAGCCAGTCCTTTCCTGAATAGAAAGAAGAATAGTTGTCTTTTCGCTTCTGTCCTTTCTCCATTGTACTTTCAAGGCACAACTGGAGCTCCTACAGCAACAGGTATTTTTCTTTGCTAAGATTCATTGTTGGAAGCTCACTGGTATTCCGAGTTCCTAATTCTAAACCCACTTCTCTCTTTTATAAGCCTGCACGTTATTTGTATCTAAAGGACATTCTTTGTAAAGGCAGCAGTTTTCAGAAATTTGATTCTACTTTCTTCCAGGGCCTTCTATCTTCCTCTCCTCCTCCTCCTCCTCTCTGCCACAATGGTCTCTTAAAGAAATGTCTTATGTGTGCTGCTATTCAAAAATAAAATCAGGCATTTGATCTTTTCTGTCCAGACTTCCTTCTCATTCTCCATTTTCCTGGATTCTGTCGCATGTTGCACTGTTAGCTTAACAGCCACTGTTTAACAGCATATATTGAAAATACCAGAACAAATAAATGCATCCAACACTGATTCATTTTTTTTATTTGACATAGAATAATAAGCAACTCAGCAAAGAGAATAATTTCAAGTTTTTCAAGTCTAGCTTTCTTGGAATTCCATATTGAAAAATATGGACTGCAATCTGAATTACAAAATCTGCTAAAAAGCTCTGAATCTAAAAAAAAAAAAAAAAAAAAAAAAAAAAAAAAAAAAAAAAAAGGCTCTTATACAGCAGCCATTTTGTATCAGTCAGAAACTGTAGGGTTCCCAGACTCAGATTTTAATTTTGTACCCTGTACCACAGACTGGTTTTTTATATATATTATCTTAGGTATTTATGCTTCTCCCTTTGAAGGTAAGGGGTCATGCCCTCCTTAGCTAAAATCAGGCTGTCCAGAGTTTTCCATGCTCAATTCTATGACTCAAACTTTACTGCAGCTCACCTATTATCCAGGCTTGAACAACATCAGCCCTAGCTCATCAAGGGTTGTTCCAGTCAGTGTGATAGATGGAAACACAAAATAATTTTTGTCTTGGTCACAAAACTCAAGGAAGCAAGTTTGCATTGTTTGGAATATAAGGTGTAATAAATCAATGTTTCTTTAGATGATCAAAAAAGAGATATGTATATCACTATTTTTTGAAAGATCTCCCAAAGATAGGGTGCTTTTATTTTTGGGGTTGGGAGAATTTTTTGAAAGGAGAATTTTGCTGAAATTTTGGAGTGTCTCAGCTTCTGCTCAGATGCAGCTAAGTGTTCTGGATTTCCAATTGCAAATCCATTCCATAGATTTATGAGCTCTCTAATGCACTTTCATCATTACTATATCCTTAGGCCTGTGACATTTTGGATGAGTGGGAATGACAATTCCACAAAAATTCAGACAAAAAATAACAGTTGACATTTTCAGTCATATGTGATCAGGTTTAACTATGACTTAAGGTTGAAATTTAGCAAATCACCACACTTTATTACTTTCTCCATTTTTTGATGTGAGGCTATTTATGGTGTGATGGTATTTGGTTTTGGGTTTATATATTTTTTTTTCAATTGTAGATCTGCATTTAAAGTTTAACTGAAGAATATCAAGAGGAATCTTTGGGTAGCTGGACCTAAGGGCATCCAAATCAGCTCCATCATGGCTACAAAAAGCTTGTGCACAGTTTTTGGATCACATTTCTACTTCTCCAGTTTCAGAGAGAAGTCATGACAGAGACCATAATGTGGTAAAGAGACAGGTTAGGCAGTATAACGAAACTTTGTAAAAAGATTTATTTTTTTTCTTTTAATTTTTAAGTATTACTCATTTCTCTCTGACTGTACAAGACATTGGCCTGGACAGAGCTACTGAGCAATGGCCTCTGAAAAGATTTTACAAACCTAATCTCTATTCATCTGTTACCATTTCACCATGGTTTCTGTTATGGGGCAGCACTGGCAACATCTAAGCCACCTGCTAGAGTTCAGCAGCATTTAAGATGTCATTTGAACAACACTAAAATGTATTTGCACAAGCATACCAAGAGTTTAAGGCAAGTGGAAAAGTCACCAAGTTATTTCCTACCTCTGCCTTTGAAAATTCTGTTTCTGTGAAGGACACTTAGAAAAAAAATAGCTACAACTTCTATCCCCTGCCCTCCCAATTAGGAGCATGAGCAAAATTCCACGCTGTACAGCATGCTGTCTGTGCTTCCTGTGCACCAGATCCATTAGTTGTTTGCTGAGGGAAGTGAAATCAGAAATATTTTATTATGATTTCCAAATTACTGTGTAACAAATGCTCCAATAATCCTTATGGCGTAAAAAAAAAAAAAAAAAAAAAAAGTCTGTTTTGCCCAACAAGCAACTGACAGCTTTCTAATGCAGCTCCATTAAAGCTCTTTCCCAAGTGTGAGAGGCACTTTTTAACTAGCTCCTCAGGGCATTGTTAGAGATCATTGCTTACAGCCACTGCGCCATAGCAGTGCTTCCCACCTCCTCCTGATCACTCAGACACAAGAGATGACTTTAAGCACAACAAAAAGTCTCAACCAGCCAAGAGAGCAGCTGTGAGAATGTCTCTTTGTGTACAACAGCAGCCCAGAATGAAATCACAGCCTTCTGGAGAAAGACAGCGCTCGGGGTGTTAGATGGAAATAAAGAACAGCTTCTGTGGGTGTCTTTTCGTAGGTTAGTAAATTGCAGGTGTTTGGGGAGTAATTTTAAAGATAATAGCTTCTTATTTTATGCTTTAAGCATACAGTAGTTTACAAAATGAGTAAACTTGAAGTAAATCTCAAAGCCACCTTCTCTATAGGAGCCGATCCATTTTATCTAAATATGAAGAATTAGGAATTAGACAGGCAACCGAATGCATATTTTTTAAGCAGAGATTGCTAAAAATACTTGATTATATATTTCTTTAAGAATATAATTGTAATTAATTTTACAGCTCTTACAAGTCAGAATTTGCAGAGATCAGATTCAGAAGGTATTAATTTACCTTCTACAGCAAAGGCACACAAACAGTTCTTGTTGAATAAATCCTTGATAGCTATCAAAAACTGCGTCTAAAGTTCAGATGCTTATTTGCAACAAATCAACTCGACACTCTCAGATCTTATTGCCCAGCTGTACTGAGAGAGTGTTAATAAAGCAAACATGAAACCTCAGTCAGTGTCAGACTGTCTTCAGGACAGATGGGGGACATACAGCTTTCCAGACACAGGTAAAACATGAAATTAATTAACCAAAATCATTCCAAAGCCACCAGTGCATCATTTCAGAAATAGAGTGAGGGGGTAAGTCACCCTATTCCTCTTGAACAGTGCCTGGAGTTTCCTGTCCTGTGTGTCCCCTCCTGCTGGGGAGGGGACCAGCTGAGAAACTCTGGGCAGCCTCTCAGCAAGTGCTATTTGACTTCTAAGTCTGAATGCCACTTTCTACCACAGTGACATGAGGGGTTAATGCTGTTGATCCTGGTTCTGTCTACTGCATTTGGGTTTTTTGGGTTCATGGCTTTAATTCCTCAAAGTCACCAGAAGTGATCTAAGGCAAAATTACAAAGATGAATATGAACTCTTCCTCAACACTCGTAAGAATACAGGACAAGAGAAGATATTGCAGATATCAACCAGAGCTAGAAGAGCATGTGGTGAGCAGAAAAGTAAAATATCAGGCACTTCTGGAGAACAAGACTGATAAGGTTACAATGTGATTGAGTTCTCCACAATGGAGATAGATGACCATTTACTTTCTTCATTTATCTACTCACATCTGCACTTTACATTTCAAGAAGCTGAAACTCTTGCATCATTCCATTTATCTAAGGGACTAAAGGCAGCACACAATCCACATGGAAAAAAAAATAAACATGGCCCTGGGATATATGTTGAGCAGTTTTTCAGTAAATCTTATTTATTTCTTCCGAGTCCTCAATATCTAAAGCTTTTATGTATTCATTATCGGCAACATGTCGAGTAATGTGATAACTTGACAAGGTTCTATTGAAGCAGCTTAGTGGGACATACAGTACTTATGCTGCCTGATAAGAAAACATTAAGAAAGGTCATATCCTCTGTTGTATTCCCTATCTCTCTGGGCAGCAGCAGTTTGAGTTTTTCTGAAAACTAAAGTTTGGAAATATTCCTGGTAAAAGTAAGTGAAAAACTATCTGGCTGCATTAGCACAATGACTATCAGCTGCTATTAATATTCATGTTACTTTCCAAAAGTGGATATTAAAATAAAACACCTCACAAAAAAATTAACCCTATTGACTGGGCATGATTGCGACACGAGAAGCTGGTCATCTCAGCATAGCTGTTAGACCTGGGATATCATGGCAATATCCCACTGACTGGCCCCTGGAACAGCAGCAGAGATCCCATCCCACCTTGCCTGCTCACTGCTCCCCCATATCCACTGCTAAGTGATGTGGGAAGCCAAATCAGATTTAGAACACCACAGAGCAGAACATGCACCGTGGCTGTGTCTGACTGGCACTTATACAAGTAGCAAGGAGTATCTCTATTTGGAAAGCCTTGTGATGTTGGAGACCTGCAGAGCTGGTTCTGTGCCACTGGTGGGCAGAACAAGGACAGGAAGGAGGCAAAGGGTGTGGTCAGGTTTCCCTGAGATCCAGAGCACATCCACTGCCCGAACAGACAGTGCTTGGGGCCACCTCAGGACACAGCAGATGAGCAGCAGTGCTCAAGCCCCTGATATGCCTGACAACTGGACGTTCACAAAAGGATATTGTGGAGCTGTATTTGCCAGACATTCTCCTGAGCTGCAGTTTCTGTGACTCCAAGGCAAGCTTGGCCAAACAAAGAAATTCCTGCTATTCAGGTAAAAGAACACAAAATGACAGCCCAGCAACCTCTGTGATAACAACACCACCAGTAACAAATAAGCTGTTTCAGAGCTATTACTCTATTTTGGGCACACACTGTCTATATGATATACTACCTGGTATTATTTGGGATATGGGGACACATTCAGTTTGATGTGTAATGACACATATGTGTTTTGTCACAAAATCTTTATATGTAGGCCCACTACAAATATTAAAAGTAATTTTGAAAGGCATTTTCTCTAAGCAGTAATTTATAGTGATTAAAAGTCTTCTTTATTTTCCAACATGTCTTACTGGTTATTTCATATTCCGGTCATTTTTGTCATTACTTTCCTCTGTCACTTATTTCACTTGGTGCATGCAGCCCAATTTCAAGCAGGTTTTACATACAGAAAAATACAAACATCATTATTGGACTTCATTAGATACAAAGTTACTGAATTTTAGTAAAAACATTGGTTGTAAACCTGGATCACAGCTGGATGTCACAAGCAAAATAGTGAAATGTGTAATGAGGTGGAAGGGGAAAAAACCAATACTATTAGACCAATTAAAGAATCATCATTTACAGAAATACTTGCTCAGACTTCAGTCTTGTGAAAAAATAATAATTCTAAATCCTGGTAAATACTGCAGCTCAGTTTGTCAAGGGTCAAACACACTTGTTTTTTTCCCTTCACTCAGAATACTGTTGGGATCAGAATCAGCAGATTACAGAGTTGCTGTCAGCTGTTCTGCCTGAGGGAGGGCTTTCCTCATGATGAGATGAGGGGCTGCACTTGAAAACATGAGGCAAGTGGAGATATGAACACCTGTAACAATCATTTCTCTAATTCTGACTGAAAGTCAGCCTGACCATCAGCTCTTGGTGCACTTTTTTTAAGTCTCACTTGATGACAGAAGCCTAATTATTCTTCCTATTGACAACTCCTATGAGTAAAACTAAAGTTAACTCCAGGATGCAATCAGCAAATAGCAGCAGATCCAAGATGGAGAGTGAAACACTGCCCTTAATTTGTGATGTCAAGCCCTTTATGGCCTCAACTATGAGCCAGTTAATCAGAGTTATCATCTTGGGTAGCACAGTAGCTTCTGCTTGCAATCAAAGCTGCTCTCACACCAAGCTACAGCTCCACATGAGCTGTAGCTGAAGACAGAGTGCCTCTGCACAGCAGGGGTGGGGGAGCAGGTAGCAGAATTGTCCCGTATTTTATTGGCAAATAATGATTTTATCAGATCAGAGGACAAATTTTAGCTCAAGGTGAAGTTGACATCATGCTACTTTTGAAGATGAAAGGAAATTGATCTGATTTTGACTTTGTCCCTGGTCCTCTTAACAGCATCTCACCACGATGCCTGGGACTATAAGAATATGTAGATTCTCACTGGGCATAAATCTTGTGCTAGGGCTACTATTGATATTCAGACTTAAACTCTCTGGCTTTTCAATAACTTCATCTGTGGTCCTGTTGTGATAGTTATCTACTGCCTTTTTTTTAAGAGATTAGTAACAATTAAAAGCCCCATAAGAAGGGTCTTACAAGAATAGACACAGTTCTTATTCAATTAATAATCTGTCTCTGTTCTAATGTCCACACTGGGAAAAAAAAAAAAAGGCAAACTTTTCTATTGCTAACATAATTTCATCATTTTCTGAATCTTTACATGGAATACAAGAGAGATCTTTTTCCTAACAAAAAAAAAAAGGAGGGGTCAGAGACTGATGCCCAAATTTATAGTGGCAAAATGTTAATCTGTGATCAAAACTGTTAATAAACCATATCAAAGACAGTTTTAATCACATGAGGACTTCTAATTAAATTAAATTTTCACAGGGAGTGTCTTTGACCTGTTTGTTCAAATTTAAGACCAGTGACTGAAATCTCACTGTAGGGATTCCAGGATTGGGAAGCTTTGGGATTCCCCTCTGGCCACCTCTGATTCTAATTGGATTCCTCATGCAAAAACATCAGAGGGAGATCTCCAGGTACTTGTCCTGAGCACTACCCAGTTTGGATACACTTTGAGGTACAGTAGGGCACTGAAAGCCAGACTGGAAAGGAGATTCTGTGAAGGGGAAGGTAAATTACTGTAACCTTAAGTGTGCTGCATATAGTAATTTCTTGAAGCAGAAATATGTACTTGGCTCCATTTCACAAAAGGTTATCAGAAAACCCAGTATTTCCTTATCCTATAAGTTTGCCCTCACACCCCATGCCTCAATGTTTTAAACATACAGCAGGCTTCAGCTATGTAGAAGAATCTTTTTAAATTTGCACAGCTCAGAAAAAAAGATACGTTCACACAAATAGATTCAATTTCACTTCAAGAAATTTACAGTGTAAATACCGGCAAGATCCTCAAGATTTTTTTTGTTTTAAACAACTAAATCTAAATTTGAGAGTCTCAAATTTAACAGAGTTCTTGATCAGAGTCCTCAGCAGGTGTAAACCAGCCTTGCTTCACCAATCTCAGCAAATGCACTGAAACTTGGCTTTAGGGACAGAAACCCTAAAGCAGAGTGAGCCATCAACTGAGGAGTTACAGCTCCTTCTCTGGAGAGTGACTGTCATAATATGTTTGTACAGCAGCCAGCATGCCCAGCCTGTGACCTTGGCTAGGATCCCTATCCCATTAGAAATAAAAATTATCTTAGGAGACGCTGGAAATAATTCTGCTTCAGGTTAGGCATAATTTTACCTCCTAGAAATGAGTTCAGATATGCAATTCTTGAACAGAGGAGCAGGGAGAAGCCAGGCATGAGAGTCAGACAAGCACTGCAAAACCTGCTGTAGGCAAAACCTGAGCTCCAGCAGGAGAATCAGAAGAGAGAGGAGAGTGCCTACACACAAAATTCCACTTGTAAAGCAAACCTCACTCAGTCATTCTCGGTGATAAGCTCAGAGAGATGGGGTGCAAGCAGGGGGCCTTGAATGTGCATTCCTGTGTGTATCTGAGGTTTTGTAGGGTGTACCTCAAGGAATACAAAACATGAAGTTTTCTGAGCATGTGAATTAAGAACCTCAGGGAGCAGAAGAAATATTGATTAGACACAGTATGCTGCTTAGTACAGAAAAGTACAGGAGATAATCACCAAGGGTGATTTCAAACCTTTCCAACCTGAGATGCCAGGGTAGGACCTGCAGCACCTATTGACAACACTTGCCAGGCTCAGACAATTGTCTGATTCATTTCAAAATAGCTTTACAATATATGTGACAAGAGTAGAAAAAGTAGAACACCTTCATCTTGACCAAGTGCAAGACAGGTCCTGCAAGATCCTTTTTGATAGCTTCAAGTTGATCCTCAGTTTATAAAAACACTAGAAGACCTACAAGGTTTTCTCTTTGTTTTGAAATGAGCAAGGGATGTCTGGCTTCTAGTAAGGAGGATAGCTTTCCTTTATTATTTTTTTTTCTAAAGCAAGAACTAAATTACAAATAAAAATCTTGAATAGAATTTTAAAGAACTAGTGCAGCTGAAATTTTTTCTTATATTATTAATTGTTTTGTTCTTTCCCTCCAGAAACTGGTGAGAAGATTTCCGATGACTAACCTCAAGTTTGACAGATTTTTAATAGCATGTGACTGTCAAGGCATTTCACATTTTTTTATTCCAATGTAAGTTTCTTGGACAGGAAAAGAAGAATGATGGTGTGATGGAAACCTGAAGAAAGAGAGTACATGTTGATGACAGGCTGAACAGAGGCAATAAAGCAAATACTCAATTTTTATATTTAAACTATTTTTCAACAGTATCAAACCAATATTTTTTAGTTTCTTTCATTTTTGCATTATTCGGGAATAAGTAGACAGAAAAACCGGTTAGGAATTGTATATATAGAAAACTTCACTTTAAAATGGTTCATAAGAAGTCACAAACATGTGAAAACAGAAGTTTGGCAAGGTAGCCTAGAAAGCCTCAACAACTGTGATCGTTTACCAGAAAAGCTGACATAACAGACTTAGTTCCATGCAGTCCATATAAACCCCACAAAAATCTGGATCTCTTTGAAAGAATAATCATCATAAATGTGAACATTTAACAAAAATGTTCTTCCTTGTCTCAGTGGTTACTGTAGAAGTCAGTGTAAAATTAAGGTTTCTAAACTAATTTTAAGAGCTTCAGGGAAAGAAAACAAGCAGACAAGCCAGCAATACAGCCATATGGCTCTCTGAGATCCACACCAATAGGAAATCAGAGTCAATTTTCAAGCAGAATCCTACAGGGATTTCTAACAATTACTAAACAATCACTGAGTGCCCACCCTACTCTTAAAATTTGAATTAGATATGCCAAAAACTGAGAGAATTCCAGACATCCATATCTCCTCCCTTATGAATCAATAGAGCCTTCATGAATCCAACCCTGTGAGATGGCAAGGATCTGAGCATTCAACATTATTACTGTACTGTAGTTCATTTAATGCTGCAACTATAGTTCATTTAATGCTGTGCTGGCTTCTCTTGCATTTTCCTCATATAAAAGTTAAGTATCCACTACAAAAATGAATCATCTAAACTCCAGGTAAAAGCTATCACAGTATGAAAGTAGAGATCATGCTGTGAAAATGATATCAAATGTTATATAAAAAGAGCTATCCTATTGAAAGTGTTTGTGGTTTGTAGTTTACCTCCTGTTAGCAGCTCTCTCTGTATTGATTTCAAAAACCTGTTCAGAAAGCTAAATTCAGAATTTTTATAAAAGTATTTGAAGAGTGCAGCCTGTTAACATCTTTTTATAAGTGAAGAAGCAATATATATTAAGCACATGTACACCCAAATTAAATTATAAGAACATTAGGGTTGCAAAGCAAAGCAGTCAAAAGTTTCAGGAGCCATAATTAAGATCCTCTAGAGTACCTTAATTCAGCCCCCACCCTACACATGTCCATGATGACAGTGTCTTACTGCACAGCTCTTCCCCAGATGACCTCAAACCACCCATACCAAACCTACACTCTGAATTTGTCCTCATCAGTAAAAGAAGACTCCCTGCATATCCCATCTTCAGTCAGAGACCAGTAAAAAAAAGAGAGAAATAAAAGGCACGGAACTAAAGTAATGAATGGCCACTGGGTTGACTCTGCAGTTCTGCCCTAGCAGATTACCGCTGGTCTCCAGCACTGAAGGCAAGCTCACCTTCCCACAGCATTCATCATTTGTGGTCTCTTCCCTTTGTGTGTCCTGAGAAAGAGGTCCATGTCCCAGGAGACTCTGTGCCCATCAGCTGCATTCTGCAGTCAGGGGCAGCCTGGTTTGAACACATAGCATGACCCACACCATGGAGAGCCAGGAAAACATCAGCCCTGCCACACCACACTCAGCCACCCTGCATCCCCTTTTGCACACGTGGGAGCAGAGAGCCTTACAACACATCTGCAAGCGAGTGTGTTTCGAAAATAAACGTTATTGTTTTCAAAACAGACAGCAATTGAAAAGCCACGAGGAAATCAGGGATTCTGTGTTGGTCTTGAGCAGTCTGCAGTAAGGCAGGCCTGGGACTACCCGTGCAACAGAGAGAATAAAACAACTTAAAGATGCATTCATTCAGCAATCACCTTTTACTTAGTGCACAGAACAATGCAGGGGTCCATGGGAAAAGCAGTGTGTGACCATGTAATTAGAGACAGTATCAAAATGTATACACACAAGGGGGCCCAATTAAGGCTTCATGGACAGCATTACTCTTTTTCCTTTTCCTTTTTTTTATAGTGCTTGGTTTTATTGCAACATTCATGGATTTGTACCCTTTTATCTATAATTTCATAGGTTGCTTAAAAAAAAAATACAGAAAGGGAGAGAAAAGAAAGCCTGAAAAAATCTATTGTATGGAATGGCAGTGATACTGAAATACAGGGCTGGAACTTCATGGTCCACAGCAGAGGCTTTGGCCACATGAGTGGAAGGAGCAACGGTAGAGTCTGCACGTGGAGCAGGCTGAAGAGAGGCTGGGCTGGGATGCATGCAGCTTTCCTAGGAAATTCTGCAGCACAGGGCACCATGCATCTTGGCTCTGCCTCTCGGGTCTATCTTTGGTGGCCTTCTGCTGCTTTCTACTGCAAAGACTTTTCTCTCATCTTCTTCCCCCCAATTCCAGTCCTTGACTTGTGCCAATATTCTTGCAAATGCAACCCCTAAATTCCTCCAGTCCGAGTTTCCCATTCTAACCTTTCTGTTTAGTGCTGTATTCTATGGCTTGTTCAGATTCACCCTGGGAGTATATATTCCTCTTCTTTTGCCTATTTGTTAGCCCCAGCCTCTCTCCTACACATTACCTTCAGGTTTCCAATCCTACCTCTTTGCTTTCTGCCTCCTATCCCAAGCTATATCCACACTCCTCCAATTTTTCTGCCATCTCTTATGCCAGTGGCAGCATCCCTGCTTCTACATGAGTTCTTTCTTGCTCCCTTTAAGGTTCCATCCTAGCCAAATCATTTCACAGCTCCTCAGCTCAGGAGGTTTCCTCCACCTTGGTCTGAGCAGCTGTAAAAAGAGAACCTCAAAAGCCCAGGAGCATCTCCTCACTTTCAGCCTTGATGGTTTGCACTGTACTTGGAACCAGGAGTGGAATTCTGCACCTCAGCATCCTCAGCACCAAGTGCTGCACTGCTCTGGGTCAGCATATGCTTGAACTTCCAGTGCTTGATGCCACAATAGCCTAAAATTTTAGGAAAAGTGATCCTTGACAAGATTTTGCTCAATATCTGCAATGTTGTGCTTGGCGTGTGCTGTGCAGACAGTAATTTCAGGGAATTCAGATACCAAATCTCTACCGATCAAGTGGAAAAACAGGTTTTTCAGTGTTTTCCCTAATGGATTTTCACTGGAACAGCAAAAGATAATGATCCAAGAAAACTTTTAGATTGAGGCTCAAGAAGAGTATGATGGAGGTGATCAAACATGTATAAGAACACAAAAAATTTACTTTGCCTTTTTTTTCTGAAAAGAATAGGATTTTTTTTTCATTTCAAACAGACAGAAGTGGGCTGAGGCAGGCATCCAAAATAGAAAATTTCAGCACAAACAGTGCTGAAATAAGTGGCTCTAAGTAATGTTTTAAAATAGGTCACTCATGACATTAACTGTTATGCTATTAGCTTCTTTTATGGTATGTATAAAGTGGGAGAGAAGAGTTTGTACATGCATTTATAGACTTACAGAAGAAAAAAATGAAGCACCCAAGCAAGAACTTGTATTTGACATGATTTAGTCCTGGTCTGAGATCCATATGGTTCATCACATCCATCCAATACGCTGCTCAATGCTCAGTATACCAACTCAAAGGAAGCTGAAGTACCACCTTTGGTTTTCATTGTGAAAAACATTATTTGACTTCTAAGTAGTAAAGGCACTGGATGTTGATACTTCAAATAAATATGCATGAACTGTAATTAGTGAACTAAAAAGCATGTTTCTTCTCTAGATACAATGTGGTCTTTACCAAATAAGTAGGGAAAAAATCATGCAGCTAAATACTGGAAAATTTGTATATACCAAATGCATGCCCCAGAAACAGGCACCTCTTTGCTCCCAAGGTCTACCTACAAGAGCTGGATGTGTCTTTTCCCAGTGTATCAATCCTTTCTGCTTCTCCCCTACCCAGCAAGGTCCCACAGCTACCCAGGGAAGCTATCTCCTGTGAGCCCTCTGCTTCTTTGAGACTCTGTGATCCAGACAGCAGCTCCATGGTTACACAATTGAAACTGGGAATCACTACTTCTCCTTAACTCGCTGCTTCAGCAGGCCACAAGAGAGACAAGTGCTTAATTACAAAGGAGAAAGTTATTAATTTTCAATGCAGTAACTTACAGAGCTGACAATGCCCAAATAATGCATATATTACATAGCCAGTATTCAGAACATTACCTGGATTAGACAAAGTCATATGCAGAAATGTCTAGAGCACTGACAGGGTATAGACATAAATGCCAAATGCACACCTACAACAATTACTCCATTCTCCAAAAGAACCAATTTTTAAAGACAGCTATTATGAGTTTGCCTTGCTTGGAGAAAACAGATATTACTTGAAAGTCCAGTATTTGTTTATATTCACAGTTATGCACTGACAATCACTTCTCTGCTCCTTCCACCCCAAAATACCTCTGCTACTTCAGCTATTTTTACTTTTAGCTTTTGGGTAGTACTTCAAGCTTTAACATAAAGGACAGCTGGCATCTCACCTTCCTGAAGCCAGGTTTCTCTGCTCCTCTGAAGAATTTGTCCCCCAAAGTATTCTTCAAGCACGCCTCATATCTCCTGAAAATCACATTTGCTAATAAATAGAGTACACAGGGAGGTAAATTCATCCCCAAAAGCCAGAAATCAAATGAACAAGGATTCAAAGTGCAGAAAGCCTGCAGAGGAATCAGTCACTGATTCCAAGCAGAAAGAGTGTCATCCATGAAGGTGGAAGACTGCGTGCTGAGCTGCTGTGATTCAGTGCTCCATACGACCCACAAATTTCCAAAGGAAATCACAGCTACATAAGAACTCGACAGAGAAACATTCACAGACATAAGGCTGATAACTCAGCTGAGAATCAGCAGGTGTTCTTCCCCACTCTGCATTTAGTGCACTTGTCAGTCTCTGACATTCCTGCAGCAATCCTGGCTTATGTGCCTGAAGGATCCAGCAGGATGGAGGGAAGGAGGATGAGCACCACAACACCAGGTAACAGGTTCTGAGGGAAACACTGTGTTATCCCAGTAGCCACTAAGTGGAGCTACTAAGTAAGTATGGTAAAGGAAACTTTTGGGTTGATTCTTAAAGCACCTTTAATGCTAGCAGAAATGCTGTTTAAATTCCCACTAAAAAAGAGGAAAAGGGGAAGTATCAAAGGAATAGCTCTGGTTGTCCATTTCTATGCTGGAATACCCTTAGCGTCTTGATCTACTTGATAAATGGTTGAATGATTTTTCTCTTATAAGGAGTCATTTTATTTCACTTGTTTCCCAATCCTATGTTCAGTAATTGTGTTGTGTTGTGCCCCTACAATGTCCCTACAAGTCCATGGCCAGGACTATCCCTGTCACAAGACCTTGACTACAGCTGAACCTCTGGAGGAGAAGTCTCTGTAAAGCAGTTGGGATTGTTGGCTGGAATGTCACGAGTTGAAATGTTAACTCAAACTGTGGAGTCACTGCTTAGCCACTGATGTGCTGAAAATGTCACAATGCTTTCTGATCAGAAGTAGGAACTGCTACATCCAGGGGATAGAGTGAGTTTTTCCCTGGTTGCCACTGTGAAATAATTGAACGGAGCTTCTGAGGAATCCCTTTTGTTCATCTAATCCATTTTGTTTCAAGATAATAAAAGGAGAGCCAGTATCAATATACTACACACAGTGATATCACACAGACTTCTCTCTGTCACTCCCAATGCCTAAAGCACTGTCATCCAAGCCCTGAGTCAAGGAGAGAGCTCTACCATGGCTAAACCTCAGTCTTGGTAATGCCAGGGTAAAACAATCTAAATCCAGGTGCTGTGAGAGTGAGCTCTCAGTTTCTCTAGCAGCAGCATGGAGATGCCTTCACCTTGCTCCCCACACAGCCAGGGGACTGCAATTACCCTGAACATGATACGTTCAACAGGGATTTTTTTGCCATGTCCTCTACAGGAGGTTGCATTTTAGAGCTATCGCAAAAAACTCCACTTTTACAGAAAATATTATCTATCCAATGCCACTTCTCAGATTCAGCATGCCTCAGTAATCTATGATCTAATGTAGTGGTTCCACATTGCTACAAGATGTTTGCTGCTTGTGCCTGAACATCAAACAACTAGGAAACTTGGAGTTGTTGCCTCCATCCCTACAGACATCACTGACATCATGAAAGTCACCACTCTTTAACCACAGCCACAAGGTCTGTGTGTAGAGCATTCTTAATGATGCCCTCAGCACCAGAGCAGACCCCAACTCTTGTACAGAATACAGCAAAGACCTCACAGAAAGCCAGTAGCCTCTTGTATTTACAGAGGAGTGGGTTTTAAAGGAATTGCATTTATCTAATATAGGGGATGCAGTACATGGGGTGAGGCTGGAATTTATGCATGGTGAGGACACCTCATACAGGGACATTGAAAGGGAGGAGCAATAAGCAGAGTCACACATGGGCCTAGTCCAAAGCACGGTGAAATCAGCAAGCACTCTAAATTCATTGCACAGTTGAGACAACATCAGGGATGGTGTTCATGACCTCTTCTCAGGAATGAGCTGAAAAGATATCTCCTTCTATCACAGTCAGTAGAAAGATGAGCCTGACTCAGCATTAAGGGTCAAATTAAGGTAGACAATTCCATCAGAAACTCAGATGGAATATTTTGAGATTTCCATGTGCACTTGCCCATGACAAAGGACTCAAGTCAGTTTGCCAAAGAACATCTACAGTGCATGTCAAGGGACAGAAATGCAAAATACATGACCTCTCCTTATTCCCATTTAAGGTGGGAACATGAAGGGAGTTCCTCAAATACTGTGCTGAACATATTTCCAAAGTTTGGGGCTGGACTTGACTGCAATGCACAAAGATGCTTTCCTGCAATTATGCAGTGATCCAATAATACCATAATATTTATAAAAACCCTAACTAGAACCACTTGATAGTTCACTGAAACTATTGTTTCTTCAAAGCTATTGCAGCACAAACTTCCACTGATTAATTGTACAGATCAAGACTTTTGACTTTTAAGATCTTTCCCAAACACTGCCCTGCAGTACCACCATCAGTTCCACGAGACATTAGCAATTTGGTTCCTGAAAGATGGTGAAGTTAAAAGCTTCTTTCATCAAGATTGGTTAAAATTAATCCATGTGGTTCCCAAGCATTAAAAATAAATAAATAAATAAAAATATATTTCTCTATAGAGCTTTGTAATCTTTTCAAATACTAGAAGGTCACTTGTGTTTTCAAGGCCGTTTAGCAAGGTCAGGTTGTAATGAGCTGCAACTACTTTATTTGTGATTTGTGGCTCTGAGGGATTAATTGTCCCCACTCTGTCTCATCCAGAATCTAAGGCCGAATTGTCAAAATGATCCATGGCTTTCGTCCCCAGGCCCATGGTTTCATTATTAAGGTGCGTTTTAATCGATAGTAGCATTTTTAACATTTTGCCCCTTACGTTTTATCAATCCTTATTATCTAATGACCAATACTGAACTGGCACAAGGTTTTTCAGAAAAACACTGACAGATTACAACAGGCAGTCACATGCATTTGTAATTAGGCTTCATTACCATTATAAGTGCTGAATGGGAGCAGAATAGAAAGGGGGGAGGAATGCACCCAGTTCACAGAGCTCCATTTCTTGGAGTCCCTGCATGAGTCTGTCTTAATTTATTAATAAATAAAAAATAACCTCAACAACAAAGAACAAAAATTTGGGATCTTTTTCAGGTTAACGTGTTCAATTTATTCCACATCACTGGCCTAAGTGGCATCAGAAGCTTGGAGAACTAGCCAGCCATCTAGAAAATTATGAAGTTCTGTTTTGACAGACAAAATATCCACTGCAAAACAAAGCAAGTTTGTTACATTTCACATTCTCAAATTTGATTATTTGAATTACTTTGATTCTTTGTCTCAGTTTAATCTGTTCTCACACTGATGAAGCAAATAAGAATGTTAATTTTCTTCTCCTCTGCTGGAAACCAGAACTATGACAGATAATGCTGCAACTCCTTATCCAAAATCATGACTGGTTTAGAAAGAAAGCTGAGGGGACAGATTCTCAGATGGCGTAAGCTGGCCTAGTTCCACTGAAGTCAATGGAAATTCACTCATTTATGTGTCCTGAACATCTGGCCCAATAGTGATCATTAACAGAATATTGCCCAAGAGCAACATTTTCCAAGCTACAGAAAAGCTGAAATAGTTATTTTGAATTCCATGGCATTCATTCTCCCTCCTTTTCTGTAAGAGAGTCCTGGGCTGTCTAATGAAATGGCATGCTCTGGCCTCCTGGCTTTCTTATTCAGGGAATGTGGCCTCCTTCCCAACCTGACCTTGTCAGAGCAAGCAGCTTCCATCTCTGGACAGAATGTAAAACTGCAGGCTACACACAAACATGTACAGGAGTTCCATTAGGAACAAAATGGGGCACTTGGCATTTCACTGACAAACACAGAGCAGGCAGTGATTTATAACTTCAGCTAAATATGGTATCGCTTAAAAAAAAAAAATTCAAAAATTAATGTCCCAAACACAGTCTGAATGACATACTAGTTTGTAAATTTTGAAAATATAAAAGTATTTCTGACTTCAGTAAGCCTAGAATATTATTTCTAAAGTCTTCAAAGTTGGTTTTTTTGTAAGATTCTGGTCTGTCTGCTTTCTGATCCATATGCTTTCTAACCCTTATGATAGTTTTAGAGCCAATTATTCTATTTTCTTCCTCCAAAGAACTTTTAGAGGTGGTTGGAAAGAAAAACTCCTAAGCAAACTGTCCACACATACTGGAAACAGACAAATGGCTGTCATGACTCCTTGCCTTCACAAACTAGAAATATTCTTAACCAGTTATGTAACCTAAGAAAGTTTTTCTGCTTTGCAGAAAAGGCCATAGGGCCATTTCAGTGCTAAGATTACATCCCACACCTCAGCTGGGTGCTGAGTTGCCAGGGCCTCTCCAAGGACACTGAAAGTTTTACAACTCACACTGTGCTTATGGATAAGGGAATTGATCCTTCCTTATTATAAACAGCAAAGGTGGTAAAGTGCTCTATCCAGCCCTAGATTATATTTAGCAGTTAGATAGCAGTTAGAGGTCATTAAATGTATAAAACTTCTCTTTTGAAAGGATTTACTGCTCTTCCCAGCCAACGCCTGGTTTCTGTTCTGTATTGACACTGTTTGCCCATTTCCATTTCTCTAATTATATTTCTATTATATTCCAGCTATTGAGTCCTTTATTTAAGATCATGGCAAATTACAGCAAAATTTTGCAGTCCCTGCAGCAGCAAACTTACACAGAAATTACACCATGACATTCAAGAAAAATGTTTCAATGAATCGACTTTGCATCCAAAATTTTTCCCATAAAACCAAAGACAAATCCAATGAGATGGGGAGAATGATATAAAGAAAGTAAAACCAAGGTAAGTCATGTGTCAAGTAAAACAAAACATGTTTGGTAAGTTTATAATGCAGGAAACCCTTCACACTTCATTCCCTTTATAAGGCACACACAGGACTGTTGTCCAGAAAACCTCAATCTATTAGAGCTGGCAATGGGAGTTTTGGAGACCACTTTGGTTAAAGATAACCAAGTGTACTGACAAAAATATCTCTCTTTCACAGAGGTTATTTGCTAAGCACAGAGATAATGATATATCTCAGTACCTATGCAGTAAGGTGATATTTATTCGTTTTTGTACAACACCTCAGCCTCCCAGGTTTGGACCCACGTGGATGGCCTTGCATTTCCAAGACTTCCATGCTACTACCAAAGCAGGGCAAATGAGAGCAAGCATTCTTTTCTCCTGAAGTAAAATACTTATGCAAATATACTCCCAGAGAAAATGATGAGATTTAGAAAGAGGCCTACCATCATTTGAATACCGCCTTGACTAGAACAACCAAGACAAACAGTTACATGTCCCCCCATTTCACTTCTTGTTTCTTCAAGAAAATTTGCAGTGTGTTTGCACAAGTCAGTGCCTGTTACTCATAGCAGTATTTGAATTCAACAAGGAAAGGGTAATTAGGCCAGCAGCCCTACAATATCCAACTTTTTCAGGGTAACCTTGTCAAGTCTAAGAATTCAATTTCTACACCCAGAATACTCTTACTTCTAAATAAGAAGGCATATCCTTTGCTATAACTGATAGAGATAAATCCATCTGAACAAGGAAAGAATTCCATGGGAAATTTATGGGGAAAAAAACCCACATCCAGTCACTTAATCAACACAGAATTTTTTTGAATTCTTTTATTACCAAAACATTGGGATAACAGGCTCAAAAAGGTGGAATTTTCTGGTAAATCCAACAGTGATGAGTATTCTCAAAATGATGACTATTCTAACTCCTGGAGGGTCCACAGCAAAGAAATACCTGCCTAGTGATACAGATTTTTAATGGGCTAATCATGTCATCAGTCCTGTGAGGGCAACAATTACTGTGCCCTTGCATTAACTGAGCTTCTAAAAGAGTTACTCAAACCATTCTTTTGACAACCTGAAAAATTTCACTGGATGTCAGGCCCTGAAACACCTCTTAAACCCCATGCAAATAGTTATTATTTTCAAAGTATAATAGCACTGCAATTATTCTGAAATTTAATTCAGGAAGATAGTCTGTAAGACTCAAAATATAGACTATTTTGAGTGATTATGGCAGTCCTGGGAGAAGGCCATCAAGACTGCCACTGTGATGAAAAATCAGTGTAACTAAGATGTTCCACTATATGTTTCCATATAAATATTTTTGAAGTAAATAAGTTACACTCCAAGTGAACTGAGCCAAAACCAGGTCCTTAAAATTACTTTCCAGCCATCTCAATATAGGAAAGACAATCCCTGATTTTAGTGGAGGTAAAATTATTTTCTCTACTTCTGAAAGAATTATTCTACTCCCTCAATTTCACTTGCATTCAAAGCAATGTTCTTATTTCAACAGTTCTCCCTGCCTCCAGATTACAAATGGTGACAAGTACAGAAGTACAGGTAAATTTGTCCTTTACCAACATTAGTGTACTCAGTTCTACTCAGTTTTCTTCATCTTTCTGAGGAAGGATTTCCCCATTAATTAGGAAGGCCTTGCATGACAAGGAACAGATTTATTTCAGCTCGTTTGCCATGTGGTCAAAAGGTGCCTTATAGTAGCAGTGTTATCATATACCTGTATTAAAGTCAAGCTTTTATTAATTCTCTTTTACTCAGAAGAGAATGAATTCTATTCTAGTTCTCTTTGTGGCTCTACTCATTTTCATTGAAGAGAGATTACAGGACTGAGGAACAGTCTTCAAAGGTTTTTGAATGGGTAATTGAAAAGGGCTGAATGAAAAGTAAATGTAGGAGAAGCAGCCCCTAAGTTGTACACACAAGACTGATTAGCAGCATGCACACAACTGCCAGCACGTGCTCAGAACTACCTCATCTCTGAGCTGTCTGAAGAGTAATACAGAGTATTATGCAACATGCTTGGCTAAATTTAAATTTACAAAGGTTCATTGATGTCTGTTTAGAGATCCTACCACTATTAATGAAGGCTGTGCACAATTTCAGTTCAAAGTATGCAGCCTGCTTTCTATGCACTTTCCTCTTGTCTTCCTGGTAAATTACAAGTGGCTAAACTCATACAGAGCATTCGATGTGGTAGGTAATATTGGGAAATATTTAAATAAGAAAGGACTTTGTTTGCAGACATATGAGCAAGAGAAGATCTAAAAAGTTGTAAAACTTTAAGCTTCCTTCCTCTATCTCTCTGTTTTTTGGTTTTTTTTAGTCACTTGGTACATTCAAGATTGGGAACAATTTTTAGTATTTGTCAAGACATGAAAAAACCCCAATAAAAAACAAGTAACAACAGGTTACAAGTGTGTTGAATTATTAAGCCACTTTACCCCATCTATGACTGTCAGAAAATTCAGAACACTCTGTGACTGAAAACATCAGTTCAGGTATAAATTCACTGAACCAGTATGACCTCAAGCACAGAGTTCTAATTATTATATGTTTGGCAGGTTCTCTGAACAACAGAAAATAAAAGTCACAAATACTATTGGGACTTTTTCCATCCTCCCACTTCTGGGGATTTCTGGAAGAAGCAAAAAAGCCCTTGTGCTCCTGTTATGTTCAAACTGGTTTGTATTTACCAGGAGTTCAGCATGAAAATTATCCTGTGACCTAAAAGGCTGAACATATTCTATCACAATATAGCTCAGGGCAATTCCCTTTTAAGCAAGGGTCTTCTGAGCAATCTTGTTTTTCTAATCTCTAAACTACACAAAACCATAATTTTTATCTAAATATTTTCATAATATTATATCCTTCCTATTAACTCTGTTAATAGCAAATGTTGTATAAAAGAACACCACCATTTATTCCCATAGCCTTCTCAATTTTTTTTTTTAAGCAGGCAAGTATTTTGATTACAAACGTAGCTGATCTTCAATCTCACAGACATCCTCTAAAACCTTGCCAGCCTTTAAAAAAGTGTCTACCCAGTTCCTCTATGCTGACAGGATTAACAGGGTAGCCACTCTCTATCTACTCTCTGCAACACTATAAATGGGGAAGGCTAATAATAAACTGCCATTGGCTTTTGAGAAAACCCCACAGCAACTTTTACCACCCAACAGAATAAAGTATACCTTCATTTTTAGAATTCCACAGGGAGAAAAAATAAACAAACACAAATTCCCAATTTCCATTTTTTTTACACAATTAAAATAAAATTACCTACTCCAAATGAAACTAAAAAGTAAACAAACCTCAAAAAATCATCATTGGTATCATTGATCTTGAGGACCCTCAGAACTTCTTAGCCAGACCTTCTCAATTCCCTCAGAAACAGTCCCACTGGAGCAGCCCAGGAAGCTGCTATTCACACTAGTACAGCTGGCAGAGCCTGTCCTTGTTACCACACGGTGAGATTCATGTAACCCAGCTACAGACACTGAAAGGTTACACATTTAATTCTGAGTTTGTCGCTGTAGGCTTTCCTACAGTGAATGGAGAGAAACAGGCATCTCCAGGGGGCAAGTTGCCTGACCTGTCTATTTTAGGCTGAGATGAATCACTCTCTGAAGGTGCCCATTTTTCCTCAATTGACTGTAAAGTGAATCTAGGGTGACTTCCCCAGCCTTTGAAATCTACATTTCTGATATCTTAGTGAAGACATCTGAATTTCGCCCACAATTTCCAGAGCTCAAAGCCAGCATCACTGACAAGTTAGCAGTGTTTTGTATCTGTTTCTTGAAATGCAAATTTTCACATCAGACTCCTGGATTATATTTTAGTTGACTTTCACAATCCTGTCCCTTATAAAAAAAACACCTTTGTTTTAATCAGTCATACTTTCAAGACAGTAAGTTCACACAATAAAAACAATTAAAAGGCAAAAAATGAGTTTGACTTCGCTGAAGTAGTAACTCTTGGGTTTCTTATGTCCTACTCAGAGCTGACTTACACAAGATAGCTGTTCTGAATCCATCAGTAAAGCACTTTCAGCCCAAACACCTTTGTTATTATAAACCAAAATCCAATAAGCATCTTTTACCAGTAACCACATTTTTCTGCTGAAGTTTGATATGATATTTCAGTTTTTAGTTTTAAGACTTTGTAATAACAAATAAAGTACTGGAAAATATTGAAAGAAAGAGAAACTGCTCCATACATCTCCATTTCATAATGAAGCTCTTCCCATCTATGCATTTTTCCCATGGGATAAAGTGATGTTACAAATTCAGGAAGGTCCTTTCAATTATTATTTTTGAGCAGATGATCCATCACAGCAATAATCACCATTAGCACTGTACTCACAGATATACTCCATACCTAAGGGCTAAAAGAACCCTCAGATAAAGTCTAAGCCATGATCCATCAGCATTTAACTTAGATGACAGTCCTGTATGTTTTTCCTTTAATAACAAATTCTTACCATGTCTTTCTCCACCGATGTATTCCCAGTTCTGAATGAGCAACATCGTTTCTGCAACACAAAAAGTGAAAATTGTCCTATAAGTATTACATTACCACCTTGGTTTTGTATGTTTTGGGTGTTTTTTTCTTGTTTTTTTAAAAAAGCTGTAGCTAATAAATTGAATTGTTATAATTGTTGAAATTATAATTAAAATTATACATGAGAAAAACAAAAGGAAAAGTAAGATGAAATAGATGAAATTCCTTTTTACTATTAATGAAAACTCCCTTCTAATCCCTTTTATTCTTAATATATCACAATTATTATCACTAGATAAAATAAGTTTTGGCACATGACCAGCTAAAAACATCAAAAAAATGAATCCATTTCATTCAATTCCATCTGGGTATTTCAGTGTCCCTAACTCACAAGATCACTCTGCACTGTGCTGCTGCAGTACAATCTATTTGCTCCAGTGTGCCTGCAGCAGTCACTCAGGTTATTAGGGATCTGATTACTAATCTTCCTGCAGCTGCCCTGTGGCAGATTCTCCTCTCCTGCTCATGCAAAAGCAGAATCCAGGCCCCAGCCTGGCCAAACGGGGAATAATGTTGGCTCCAGATGCCCAACTCACACAGGAATTGTCATCTTCCAATTCCTACCCACTTCCTGAATTTTAGCAATTTTAAACACTGTTGCTCCTAACTACCTGCAATCAGATGCTACACTCAGCAGTTCTTTTAGGGAAGCAGTTTGCAATTTTTTTGCATGATTCACAACAGTTCCACAAATAAATAAAGCATAGATTTAACTAAAGCCTAATCTCAAAAGGGAATAGCAGAGTGTCTTTCTCAACAACAGATAAACTGAATATTCTAAAGACAGACCTAAACCATAAATCACTAAATTTATTTCCCATGCAAATGTTTTATTGAGCTGGCTGCAGAGGGGAATCACTGCCACTAGGAGGCCAGTTAGGATAAAAATAAACTCTTCATTTACCTGGATATCAAAAACATCACCTGTTACACAGAAGACAGCACTGTCCAGCACTGCTCCTCCCTGTGGAGCAGGCACAGCAGCAGTTTATGCAGTGGTACCTGCACTAACTCTGAGCAGCAGGCTCTGGCCAGGCTCAAAAGAAATTAGGTGTTGTATTGTCTGTTTTGTGGATCCTGTCAAATCTGTGCTTTTTTAACAGACCTATGGGCCACATTCAACATACACAAAACTTCAGATGACCAAGCCTGAAAGGGCTCCTGGTCACAGCTGAAGAACACATATGTGGAGTCTTAAAATGGTGTGACATCTCATAGCTCTTGGAAAGACACTTAAATACAAAGTTTGATTCCTCACTGTATCTTAAAGAGCCATCCTGATCTGGGGAGTCCAAATCTGGAAGAGACAACAGGAGTACATGCAGAAGCTGACAGATTTTCCCAAATGAGGGCCCTATGGACTAAGTCTGCCAGGGGTCAACACAAGCAGATTACAGTGACAAGGTTGGACCTGTACAGTCCACAACAGTCCATGTAAGAAAGGAAGTGTATCCTGATTAATATTACCTAATTGAATCACCAAACAAATATATTGGGGTTGCATTATATGCAGGGGAAAAAAAAAAAAAAAAAAAAAAAAAAGACTGTTTCTAGAGGATGGGGACAAGGTGCAAGAATTGTTTTTCAAATTCAGTAAAAATGGCAATAATTCTGCCGTTATGCCAAGACCTTTCACTGCAGGACAAGTTTTTATTACCAAGGTATAGACTCCTGAGAAAATAGATTTATAGGGAGCACAATGACACTAATCAGAAATCCTTATGAGTGTCCACAAAGCACAACCTACAGGCATTGAATTTGTTCATAAAATCAATCACAGGCCTTTGGAAATGTTTACCTACATGCTACTGGTTTTGTTAAAGTCAGTCAAATTTTAGGAGCAGGTACCTAGATTTTAATATATTCCTTTAAGGTTCTATTTTCGTGTTACAGAGATGAGAAAACAGGAGGCAGGATCTACCTGGGTGTACATGTCCTATAAATCACACCTCTTGGAACCCTGTCTCTCACTGTAAAATAAAATGCCATGATATAAAATTAATAGTGACTCAGAGAAAATACATTATCTGATAGGTGTTGGGAGGTACTGGCAGAAATGAGCCAATGGTCTCTCTTAAATTTCTGAAAGAAAAAGATCAAAAGCAATTTGTCCCCTGTCCCCACCTTCTTTCCCAGTCTAAATTGCTTTCAAAGTTCACAATACCTCAACAAAAATAAAATTTGACCCCACTGAGACCAATAATGAAGTTTCCACTGAGCTTGCTGGAGACAGAATTTCACTTTTGGACAGCAGAATATCATCTTAAATCATAGCTTGGTCCCCCTTGCTCAAGTGTGAGATCAAGCACATTTATAAAGTGATGACTGCAGGATTCCTGGAACCAACATGTTCCATGCTAAGATTTTCCTCTGCGTGCTCAGGAAAACAAGGTGTCTGGTTTAGACAGTTGGTAATCTAAAACCAAGATCTGCAAAAATTTATGACCAAACTGCCCTATTAAAGAAAAAGGCACCGTTCATAGGAGCAAATATTCCACTTGGTAGGTAAGAGCTATTCCCAGACAAAGAAGAAAAGACAAGCCATATTGCTCTGCTGTCTGGAGCTCAAAGAAACCCTCCAGTAGAAAATATTTGTAATGTGTGTTGCTGAATAATTTTCAGCCCTGAAATGTTATTAAAGTAAGAATTTCACTTAATATGAATATATGCAAAATGCAACATTTCTTCATGCAAAATATATTTACTAATATTGCGTAGGAGAATGGCAAGATATTATTCTAGACTATCAATCCTAGAATTTTGCTCCACAGAGAATATGCAAAACTTAACAGCAGAGAAACAAACCCCCATACACTGCAAACCATCACCAGTGTTAATTATGCAATGTTGCAAAAGAAGGTTAAAAAATATTCTGTCCCTTAAGCTTTCAATTTGCTTTCTTAAACATTAAGTATTTTGTGCTAGTTTATAGCATGCACAACTAGAAATAATTTTGCAGTGTTTTAGTGTATGTTCAATAAAAACGCAAATACATAAATCCCTCTCTCTGAACAATAACTCAGGTTGATGTTTACTAAATAATATTTCTAATAGATTGCAAAACAGGAAATATATGAAGCACATCCTTTTAAAACAGTTTCAAAAAAATACTACATTCTGCAGCTTTGAAGGGCAGTAGATGAGAGACTGCTAGTTTTTGCTGTAGATATGTAATTCTAACACCTGGGCAAAAGCTAGTTGAGATAGCTGCTTCCCTTGTTCTTAATAAGCAAACCCAGCAACTTCAGGACCTGACTATCAGCAGATGAAATAAAGCACCACAGCCTTTTACAAAGATCTGCTGTTAACCAGCTTCAATGACTTTCCAGGCAGCCTACCTGTCTTGTTTGCAGCTTTAATACACTGGTGGCTACTTATGCAAAAAAGGCAAAAACTAATTAAATTTGTTTATGTATGTTATCGTGTGGAGCAGTCATTTCCAGACATCAAGCTATGAATCATTAAATAACTGCTAAATTGGTCTCCTGGGATAGATCATGCCTCAGAGTTGGGCAGGCCCCCATCCCACCAAAGCCAGGTGTGCTCTGCAGTGAGCAGGCATTAAAACTGTTTAAAGGCCATGATTTGGGTACACAGCCAGGTCTCATACTGTGAGGTGAGTGGTAGGAAATCATGAAAACAGTGACAGCACTCCTGTCAGAGTTACTCCTCTGTTTGATTAATGAGGGCATTTGAAAGACAATTAGCCAGAGCAGGTTTGGCTGCAACTAGCTTATCAATCAGGCACCCTCTATTAAAAGCACTGCTGCCTTCTTTGTTTTTGGTTGCAGGAGAATTGTATCAATGATACACAAACAACAAGGGACCTTTACATGTTATGCAAAAAGAAGAGCAGAATGTAGCAAATCACAACTGAAATAGTAAAAAAAATGCTTTGCAAGCCACAAGCCACTGGTTGCTGGGAAATCATCACTGCAACCTCCACAGAGATTTTCTGGCTGGATTTTTTGTTTGTGCGTGGTGAATTCAAGGCTGCACAAATATATCAGGCACTTCCAAGCTTCTCAAGGACAGGTTTATACTAAGTTTTCAACAACAGCAAAAACAAAACCTAACTACAAATGATGCCATATGTAACAAAAAAAAACTTCCTTCATTGGAAAACCTACTGTGAACCTACTCTCTGAGCTTCGACACGTTTCAACTAAGAACTGTTTCAATTTTTTAAAAAAGAACTTTGCAATAATTCATCAGTTTGATTTATCCATTAGTAATGCAACCTCTTTGCTTTCCAACTACCAGCACAGGTAGAAGTTAATACTAGATTTCTCTTAGGCAGCTGCTCACCCAGGAACATGTTTCATTCTTTGCCTTAACTGAGAGCTTTGCTTCAAGTGGGCTAGTCCTTGAATTCATGTAAGTGATCAAAAATATGCAGTGGATAAATTAAACCATGTCAGAACCTTTCCTGAAGATTTGCATTTCCATCAGAACAGTTTTTATCAAACTAAGGAAATTATGATTTTTGCCTGTGAATGAATAAAAACCAAATTACTGACTAATGTATTTGTATTGCTCTCGATGTGAATAAATCCAAGACTGAAAGAGTAGGATTGAGACTGAAGTGCAATGCACCACTTTTCCTTTCAGTTTACAGTTAATTTTTGGCAATAGCAGATCAGAAGTATTTTTAATGCATGAGTAGTATAGTACTATGTGGGTATATACGCAGTGCAAGGAAGCTAATTTTTTTAACCTTGCTAGAATCTGTTTCAGAAATAAGCTCACAAAATACTGCATTGTATGTGTTTGAATATGGGGATAATAAAGCAAGCAACAAATTAGTCTTTGATTAGATTAGTTAGAGTACAAAGACAGAGGCAGATTCAGCATAGCCCAAAAAATCCTCTCTGAAGCTCCCTGTGTTGGCAGAATGTGATAGTCCAGCATTCATGGACAGAGAACTATAATTGTTTTTAAAAATTTGGAAGAGTTCCTGCTGAGAACACACAGCTTGTCTCTGGGTTATTCTGCAAAATCACTTTTGTTAAAGTGTTCAGCCACCTCAGTAAGCCCCAGCAGTGGCACCCACAAAGGGAGCACTGTTGTAAACTTGCCACTAGCAGTTTATACCCCCTGGCCCTGATCCAGGAGCCACTACAGAAAGCCAAAGGCTCTTTCAATGGATTTTAAATTGGTCCCTGCACTCATCTAAGTTACAAAGGTGGTAATGAAGTATTGGGAGATGTAATAGAAAAAAAATAAATAAAGAGGATCTAAGTAGGTGGTGGATAACCAGTGAGTCCCCATATTCTTACTGAGAAACTGTGAACAGTTTCTCATTTTTCTGTGGCTGTAATTGTAAACAAAAAGGGGACAAAGCCCTAAGTGGTGTGGCATAGCTCCTGTCTGTGGGCCAAATTCTTCCCAGCCTCACCATGGGAGCAGCCCTCATTCATCCTGCTTATTAAAGGGCCTCAGCTCTCAGCAAACCCCTGCCCCACACCTGGGCAAGAGCCATGCCATGGCTGTGGGGCACTGAAGCCCTGGGGATACACACGAGTTCCTTAGTTCACCATGTGCAGGCAGAGCTGCTCTGTTCTACTTTAATGGATTCAGGGCACCCTAACTGGCTCCTTGCAAGAGAGTGGTAAATGCTGTGCCTGTGCTTCAGCAAGAAGGTGGGAGTGCTGGAGGACGGGCTGGTATAACCTGCCTGGCTGGCTTGTGATCATTTCAGGGTAGAGGAGGTCAAATGGACAGAAATAGGTCCACTATTTTTCACATAGATTAATACAGACTGCCAGCTTCTTCCAAATAACAAAAGGTTAAAAGGACCCTGGGCAAATGAGACACTTGGGGTCTTGTCATCACTTCTAGGAGAACAATTGTCTCTTCCCCCTCTTATTCCTCAGAGTCAGAAAGCATCTAGACACTTTGCTTTCTCAGCAGTTCGAGGAAACAGTGGCATGAACAAGAATAAATATTTTGCAACACATCCCAGGTATTCAAAATTTGACGTCAATAGAAAAAACAAACAAAAAAAAAAAAAAAAAAAAAAAAAAAACATTCGGGCACTTCACAGAAGATAGATTCTGTCTCTCATCAGTGACCCACAGCCCAGCTGTTTGCTTAGCTGCAAAGAACAGCCAGAAATGCCTTTGGCAGAAAACGAGCAGAAATATTTATCAAGCAGAGATGACTGGTTGGACTGGTGGAACATAGATGTGCTATCTACTTTTATATGATGCCCATGGAGGAATTTTGCAATGCCTGCTGCTACTTCAAAGGCTGAAACCTAAGGAAGACTTTGAAGGAAACCCCAACACTTCCCATAGAGAAAATTGTCCTTCCTCTTATCTTCCAAAGGCTCCAGATCACTTTCCAGACACTACTGCAGACATTCTTTTTCTCCTAGAAGCCTCTACATGTTTCTGCATTTGGCTTTTACTTCTGAAGCTTACTTAAGGAGACTTAAGCTTCAAATCCAAAGACACTGAATCTTTTGGAGAAGAGAATCACATTTTGAAGTGTGCTCTGCTGTCTGGGTCAAAGAACCTGAGCAATCAGAAGCAGCAAGGAAAATTTGCCCCTCCAAATATCCTGAACAGGAGGCAAGTTCCACATGAATATATAGGCATTTCCTAAGGAAAAAAGTGAAGGCTTCTAGTAACCATGATTATTCTTTCACTGTCTATTTCTTTGAAACTATGGCTAAGGCCTAGTAGCTTAATTTGCTTTCATAAAGTCAATCCTGATTACGAGGTGCATAAAAATGACCTTGTATCCTTCTTCCTTGTGAGAAGTTGGAGAATTGCTATCTATCTGGGACAGATGGTTCTCACCTGGGCAAAAATGACAGAATATGCATCTTTGTTGACATTCTATTAACTACAATTTAGAAATTCTTCCTTAGCCTTATGCATTTTTTAATGCAAGTAAAGTTTACCTTGCTAATTGGTTCACTAAGTAACACATCATTGTTATTAAAAGGAGAAATGAAAACTTGCTGACCTAATATCCTCAGATATGATTATTCTTGTCAATTATTTTATATTTGGAAAGGCAAACAAATGTTGTATATAAAAACTAAACACTGTATTTGGCATAACTTCAAATTAGCTGTCTCACCATGCTTATAGCATGCAAATTAAATGTCCTGAATAAGCATTAATCATCATAATAGGCTAATTATTGTCAGTTAGTTATTGAATAACTGAGCTACTACCCCTTGCAAAGAATTTGGAAAAAAATGGTAATAAGATTCTGGCTACCTAAAAGCAAGAAAAACATTAAAATTTTTGTCAGTAAACAACTCTTGAGTCAAATATGTAGCTTATTTTGACCAGTTTGAGCATTATTCTGGTCTTCCCACATACTTAGGCTTACTGTCTTCCAGTAAGTTATATTTAGTCCAAAACCACTTCTGTATGAAGATGTCTTTGTATCTATGTCATTTAAAATGACTTGCTGAATTTTAAAACATTAATATGTTAATAAACAGTTAATCTTTGTCTTCTCTGGCCATGTGCACAGCTACCACAGTACTTACAGACAGCAAGGAACTTAAATGTTTTACACAGAACTAAATGTTTTAGGAGTGATAAAGAATACATTAATGTAGAACTGCTACTTGGAGACAGTGTTTTAGGGCCTTGGAGTATATATTTAATAAAGGAGTGATACATTCTTGAATGTAAATGGATATCCTGTGCTTAAATGGAACTGAAGCACCTCTACAAATACACAATTGCCAACACATTTAAAATTAAGTCTTAAACATGTAAAAATAATTTTCAAACAAACTTGCAGTCAGGTTTCATTGAGACTGGCTGATATTTCTGCACAGCATTTGTGAGGAAGACATTTGTCTGAGCAGATTCCTTTATATCCCCCTACACAATGTGTTTGTCTCATTGACTCCAAAGCTGTCCCCAAGGGGCTCAGTGCTGCATTATCCTCACACTGTCATTAATGTGCTCACACTCAGATTGCCCCCATGTCTGGGGAGAGACATTGGCCCTACTCTGCAGTTAAGCATGACTTCAAATCATTAAATCAGAGCATGATTTCTATGATGTCCCAGAAGAAATGCATCTGAAGAGTAAGGATCACAACTTTCTCTCTCACCACCACCACCACAGATGGTGTCAAAACCAGCTCCAAGTCATAGAGAAAAGCTGCATGGAACCAGTAACAGCTCCAGGAGATCAAGTCTTCCTTTAGTGGCTTGACCACAGACCATCTCAGGTGAAAATGTTCTGGACTTCAGAGCTTTTATCTAAGAAATTGCTTGTGCACCTGTTCTTCTGCTTGATAACATTCTGCCTATAACATTGAGCTAAAGAAGCATGAACAGCAATGTCAAAGACAAGCTGCCTCTCCAGATAATACAAAGGGTCTGTAAGAGAGCAGTGAGCAGAGTATTGATCAGGAAACAGTTACGCAGCTGTTGGAGGTAAAAGTCACTTTCTGGCCCACTACTGCCACATTCAGGAATCCACATCCAGGAATCCCACTGGCTTTTCTAAGAACACTTCCCTAAGAGTTCCAGTTCATTACTCTTGCCACTGTGACCTCAAAATCTTTTAAGTCAGTGGCTGTTTCACAGGATGCAGTTGTCATTTCTGTTGATATTTGTCTCCTCTGTACATCCTTACACTTGAGTGTGTCAAAATACATTTTGTTCCAAGAAGGTGGAGTCTATGTGACACAAAGTGATAAAATCCTGAGGATGCCCTCACTCATAATTTTCCACTAATCTTAGTCCAAAAATGTTCTTGACCAGAGTGTTGCGGCTTGGTGTCCCATCAGTGAAGATGACACCAAACACTGGCAGAATCAGTCCTAGCAGGATGCCATTGGAAGCATCCCACAGAGAAAGCACTCTTCACTGAAAAATCCTCTTTGGCACCTGCCAGTGAGGCCGCTTTCAGTCTGTTTGATATTGCTGTGACAGTGCTACTGTGCCTCTTAATTCCAACGTGGCATCAAGAGTTTTTTGAAGCTTAATTACCCTCTGTCTAGACAGTACATTCATTAGACTTACAAGCACATGAAGAAACTGAAAGTTTGTTTTACAAGGTGTTTTCATCATAAAACTATGTGACAGCCATGAACTACACGTCCATTCTGTAATTCTTAACTGAATTCATGATCAAGATTTCCATTCTTTTACCTGCAATCAATAGCAAGCTGACTAATTTATACAAGTCTAAACCATTCTGCTAGCAGTTCTGTACACTAGCACAATTTTATGACTTCAGTTTTAAAATATGCAAAAAAAATCACCTTTTAATAAAAAATAAAGAGGTTGACCAGAAATCATCTCAGCAAAGTCTCTTAGGACTCTTGCTCTGAGGTCACCTAAGCCTGCTTGAACTAAACCCCAAATGTTTACAGAATCACAGAATTTTGAAGTTGGAAGAGACCTCTAAGATCATCAAGTCCAGCCTATGCCCCAACACCTCAACTAGACTATAGCCCCAAGTGCAATGTCCAGTCTTTTTTTAAACACATCCAGAGATGGTGATTCTACCACCTCCCTGGGAAGACAATTCCAGTACTTTATTATTCTTTCAGTGAAAAGTTTCTTCCTAATATCCAACCTGTACCTTCCCTGACGCAGCTTGAGACTGTGTCCTCTTGTTCTGTCAGTTATTGCCTGGTGAATGAGACTGACCCCCACCTGTCTACAACCTCTCTTCAGGAAGTTGTAGAGAGCAATAAGGTCACCTCTAAGCCTCCTCTTCTCCAGGCTAAACAACCCCAGCTCCTTCAAACGTTCCTCATACGGCTTGTGTTCCAAGCCCCTCACCAATCTTGTAGCCCTCCTCTGGACACGCTCAAGCATCTCAATGTCCTTCCTAAACTGAGGGGCCCAGAACTGGACACAGTACTCAAGATGTGGTCTCACCAGCACCGAGTACAGGGGAAGAATGACCTCCCTGCTCCTGCTGGTCACACAATTCCTAATGCAGGCCAGGATGCCATTGGCTTTCTTGGCCACCAAAGCATATTGTTGGTTCATATTCAACCGGCTGTCGACCAGCACCCCCAGGTCCTTTCTGCCTGAACACTGTCCAGCCACACTGTCCCCAGCTTGTAGTGTTTATTTTTTAAGCATTTTTAATGTTTATTTTTTAAAGACCTTCTTTAGCTAAGATTTTAAAGTTGTTCATTGCACTTATACAGTATTTGGACACACCTCCATGTTTCTGTCCAAATGCAAGTTAAGGGTTTATTTAATCATATCTAGGAGGTTTTTTTATGCACTAAGAAGAATTTGGAAGTTTCCATCTAGTTAATGATCTATACAATTATTTGGGATAATGGATATTTGGGAACTATTTTTTTTTACCCTAAACATGCTGCAAAAGCCATAGTACTTGATTCTGTCAGCAGGAATCATAATTTCTTATCATTGAATTTTTATATTCCATTATTTCTAGTCTGAAAGAACTTTACAGAGATGTCAACTGAAATGTGAGTGTATAGAGAGCATAAAAGCCACTTATTACAAGTGTGGCTTCTATTTCTCTCTGATACAGTACAGAACTTCTGGGTTTTTAAGTCTCAGATACTCTTAAAATATCTCTCAATTTTCATTCCCATTTTTCTGTCTGCATTTTTCAATTTCCACTGAATCTCCTTGCAGCTTCACTGCTCTCATCAGATTGATATATTCTGACAAGGAAGTCTAAGAGACATCTTTTTGGTCCCTTTTATGGCAAGGCAAAATTTCAACTTGCAGCTGTGCTATGGCCCACCTGACCAGCCCATACCTTGGTAATAACCAGGAGATTTGGGATATTGCTGAGATATCCCATTTCTTTTTGTGGCCTCAGTTACATTCCCATCTTCAGCCAGGGTGAGGTGAGGAGAAGAGCAACATTTGAACATCAAGTCTCATTGAACTGTGGCTGCTGAATAACCTTATTACTCAGATTGATAGGGCCAATGAGGTATTTTGCCATAAAAATTTAAGCCTTTCTTGTCTTGCAATTTGCTATTAATAGTAAGAGATTGCTTAGTGCTAATGGACTAAAAGGGAAAGATTTGCTGCTGAAAAGAATAAAACTTGTGTTTATCAAGAAAAGGAAATGATTCTCTTTTGAACAAGTTAATGTCAAAAGACATTTAAGCCAAACGCAGCAGAGGGCTAACCTTTCTTTTTCGTTCAAATACACACGCAATTTTTGATAATAAAGTATTTTTAGTTCATTTTAGATCAAAAGTCAGTCATTGCTGAATGTGTGTGCTAAAATACATATTGCAAAATCCCTGTAGGAAATGAGCAGTTTTACTGTACTATTGCTGCCAAAATGAATGTGAAATTGAATGCAGTCTGAAGTTTCATAGACTTTCTGTAGTGAAAAGAAATAGGACCAAGACGACTGTGGAATATTTTTTCATATTTCATAAAGAAGTTGTCCTTTTGTCCTGTGTAGCTCTGTGTACTCATAAAATCCACTTGAAACACGAGAAAGCAATAATTGAAAATACTAAGTAGTTCTACTTAAAGCCAGGGCTTTCCTATTGCAAATAAAATAGTCGAATGCCATCAGATAGAAAACAACAGTTAAAAGGATCCCAAGTCCATGCTGCTCACACAGTTCTGCATGATTTTCATCACACAGAGTAAAGTAAGCTCAAATCACCACATTAGTCAAGCCATTTATTTTGATTTTTTTCCACCAACTATTCTAAAAAAATCCATTCTAAATGCACAGAACTGGCTTGTTTAAGGGCCATGACTTATTTTGCAACAGCTGTTAAAAAATTACAATAAGGGCATAATCTTCTTGCTGTTCCAGCAGAACTTGGCATCAGTAGAAGGAATTATATGGTCAGAAAAGTATGAAAAGCAGTACCAACAAAGCATCAACAAAATAAAATCTACAGAATCATTTTCATCATCTTGAACACCAGAAATTTCAATAATTGTTACCCCACTTCTTAAATGGTTAGTAAGAATCATGTAAGCCCTGATTGCATTGCTGAAATGTCAGTACAAGCACAGAATTACAGGCAGTACTTAAAATAGGACTGCAACAACCATCTATTTAATAAGAACTTCCCTTTTTTAAAAAAACCTCCACCTCCATCTATTATGCAATGCACACCAGAAGAATTGCTACATACTTGGGCAGACAAAGTACTTTGATAAGATGGACATATCCACTGATCGACAATTTGTCGACTATTATGTGTGCTCAAGTAGTGAAATAGACTCCAGCTGTACTTAGTACCTCCTGGGTGATATAAAATAGTAAGTATTCATTATGACCTTTAGTCAGCTGCTTAATGGTAATACTAATGGAACTGCAATAAAATTTAGCTGACATACTGCTTAAGAATATTCTTAGGCTATTTTGTGGCATTAAGTTGGCATATTTAACTACATTTAAACTCTAGATTAAATAACAAATTTCCAATTATTAATAAATCTTACAGTTGAGGGACTTTTGGTAGGTTTTCACGTGACAAAAATACCTGTTCACAAAGAACATTTTCTAGCTAAATGCTATTTAAATGCTAGCAAGCATTTGCAGACATTGAAGCTTAAAATGAATACTACTGTTTCTGTAAATGGCAGCCCGGGAAATAGCTTGATTTACAGCCACAGTCTGATACAAACAAGAATGGGAACACCAAACCATCCAAACAGAGGCAGGGTGGTCAGGCTGCTGTGTCCACTCTTACCAGATAACCCTCCAGGAAGAACCAGAACCTTTGTAAGGAAGAGATTTCTGCTTTGCAATTGCCCATGGCTGAGCTGCAATTCTGCAGAGACTTTATTATCCACAGACCTCATGGTCCTGTCCTGATCCATTCGTCTTTCCACTGGGATTCTACCAGATGACTGAGGGTCTTTACAAATGCCTCATTTATACTTCACAGACTGACAGAAAAACTCTCTAGAACTTTGCTAAGACTGCAAGAAAGTATTATAGACCTGGCCTCCATCAATTGCTACCTTTCCTTGTCAGTATAATCTTTAAAAATGTTGGATTTTTTCATTATTTGTGCCCATCTCTTGCTCTCTCTTTTCAAATACATTCTTCATATGCCTTGGCATTTATGTTACATATTCTTGGGCTTGGATCACCTCCAACTTTGTCTCCCTCCTTAGCCAAACAGTTAAATAAAATAAAATCTCACCGAAACCATTTTCTGAAGATGTTTAGTTCTCTGACCCAGCTCCTGGGTAGTGTATGAAAGAGCTTCCTTCTGTTATATCAAACTTCAGATGAAGTATTCCAAAATGGGTATTTGTGTAAAATGACAGGAATGGACTGATCTGGTACAGACTCAGTACCCACCTAAAGACCAGAGTTACAGATTTTTTTACAGGTTGAGGACAGCTTTCTGCAGAGAAACTGAATAATTTATTGAAATTTTAGTCTCCACATAAGCACAGAGTTGCAAGCAATGAAAACAACTTACTTTTAGAAGGTTGAGTGGAAAAGTAAATTTTCTTCCAATATCCTGTTTTACTCTAGTTTTTACAGTGTATTAATTTGACACAAAACCCTATTAATTCTGTCAAGATTTTCATACGGGCCCTTCTTCCAACATTTTGTTTGCATAAGAGTATTATAAGGACACAAGTTTCTTTCAGAATAATGTTGAGTGTCTGTTACCCTTCTAGCAGCATCTTCTATTTTCTCTTTCAATATCCCACAGCCTACATCCAGCCCTGTATTAAATCTAAACAAACACGAGCAGAGAATGTGTTACTTTTTTTCATTCTTAAAATATATGATACAAATTTCTCTTTTCCTCATTCCAAAAAAAAAAAAAAAAAACCAACCAAAAAACAAAAATAAAAAAAAAATCAAAAATCAAAACCATTAAGAAGTATTTGGAGAGACCTGAAAAATCTAATCTGTATACTACTTATAATTTTACACTCCTGCATTCCTGATCATTCAGCAGAATACCTGCCTTCTGTGGTTCTGGTTTCCCTTCTACATCAGTTTGTGCCAATGAAATGTAATTTTCAAAGGGCTTATATTTACATAACTCCTGATGAAGGCACTAGTGCAGGTTTTCTCCTTTAAATTTCTAATCATACTGTCTGTTCATGTACAAGACAAATGTAATTGGGGGCATGAATCCATCTTATTTGCACATATTCAAATGCTAAAGCAGACCTTATCAGAGGTGATTTAAAGAAAAGGGGAGTCACAGAAATATTGATTTTAGGTCTGCAGAGAACAATGATGAAAGGCAATCTTTTTGCTACAGCTTTCTCTATGAAGCCATGACAAGCAAATATGTACAATTAATGAAAAGAATCAAATATTTTACAGGAAACTTTTTGAAGTGCCAAAAACAGGCCCAACTTTGTTCCCCCACAAGTCTTACTACTGATTTCAACAGCAGGAAAAGTAGCATTTTAAAATTCTATCTTGCATGTCTCCACTTTAACCACAAAAACCACAACAGAATTATACCACAACTACCGGCATGTGTAGTTGGATATTACTCATCCTTGGAGACTGGTGGATGTTGTAGAAGTAGGTAAATTCCAAGAGAACTCAGGTGACAGGTTAGAGACAACTACAATTCCTATTTTTCTTTCCCTGGGACAAAAGACACCAAAGCAGTCCCACAAAAGTCACCCACTTACTAATAGAGAATCAGGCTCTCATACAAATAAGTTACCTCTTTGTGAGCATAAATCATGCTACACTACAGGCAGAAACAGTTGAGAAATAATAACCTTATCCCATTCGCTACCATAACATAATCTATTTTGTGCCATGTGACAGACACAGACAGTGCTAACACCACCATTGATTCCACAGTTGTCATAGGGAGTGATGATTGTGGCTCCAGAATCCCAGACTAAAAAATAAAGATTGCAGTTATCCTGCAGTTCTCAGAATCTGTGCTGTATCACACAAATACACAACCAAGCCATAGAAGTTGATCTCAGCAGCAAGAAACTCAATCAACTTTATGGGAAATGACTGCACATATCTAGCCAAAAAAGCGTATGTGGAGTGTATTTTGTTTCTATTAATGACACACAGATCCATCCTAGCCAAGATGCACACAGTGGGACTGGTGCCAGGAAGAGCCACACAAAAATTCAATGATGCTGGAAAAAGCTTCACCTCCTGGTAGTGTCCCACAGCCTGTATCTCATGGGCAGCACAATACTTGAGTTTACACCTACGCTGCTCTTTAGCAATCTGCTGCAGATGACTGCCATTCTTCATTGCTTCCCCAAACAACTAATTTCAGAATGCAAGTTGTTTTTACAGGTCAGTAGTTAGCCAGGAAACTGCAAAGAGGCCAAAGCACAAGGTTGGCTGTATCTTTGCTCTTCCTTGCATTCTTCTCAGCTGAAGCCAGGTGGGCCTTGCCTTCCTCAGAGGTGAGCAAAGCTGGAAGCAAACCATGAGCATGTCTGTCTGTTCTAAGCACCTGCAATAACACAGAGGCATGCCCGTGAAAACAAGGCTACATGCAGGGTCTCTGTCAAACACTGGAGTGCCTACTGTCTCTGCTAAAAGCAAACTACTCAGATCACACACTTCCCACCGCAGCCTCTTTTGAGAAACACCCACGTAAAGTATTGCTTTGAATTGTTTTCTCCTTTTCCAGATCAGCAGCTAGAAACCCACCCATTTTTCCATGCTTTCAAAGTTCTCTTTTTCTGCAAAGAGGAGGCATTACCACCTATTCTTTAAACTAATTAACTATCCCTTTTAGCTATAATTTCTCTTCATATAAAACATTTGTAAAAGGTCTGTTTTTCCCCATGCCCCCTTTTCTCTCTTCTGGCTCTTCATTATGACCATGCCTAATTGTGATGAGCTGTCCACCATTTACTCCACAGGATTGTATAGAGCTTTGTACTGTGCCTGCCACTGATGCATTTACAATTGGAAGCAGTTAACTCTTTAGTCCTGCCTCCTTGTTCTAAACAATGGGCTGCATGACAAACTAGCACTTAGCCCCAATTAAAGATTTTTTAAAGTCTCCATTTTAAGCCTGAGTACTCCAAATTGAGCATTTGTCAAAGGCCCAGCCACAGCTTCAAATGGAGAGAGGGAAATCCTACTGAGGAGAAGAATAGGACTATCCCATCAGTTAGCGTGAAAGTTCTTCTCAATCAGCATCTTAACCGTGTAATCAGTATGGGATCTATTAGGTCTGCCTTATCCATAGAAACCTGCTGATCTCTACCGGTGCTGCCATCAAACAATGACTTTGCTGATATTCGTAATTTCAACGTTTTTTCCCTGAAAACAGTCCGTCTAACTCTTAACTGCTGAAAGACAGGGGAAAGACTTACTTTCTTTTCTTCGGGTAAGGATATGAATATGAAAGCAGCTCTTCTGCCTGTATTAGGAATTCCAATATTTTTGCACCGTAAAAGTTTCTCAGAGCTTCCATTGACATAAACCTATCAAAATACATCACCAGTAGAAATCTCTCTCACTTCTATTTCCCTTTCTAGATAAGAAACCACACTCAAGAGCCATTTGCAGTTTCTGCAGTTCCAAGATTATTTTCCTCAAGTATCAACTCTGAAGTCAAGCTCCTTCACATTCCCATTACAGGGTAAAATCCCCCCAAAGGACGTAAGGGTGGTTCTAAAGACTCTTGTATTCAACTACTTGAATAATTTTTATTCTTTTCATACAAACTGCATACATCTTTAGAGTTGACATCTATGGACAGATATGAATTAATGGTTATGCCTCTTGATCAGCTTCACACTGGACAGTGATTGTAACATGATGAATGATACTTTTTCCAATAGAAAACAGAACATAACAGTTGACAAATGTGCATAGACAGCTATCTTTCTGTGCAAAAATGTTCATATTTTGGGATCTTGATATTGACAATCTGTCTAAAACGGACCTACTTAAAACTTTGGTGCAGTGCTGATAAAACTTTTTTGTATGTCTCTTTGTCTTACACATTTTCTTTGTGCTCAGGATCTCTGTATAAGTTGAAAGAGCATCATTTCAGAACACATAAAACTGGCAATTAATATCTACTATTAAAAACCACAGAAGAAAAAGACGCAGTTTACCCTTACAAAAAAAAAATGTAATGAGATCTATCATATGAAAGAACTACTGAAAACCTGGAGCCTTATTTTTCATCTGAGTCATAACAGCTAAGCTGTTGCATCAGGGCCACACACTTTATCCACAAATTATATTTCCTCAAAAAAAAAAGAAAAAAAAAAAGAAAAAAAAATTAAACATAACTGTGGAAACCTTGCTCTATATATTTTTAAAGAGTAAAATATTAAAATAACAATTATAACAGTATTTATTAATAAAAGTAGATTAAATATATTTTTATGTAAAAAAACCCTCAAATACTTTAAGCTATGTTCTTGGACTCTGGGCTTTCTAAAGTTTTGGTTTAGGGTCGGGGTTTTTTGTTTCAATCAATGCAGTGCAATCAAAATGGTGATATTGTTGTGCTGCATATCCAAGGCCAGATGTGGAAGTGAGTAAGAGCAACAGCCAGAAAAACAGAGCAGCACATGAAATGAGCATCAAACTACTCTATTTCTACTCCCCCAAAGGATCCAGGGAGAGAATGGCAGCACAGTGTACCTGAAGCTTAAGTGCTTTTCAAAATTACAAAAGGATTCTTTTAAAAGAAGTTACTATATGGGACTTTTCTCTCCCCATCTCCTGTTCACATTTTCTCCCCCATCTATTTGTTTATTCTGCTCTTACTGCTGTCAGAAATATTAGGATCTAAGGTGACAGAATTACTCCTGCATGTCAACTTAACCTGCTCTCCTGGGAAATAAGAGAAAACCAAAAAGCAACAATGAAAAGCAAAAGCTCTTCTGTCAGTACCACATTTTGTTAGTCTAGCTGCTTTCACAAATGGCTGAGAGACCACAGTGGGCAGAATTACTTCCTAATGGAACGACTCAGCTCTGTGATCACTGCACTCAGACCTTTGCTTATTCATGTGGGGAAAGTCCACACAAACTGAAAGCCTGTCTATAGCCACAGATTGTAGTGGTTTTCTTCAGCAGTGCCCTTCCTCTGCAGTGGATAAAGCATGCAGCAAACTCAATAGCAAACACAAGGAGAATATTTGTTCAAGTTTCGAAACTGATAGTGAAGCTTTAACTCAGACCAATTCTCTGTACAGATATATCTTTTTTTCTTTCTTCTCCAATTTATTTCTGCAACTCTGAACCCCAGTCCATCACTTATTCACTGAGAATACTTAGCCCTCAATTATCACAGCTTGCATTTTCACCTGTGTCTTTACCCATGTGCAACTGACATATTAAGGCCCATCTCCCTAGCAGCAGTGAGCAGTCTCTTAGATAGAGAACTTGTTCTTGCATATTAAAGTTTCCATTAGCATTTAACATATGAATAATCCTTGTATGTGTTTTGCACTAAATCTACTGGAAAGCAAACCTTTGCTTAGAACAGAGTTTTCTTAAAATGCATATAAACATATTTTAAAAGTTATCAGCTTTCCCCTTGTCAGAGAGTAGCCCCAAACAAGTCACCATTCCTTCATAAAAAAAAAAAAAAAGAACATTCAATATGTATCTTCACATAAGATTTCTATCTACACAGGTGTACCAGACAGTGGTTTCCTCTACCCTGAGTGCAAAAATGTCCAAGACTGCAGACAGCAAATACCTCCTTTCCTTCCTACCCCATCACCCCAAATATTGTACAAGGAAATCAGCTTCTCATCCAGCACGCAGGCAAGATGTGTCCCTTGTGCTCAATTACACAAAGCTTGCTAAGGATTCTCAGCAGCAATAACAAGAGTAGCACATCAGCTGTTTTCCACCTTCCAAGGGAAAAAGAACTGTGTATTCTCTATATTCTGTTCTTAACTAGTAGGAGAGCACAATTTCCTAATTTGGATCCTGCAAACTTCTGCATCTTCCTTTTCCTTGGCAATTTCTGTCTCTTCTTCTTATTTCACCTAGGAGAAAGGGATCCTGGAAATTGTTTTACCTTGAACTGTGTCCTAGGAGAAACCATACAACCCAGCCATGTCATTTATACACTTACAGAACAAGCAAAAAAACCCCAAACCCATAATTTTCAGCCAGTGAAATGGATTTTCTTCTGGCTTACAAAAAAAGCAACACATTTCCAGTTGTTAGGTTTGGGAGAAAGTCTGGTGCACTGAACAAAAAGAGGGGATTTTGTTTTGAAAATTGGCATTGTTCATCATTTGTGTAAGTATCCACCTCTTGAGCTACGCCAGCATTTTGAAGTGTAGGACTCAGTGCGATACTCCCTGACAAAGCAGAAAAGAAGAGCATAGGCAATCTTCTGCATCAAATCCAGCTCACAATAAAGTTTATTATTAATACCTTTATAGACCCCTCAGTTTCCAATATGCTCCAATCACAGCTGTAGCAGCCCAAGAAGTTTGAACTTTTCCACACAATTCTCACTAATATGGCCTGCTACTTGGTCTTATTATTATTAGAATAATTTGCTCCCAAGTTCTGAAATGAACTCTGTGCCCAAGTAATTAAAGCTCTTAAAGTTTCTAGTCCTTTGTTTAAAGAATTCGTCCTTGTGCTCTCTATGCCCCATCAGCTACCTAATTAGCAGAGCCTTTGCGTGATTAAAAATTCTCACAGAGATTCTGCTGGATATTTGCCTCTCTTAATGAGTGTTTGTGGACAGCTGGGAGCGGGAGCTGGTTCCCTCCTCCCAGGACCTCCAATGAATTCTGCAGACCTCTGTCAGGGCCCAGGAGTGAAAGCTGTCATTTTAGTAATGTGGATGAAAATTGGTCAAAAGCACTGTGGTCCTTGAGGAATGAAAGGCCTTGAAATATAAATGAAGATGAATATTCATATTTGGTTCAATAAGTGCCAACTATTAATATACATGTCTGTCAGTAAGAAAAGTCAGAACTTATTCAATTGTGCCTGGCATAATTTGGCTCCTAATTCACAATTACCTTCCTATTCTTTGCATTGCTGTTCAGTTAAATTTTTCAGTTAAAAAACTGAAAGCACTTATATTACCACAAAAATGGCAACATCTATCCTTCTGTTAATTTACTGCCTATTAAGAATCACCTGTGGATTTTACACACTGGATTCTAACTATCTTGCTCTGACTTTCCACATCTTATTCTTTGTCAACATCAGATTTTAAATCAGCCCATTATATGCCTCTGGAAGTATACTCACTTTCTTTATGGAAACTCTCATACAATTTTCTGCCCTCTTCAGTGTGACCCTGCACTTGATTTCCAAACAAATTCTAATTTCCTATGTGCTATGACTTTCTAAGGGTATTTCAATTTTTAAGGACCGTAGCATGAGGCTGAATATTGCAGAGGGTAGTTTTGTGGGGGTTTAGGGTTTCCTTTTTTTTACTGAGTGGGGGGGAGAGTAATGGAGGGGAACAGGAATGGGGGGAAAGGGTTGTCTGGTTATGTTTATTTGTTAATTTTTTAAGTACTGCATGTTTAGTTTTGAGAAGGAAGCATGAAGACACTGAAGAGATTCTACCCTGCTCATTTATTAGCAAGCCACTAATAATTTCTGAAACAGAAGGTTGAGATTCCAGAAGAATCCTAGAAGTATTCAAACTAGACAATCCTGCTTCACATGACAGTGATCTCTTATTCAGTGACATTTGAGAAATTAGAGCTGAGTTTCCTAATCAATATATTCCCATTTATCACTTTGTTCCAAGCACCTGTGCACTGGGACCAATATGCATACTGGACACTTAGTTCTTAGGACAATAAAATACATTGGAGAAACAAGTATAAAGTGGGATTAATACTTGGTTTACAAAGTTAAGGTGATCAGAGAAGACAAACATTGAATAGAGAAGTACTTAGATCATATGCAAAATAACTGAAATGTGTTTTGGATTTCTGGTTCCAGAATCCAGGGGAAGAAGCAGTGAGAAAAATAATTTTTTGTTCCCTTCAACCACAATATTACAGACCATGCTGAGAACAAAAGCCAGAGATATGACTACTGCAAAACCTGCTGCATCACCAAAAGGTTACACAGGGATTTAATTCAGCTTTACTCAGGACACCTAACAGGACCAGATCCTGCAGAAATATGCTTTGCTAAATGACAAAGGAGATTTACTGCTTCAAATTCCACTTGTCCAGGTGCCTGCTGACTGATAATGTGAGCTTGTCCCAGCCAGACACAGGTAGGAATCTGAGAGGCTGTGGCTGAGTAGGACAGTGTGCTGCAGAGAGGAAGGAGAAGCACTGGGGTCACAGGAGAATGAGCCCAGCACCCAAGAGAAAAGAGGTTTTGACATAAATGACCAGATTCTCCTCTCATTTATACTGGTCCCAGCCCATTAGCTTCAAGGTGGCACATCTGTGAAGCCTGTGAGTTCAACAGCTTTCTGGTCAAAGCTTTTAGGTTAAACCACTTTTTTTTTTTCCCAAGCTATTTCTATCTGCATGTCATCTGGCACCTTTTTTTTTTTTTTTTAATGTGTGTGAGTAGGATATTGTTCTTCACTCTGCCCACTAGATGTAGATTTATTCAAGTAGAGGATGGTGATCAGCTGCTTTCACTGGCAGCTTGAAAAATTGAAGTAGTAAGTTAGGACAGGTGTGGGTGCACATTAGTGAGGCAATTAGGTTTGCAAATATTAATTTATCACTTGTAATAAGGTCATGGATTATAGATCTATATCCATGATACACCTATTATCTCAGAGGTTCCAGTTCAAAGGATCCAAAACAAATACAGGGGGAAGGGGTATCTTCCTTTTCAAAAAACTGTTTTGGTTTACACATTTTCAGACCACCTTCCAAAACCTAACTTCTCTTTGACTGAAATTAAAAAGCTATTACTCCACCTTTAAATCACATTAAGCCAAGCAGAACAGACATGAGTCAAAAATTCAACAGGAGTGGACTGAAATACTGTAAGCATTTTAGGTTTATGATTAAAAATTACCACAATTCCACAAAGTCTATTTTTATGTGTGCTTGCTGGTTCATACTTGCACAGTGGTCATAAGTCACAAAATCCCTTGCAAAAATGTGTCATTTTACAGAACTCCTTAGAGTTTATTTGGCTCCTGGGGATTTAATATCCATCCAGTCTCTCTTAGGACAAAGTGCCATTTGCATCACGACTATTATTGGTCATTTTTCCCCCTAGAAATGTAATAAACATTGAAAAAAAAAAAATCAAAAAAAAAAAAAAAAAAAAAAAAAAAAAAAAAGCAAAAAAGCCTCAAACCACAAGTCAATTCAGAAACTAGTGAATAAAAACATTTCCAGATATTTTCCCCCATCTCATTTTCTGTGACTTGATGTAGAACATTACCAGAAAGTTCCTGGAACATAGAAATTGTCCTACCAGAGCAGACCAAAGGTCAGCTAATTCTGTCTCATTTGCAGAGATTAGCAACATACAGGTGCTTTAGAAGGCTATTTAATACAGTCATGTGTGCAACTACCACAAAATACACCCCTTATTTTCACAACTTATTGTGCATACATTGTCCACAAAAAGGAATCAGCCCATATTATTTTGATTAAAAAAAAAAAAAATCCATCTGTGATAATGCAGAAGTCAGTAGAGGAGGGAAAGAAGAAATTAATCAGCTAAGTAAGAAATAAGAAAGGAAAACAATATTTTAATTTAATGTTCGTGCAAATGCCCAGCTGCAAAGGTAGACCTGGCACCGCTCTGCACAATAATAAACTCTATCTTTAAAAAACTGAACATAAGAAACATGCTGGTTGGGAACCTCCCACAAGGGGCAATCTCCCTCTGCTCTTCATAATGGAGACACTGGCTGCAAAACCCCAGCTCCATGCTTAGCTCACACATAGGAAAGGAAAGCACAGAAAGACTGCAAGAGTCACCAAAGTGCAAAAGTTTACAGATGCACTCACTTTCACTGGAGTTCTACATGCACTTTGATGCGAAGGACACTACATGATTTTAATAAAACTGCTTGTGTTTAAACTCTTTGTGAACTACTTAACATTTATTCTGCATATTTAGAATCTGATCTGTTCATTTACCTGGCTTTTAAAATTAGCTTTTTTTAATTACAGAGGCATGGTGGGGGAAAAAAAAGACAAGTGAACAAAAAAAAAAAAAAGTGATTTTTTTTCTTAAAGATTTTCTCAAAACTGTTCTGAACAGAGAAGTATTAGGTTCAGAAATTGTGTCATCAACCACACGTGCCACAATAGATGAAAGTCCTGTCTCAAATCAATATGGATATCTTGGGGGAATCATTATAGGAAATCTGCACAGAAGTCATCTCTTAAGGAGGGATTTGAATTGAGACAGAGAGATCGTTTGACATACAAAGCATTGGGGAAGCTTGGGAGACTGTGAGGATGAGAGCAAGGGAAGGATAAACAGTAGGTAGACTTCTTTCACATAATAAAACCATCACACGTAGCAAAGAGACTATCTGTGACTAGATACTGTCACAAAAATGCAGTGAAATTGGCCATAACTGCAAAGTCAATAAAATGCCCTTAATCTTTCAATAAACAATTTATTTTTAAAAGTTATTTTGGAGCTATTGAAGTTCCTAGGGTGGGGAAGTAAATGCATTTTAAATGTGCTGTATGGTATACAGTACCACAGGTTTAAGTTTCATTTTATCAGATATATGGTTTTGTCATTTGAACTTTGGATTAGAGGCCAAAATTCCTCCACTCTAACACTGACTGCTTTTCTGGCTTTCAACAAATCATTTAAGGTCAGACTCAAATAGCTCTCCTCATGAAGGAGGGCAGGTACTATGCAGTACAAGACAGGAAAGCAAAATTTGCCCTTCAAGTCAGTCAGCTTCTGTGAAACTGGTACAAAATATTCACCTGTTTTCTTGCAGGTCAAAAGGGGCTTGCCAAAATGAATTATTGTGGTTAACATCTGGAAAGAATGATAACTAAATAGAGCTGGACAAAGGTTTCGGCTCAAAAAAAAAAAAATGTTACTTTTCTCCTTTTTCTTGTTGTTTTTTCCATTTTATCCATATATAAAAAAACACACTGACAAATGGACAGAGAGAGTAAGAATAATGGCAAAACTGTAAGTATTTATAGGTAAAAAAGCCCACTAAACAATCATGGCATTTAAATTCAGTTTTTCATTAGACACTTGTTTTCAAAACTATTGCACAATATTCTGGGTTCAAAATAGTTGCAGTGACTGGAAATCATCCAGAGAATACAGCAATGCACATTCCCATTTGCTAGCTTGATCCCATCTCTGCCACTTTAATGTCTCAGTAACTGCTGGGAGAGTGTGGGGAGATCATTCCAGCAATTGACTCTTTCATCAATTATTACTTACCCATTTAAAAGCTGCTAGGACACTTGCACATATTTTCATTACACATCAGGCCTAAAACAAATCTCACTGCACAACCTCAAGGTAGCAGGTAGAAATCTGTGCTCAAGATTCAAGATCAGTCTCTTGCTTTGGAGGTGACTTCAGCCTAATTTTGTACAGACTACACAACTCTTTAAGAGATTTTTATTCCTTCTCATTGCATTCTGTACTAACTCCTTTCACAGGCCTAGCACAGGACCTTGTAAGGTTTATGCCAGTTCAAAAGACATTTATCCCAGCAAGAGGCTTTAAGAAGACAAGTAAAGATACATTTTCAGGATTACCACTTCCAGGAGAGACACGAAAGAATCTAGATTTGTATTCATTTACCACATATTCAGTAGCCATCCCTACCGCTAAAACATGTTCTGCAACTATTTGATTGAAAGCTGTGAGGTTGCATAAGTCCTGAAGAGGTGCTAAAATCCACCAATCTGTTAGGAAGTCTCTTCCTTAGGTGGAAAAAAAAAAGTATCACCATTGCACAGGAAAAATAATAATAAAATTTTAAAAAAAAAAAAACAACAACCAAAAAAAACCAAAACAAAAAAACACACCAGATTTGCATGTTAAGAGGTCAAAATAGCAGATGTGGGATTGTTTTCCGGAACCAAGACACCAGCTATTGGAGCACCTCTCCTATGAGGAAAGGCTGAGAGAACTGGGTTTGTCCAGCCTGGAAAAGAAAAGGTTTCAAGGTGACCTAACTGTGGCCTTCCAGTAGCTGAAGGGAGCTTACTAGAAAGCTGGAGAGGGAATTTTTACAGGAACACGTAGTGACAGGACAAGGGGAATGGCTTCAGAATGAGAGAGCAGGTTTAAGTTAGATATACATAAGAAATTCTTTACTGTGGGGGTGGTGAGGCATTGAAACAAGTTGCCTTGAGAATTCATGGATGCCTCATCCCTGGCAGGATGAGGTTCAAGGCCAGGTTGGATGGACCTCTGAGCAGCCTGGTCTAGTGGAAGTTGTCCCTGCCCATGGCATTGGGGTTGGAATGAGATGTCCTCCAAGGTCCCTTCCAGCCCAAACTATTCTATGATTCCATGATATTCACTCTAAAGCATCTGTAAGAAGTGTCTGGAAAAAAGCCTTCATGGCTCCAGTATAAGAGAGCTTATCCTTCATTGCACATTTAAACAGGATGCTTGGCAGCTTCCAAGAGAGCCAAGAGCAAACCTGCCATCTGTGTCCTGAAATTACAAGTTCATTCCATTTATGCAATGATTTAAAATGAAGGCTGAGTCATGGATGTGCTCAGAAAGTATTCCTTCAGCAGCACAGCTCACTCACCTTTGGAAACATATCCACCGTTTGTTGACTGGTCTGTGTAAACTGTCTGAAAAGTACCTGGAGGGACCCTAGATGACTTCATAACCTGCAGAAACAAGCTCAGGTACTGAGGGAATATTGTCAAAGGTAACATTGGAAACCCTACAGAAGATCAGTGCTCCAACCCTCACTGGCATTAGCAGGGGCCTCTTCAAGTACCTCTGTCTGTCTTGTAACACAGTTTCTGCCTTTAACCATGCAAAAGGGAAACAAGTGGTGACCTTATTACTAGGAATTCTTCCAGAGCAGCTCTGCAACTGTCCCCAACCTTGGAAAGAAGAGAGTATACTTCTTATCTGACCCCTTCACATGCTCCACTCGATGATCTCTGAAGCATTTCTTTCTGAAAGTAACTATAATTTTTTTTCATGGTGGGTAATAGACATTATTCTAGGGTTCAATAGATCCCTTCAAAGTTGCCATCTGCTCAGTGACTAGAAAAGTTGTGGGGAAGACCTGTTTTCTTCCTCATAGCCCCATGGAAACTGAGATACTTCTGCAGCCTGTGTCAGTCTAAAATCCTGTGTGTAAACGTATGCACCAAAGATCATTTCCCAGTATAACACAGATTTTCTCAGCAGATCTCCAGAAACCTTACAGAAGGAGTAGGACTCCACCTTTATGCTTGATCTATGCTATTTTTGCATCTCCATCCCACAGTTTTTTATTTCCTTAGTAGCTTTTTGATATGTAGTTAGGCGATTGGAATACGCTACACCATTTTCCTCTATTCCTTGTGTAGCCAGGGCAACATCTCATTGCGTCATTTTTCAATTAACTTGTCTCTGAACAGCCTCAATACTTTGCCTTATTTCTTTGGATGCAGTGGAAGAGAAACTCTTTATCACCTAGGCTACAATATTTAATACACAGAATTCACAGAATCACTGGGTTGGAAGACACCTTCAAGATCAAGTCCAACCCATGCCCCAACACCTCAACTAAGCCATGGCACCAAGTGCCACATCCAGTCTTTTTTTAAACACATCCGGAGATGGTGACTCCACCACCTCCCCATGCAAACCATTCCAATACTTTATCACCCTTTCTGTAATAAACTTTTTCCTAATATCCAACCTATATTTCCCTTGGTGCAGCTTGAGACCGTGTCTTCTCGTTCTGTCAGTTGCTGCCTGAGAAAGAGACCAACCCCCACCTGACTACAACCACCCTTCAGGAAGTTGTAGAGAGTGATAAGATCACCTCTGAGTCTCCTTTTCTCCAAGCTAAACAACCCCAGCTCCCTCAGTCGTTCCTCACAGGGCTTGTGCTCCAAGCCCCTCACTAGCCTTGTTGCCCTTCTCTGGACATGCTCAATTTAAGTACAGAGCAGCCTGCTTGAATCTTCAAAAAAAAGATGACACAAACCCTCCCCCATTCCTGCAGACCTGGAATGCAGCTCAAACTCCACAAGCTGTTTTCTTCCACTCTTCTCCATGGAATGCCAAGATGAGACAGTCTGACTGTGTCTTTAAAACTCTGCAGTAACCTTATCCTCATCTGCAGGTCAGTGCACTTCTGCGTTCCCAAGATACAGAAATGGTTCCCTATCAGAAACCAATTCTGGGAATCCCAAAAAATTCTAGAAGTTTGCCTCAAATCCAAGATTAGCAGATTGACCAAACACTTTAGTGAGGGTGGGAAGATGGGAAAGCATATAAAATTATCAGATTCATGTCTTTTACATGCCAAAAGCTCCTATCTTTCCAGCTTCCATAAACAGGAAAGCAGCTCCCCAAAAGTACTTTTCCAGTATCAGCCACTGAAATGATTTGTGTTTAAATATATCAGACCTATTTCATTGCATCTTTCTATAAATATTTTTACAATTGAAATCAGATTAAACATCCTGTCGTCCTTAGAAATATGCTGTGAAACAAGAAATGTTTGGAAGAAAATGGCTAGAAGAAAACTGGCTCCTGGTATTTTTTTTTTTTAAGAACAAGGTCACATCTCAGCAACTGAAAAGTAGCAGAGCTCCTTTCATCAAGTTTTTAACTAGAAAAATAGTATGCCCATTTCTTTGTAATACACCTCTGGGCTTTTTTATTATGACTTCATTTCCCCTTGTAATATTGGAACGTCTCTATAATTGTAAAAGTGTAATAGAATCTAATAGAATTTCATTTGGAACTCTGAATGGTCTATGCCATCTCTGCTCATTTTGAGTAAAATAATGATTTTTAATGTCCACACATGGCTTCCCATGACCTTATTCAATCTTTGGGTTGATCAGGAAATATATTGATTCAATTACATACTGATGACAAATGAACTAAAAGAAAGAGGAAAAAAAGGTCAGCATATATTTGAAAATGTAAATCTTAGCAATGTCTTTTGGGTTTGCCCAAAAAAAAAAAAAAAAAAAGTAATTTCAAAATGCCATTTGTGGCTAATAGTGTGGAGTTCCAGTTCCTATCTATGAGAAGCAAAAAAATCATTAAAGTGTAAGAAACAGACTCCCCCATTCTTTCATTGTTCAAAAATCCTCTTTCCTTTAGAGGGTTGCATGGAATGACCTCCTCTGGCTAAGAGACTCTTTCCCCCCCTCACTTTTTGGAAAGAAGGCTTTGGTTCATAAAAATACACACATCTCCCCCCATACACTATTTTTTCTTTTCTTCCTTCTCCGCCCTTTTCATTTTGTTTTCTTCATAAAACTACCAGTACACACATTCCATCACCACCACTTCCCTCCCCCACTGCTTTCATTATGATCACACCTTTATCCCCTGATCTTCAATCTCAGCCATATGAAATGCCAGGTGGGATTGTGGGCATCAGTGGAGTTGTTCCCTGTTTAATAAGCTGTAAGTGTCCATTTGTACTGTTGCAGTACTTGACAGCACCTCACAGCAAAAGCCTTCTTAATCTAGGCTGAAATTCCATCTCTGCTCTGTGAAGCTAGGCTCTGAGCCTTAAAACAAAAACATTTAATTGCTAAGAAGAAGACATGAACAGAAATAAAGAGCAGCCCATAACGAAAGCAGTCACTGTGCCATTAGATTATCTGGCAATGTGGATTTCACAGGGCACCAAACCATCCCTGGCTTTGGATTAACAGTTCACCTGGTTTCATTACCTTCTTGGGATTTTTCTTTTAGGAATGAACTGTGGGAGAGCATCCAGCTGACAGCTACCCAGTCCAACATCTGGATATTCACCATGGCAGGCCTGAACAGACCCAGTTCTCCCCAAACAGGCCTGAAAAGGGGGACACAAACAGGCCCCTAAACCAAGTCTGTGAGTCCCCTCCACATCTGACAATAATTTGCAGGGACTTGAGTTTTGCTATGAAAAAAATGGCAACAGCAATTGGACCATCACTTATCTCTGTGCCTTTCCCTAAAGAGTTTTTTGGGGAGGACTTAAGGAACTTTCAAACTGTCCTAAGACTGGCACAAGGCTATGCCACTCCCATCCTTTGTGAGCCCCGTCAGGTCAGACCCAAACCTTTAATGAAGGGAATAGCAGTTTTGGGAATTGACCTGTCACCTCAGCCATGGAGGCTTTGGCCACACTCTTTCTTTCTGCAGACAGATCTTGGTTTTTAAATATTCATATTTCAAATATGACTCTATCATCAGGACACATGTGAACGCTTTCAGACACAAAAGCAGACAGCTGAGCATCTGCAAAACAGGATATGGGCACTCCACTAAGATCACAACATCAGAAACAAGGTTTTGTCCAAAGCAGCACATTTTGTAAATGCAAATTTTGTACAAAACTGTGTGTACTGAAGAAGTTCCATCAGGTATTGATTTTGCAAAACAAATCCCATACATGGGGAAAGTATCTAGACATACATGTGGCAAAATTAATTCAAATGTGTTATAACAAAATTTCTGAGTAATTTTTTTCATATTTATTCGAAGATAAAAACAGGTACCACATAATTTAAAATAAATTTCACTTGATGAATTTAAACCACAAATATTAATTTTTCTCAAAACAGCTTTTGTTTGCATACTCAAAGGAAGGAAGGTTAAAACAAAAAATTGCTTGTTTCCCAATCTTTGCTCATTTAGGGCAAAATTATCATGGGAAACATTTAGATGGGTAGGCTGTTTTGCTGTTACTATTCAGTGGAAAATACGGTTCATTCACAATAATCTCTTGAAAACACAGGCATGCAATAACACCTCCAATCTGCAGCATTTTTTGATTGAATGAAACATTGTTGGAGGATTAGTTTGTCTGCAGTGGAGTGCTGCTTTATGTTACTAGTCTTTGGAGTGCTGACTCTGGAGTATTAAAGTCCCTAGAGGCTTTTAGGACAAAATTGTCAATCATCTGGGAAATGAACATAAATTATGCATCTTATTTTCAGCAAGCAGCAAGGATGGCTCAGTACAAAAAAAAAAAAAAAAATTGCCTTTTTTTCAGTGTCACACAGTGACACAATGGATAGTTCCGTAGAAGTACAGAAAAAAAGTACAGTTAAGGATCTTATCCCAGATCTCTAAGTTGACTGAAATTCAGAATAAGTCCATCTTTCTGAGCTAGGTGTGGCAGTAAAATATGGTGAAATTCCTGCTGCTACTCTGGGAAATTATGAGAAACAAAAGCAGCATGATTATATATGCTTTTCTTTTAGTCTACCAATTCTTCTGGTTTCCAAGACAATTTAAATGCTGCTACCTAACCTAAGCATAATATTCTGCAAAAAATGTAAACATTCAAACCAAGACAAAGAAAAGCCATATTTCAACATTTTGTACATAAATGTAGTATTCAACATGAGGGAGCAAATACCCATTTACACTGAAGGATAATGCAGATTCCTAGTAGACTAACCAGACTTCTTCACGAGTCAGCCACCATAAAGAATTGTCCCCTGTCCTACTTTTCAGCAAACATTTAATGGCAAAGTGTAGTAGTGAGATCTCATATTACCACAACCTCATTAATTTCACAATACATACTGCAGAACATTTGCTAGCATACTCTGAAGTATTATTCTACATTATTTAAGCTAAACTACACTTGTCAAACAAATGACTAAATTACATTTTGTGATGCAGAACTCTAGGTTTTTCACTCTGGTACTGTTTCTCAGTTTCCTAATTGCCCAAACTAAAAATTAGCCTGGACTTTTTTTTAGGAATTCTACCAAACTCAGAGCAGTACAGCCCAGAGCTGATGCCTGGTTGCTTTGCACATCTACAAGGTTCAGGTGAACACTGAATTAAACCATGAGTTTTTCAGCCTAATGCCCGCTCAGTCAGACAAAAGAGAAGATCAGCTCCTTGTCCTACAATACCAATACATTTAATGGAAATATTCATATTCATTTGTGTTGAGAAAAGCCTGCTCCATGACACTTTGTTGTTGGGGTGCTAAAATACAACCACAAGTGACAGGCAAGACAGCTGAGCTGCCAGTATCATAATTTCCAAAAGATCAGCACAGCTAAAGCATTCACCACAGCCACATCCTTAAGCTACTGTATTAAATCATAACAAAAATATTTACATTAAGCTTCACTAATCTCAAATTATCTTTAATAACTTGATCATTCAGTTGAGGCACAGAGTAACCCACACCTACACTACAGATATATCTTCTAATGAAGGGGGAATGAAAGAACTTGTTTGCTATGTCACTCGGGGTACAGATTGAAAATGTTTTAAATTAACATAATTTAGAAGAATTGAGGCCATAGGTTATTAAATATCAGCTTTGTGCCAGCAAAATTAAATACACTAATTTATTTTATATCACTTTGAAGTATTATATGGCATTTTATTTCCTGATAACCTTTCAGTGTCTAACCCCATTTAATTTACATACATAGTTAGCAGCTCATTAACAGCTCATTAGAAACACCAGGAAAAACATGCAACAATAACAAATTCAGTGCAGCAGAGGGGACCAAAATTCTATTTGGGAAATTATTCAGAAACTTCTACTTCCAAAAGACAAATCTGTGATATTTTGCCAGCACTAGACCTGCAGGACTCACAGTTATTACATTAAAATAGTAAAAATAACTCAATTTCTATAGCTGACTCATCTTGTATTTATTTAGACAATACTAGAGGGCAATGTGCTGAGAGGATCACATGGCACAAGGCAGGGAAGATGCAACAAAATGTAAATACTGCCACAGGTAAGTGCTGCATTAAACACTGTGACCTCGTAGTGCATTTAAGATGATACAGTGTTTTCTGAAATTATGCTTTTCTGAATGTCTATATTTTTTTCAATTTTCCAATCAAATCGAACCTGCATAATCTGAATCCACAGACATCTCAAAGATGGGTGTGCACAGCCCAGTGAGCTGTCTCCATCAGGGAAGGGGAGCACAGCCTGGGCACAGCGTGGACATCTTTCCTTGGGTGCACCTTGTGGCAACCACCAAGGCAGAAGTTTTCCAAGAGGGATTTGTGCACATGCAGACCATCATGCTGCAGAGTGACTAAATGGACCTGTCTTCCCTGTCTCTCCTGTCTCCCTCTAATCCTTGGCACAGAGTCTCTGTTTACACAGGAGAATCAGGATGCTGATGGCTATCATAAAGCACTGTTGGATTCACAGAGGAAAACTTATGAAATATTGTCATCAGCCCCTCATAGAACTTTGGAGGGATCATAGAAATGAGTACTGCCAGGGAACAGAGTGCACATTGGAACATTGCAGAGTATGGCAGCACAGCACAAATCTCACCAATAAATCTCTGATACAATATCAAACCTGTGACACCCAAAGAGTTGATTTAAGGGAAACTGGAGGTAAATGGGTCACAGAGCCCCAAGTTTCCACATTAGAAAATAATACGCACATATTTCCAACTAGGAACTTCATTTCCAAATGCCAGACTCTGCCAGGTTCTCTGACCTCTCAGCAATTCATCTGCTAATGTACTGATGAGGATGGAATATACTTTAAATTTGAGGGTGGCCCTCTCAAATTCTTTCTGCTGCTTTTCCAGCTCTCCTGAAAGAGATTTCAGTTGTCTCTTGGCCCTTTCTCATTCTCAGCATAATACTTCGACTGTCTTTTCCATATAATCTTCCTTTCCATTACACTAAAGTTTTTACCATTCCATAAACACAAAAGTTTTCACCATTCCATAAAGTTTTGTTCATGCCTCACAGCCCTCTTCCTCCCACTGCTCCCAAATCTTGGAAAGAATATAGGTTTTACTCATCCATTGTGTCGCTCCTGTATCTTTCCTTCTGCATTATTTTAAACAGTCATTTCCTCATATCTAAATTGTCTACCTACTGATAAGGTGCTTGAATATATTCTCATTCACATACCTTCCCCAGTATCATTCCTCCATTTTCCACTTGATTGTATTCAAAGTTTAAGAAAACTTCCTGCTGCCAAAGTTTAAGAAAACTGCCTTCTCTGGTGGGCAGCCAACCACAGTGACCTCTTCACATTTTGCGAAATAAATACATCTTTTTTTCTTTCTCCTCCTTCCTGATATCTCTATTCTCAAGGGTATTTTTTCAGTTAATTCAAACTATATCTGAAAATCAAATTCAGCAGATCTACCTACAGAAAATGAACACATATCTACTTTACAGTAAGTTCACGGTGCCAGGATGTTAAGATAACCAATCTGAGGTACTACCATCACATGCAAAGTAAACGTGTGCATGTACATGTTTATGTCTGTAACCTATGGCCAAATTCCACTGTCGGAGCCTTCCCCGGATTGGGGTGACTCCGGCTGGTGGTGAAGTCTCTCCTCCAACCCGTGCCTTCAAAGAAAGACTCAGCAGTCTTCAGTCGTCCGGTCTCAAGGCAGTTTATTGCATGTTATCTCAAGGCACACAGACTCCCTGACATTGTCCCTGACTCTGTCTGTCCCCGTCTCTGGCTGTCTCCTCTCTCCCCTCCCCGAGGGGCTGGTGCCATCTTTTATATCACACATTACGTATTAGGTGTTTATAGTTTTTCCCCAATGCCTACTACCTATGTTGAACAGTGACTTTCTACTCTAAACCAATCTGTGAGTGCCAACATCACCAAGAACATGGAGAATAGGAAGGAGAAAGAAGGAGGACAGGGCACGCCCAAATCCCTCCATCTTAGAACCTCTGACCCCCATGTACAAACCTCAGACCCCCCTGTACAAGGCCTAAAACCCCCCTGTACAGCACTAAAAAATCCTACCTTTCACCTTGTGACTACTTCTATTATAATATCTAAACTTTTGTGATTTCTTGTTCTTCCTGCAAGGTTGGTAAATTGTTCCATGGGTCAAGCTCAAGACCACAGGGGTCCCTGGCCGCCTGCCAGGGTCTCAGAGGCTTCTGCCCTGAGCCCAGAACATCCAAGAGTGTCTGAGGGACACCTTGGGTTCCGACATTCCACCCTCCTGTGCTCCAGTCAATTTGCCATCTCCCTCAGAGATACCTCCTAGGGGATTTTCTTCTTTTAGTCACCAACCATACAGCTATTAGCAGAAGCTTAATAAAGCTATAAGAGTCGGACATCTCTAAGTTGAGACATCAATATATTACTTTGCCTTCCCTTCCTGCATCACTTCCCATACAACCAAGACCACTCCAACCACCCTCACTAAAGGCATCGCTCCGAGGGGAAGCTTTCCATCCAAGATCCAACTTCCCTCCAGGGGCCCGCGCCCAGCTCGCTGCTTCCTCCGCATCCCCGGTGCGCTGCTGCCACCTGGTGCCACACTGCCACCGCACGGGCCCGGAGCCGCTGGGAATCACCCGCTCGCCCTCGGGTGCAGCTCCACAGCACTTTGGGGGCGGGTTCCGGCAGCCCGGCGAAGCGCGAGGGGCTGAGAGCTCTCTCCGCACATCCCGAAGGAGCGGGATCCATCCCTGCCCTGCTCGCAGCCGCACCGCGGCCGTGTCCGCGTCTGCCGCACGCTCTCTGCAGTAATTCAAGTTCCGAGCTACAGCAGCAACAGCAGAATAATGGTGAAAATAAGAGAGTCACTAAATCTTGCCGGAGCGTACTCGCCCAATGGGTAGCGTGGGCTTAAAAGTACCGGGAGGAAGTTTCAAAGGAAATTGTAGTTAAGGACCCCCCGCGTCTGGTAGGTTTAACTCTTTATGAACCATGGGTGGTTCTTTCAGAGTATCAGGTAGGCATCCCTGGCCAGTAAAATCACATTTATTAAAAACAGCTGTTCGTTCATTCACCGATGACTTCTAATTTCCAATTCGTGTAAAAGCCTATGCATGCATTTAAAACTATTGTAGTTCCTAATTTAAATCTGCAAGGAAACTTCTCCAGAGAGCAGGGGGGTTTAATTTTAGGTCACTTATTTTTAAGCAATAGATAACAGATTAAAGTAGATGATAACCACCTCTCTGTGGATTCTCCCACTACATTAGCAATTAAATAGATAATTCTTACAAATTTGTGTAATTAAGTGGCATCTTAAACATTTACATCTTAACAAGATGTAACATTTACATCTTAAGCTGTAAATGCTGAAAACTAATGTTGTAATAGAAATTATGCTTTGTTATTTAACCAGTTGCTACATTACTGCTCAGTGTTTACCACTCTAAATCCTCCTCTTCTACATTCTTCTCATCCTGAAAACCTAATAGCATCTAAATGTAACTGCTTTTTAATGAGCTCCCAGTGGATCATACAGAAGGCATTTATGACATCTATACCCCTGTTTTGCTCTAGTCTCTCAAATGACTAAACAATTTTTAGAAATCTGACAATTGTAAGTTTTCTACTTCAACATTATATTGATGGCATTTCTTTTTTACAGCAGAAAAAAAATAGAGTGGCTCCTATGGACAATATACAAAAGAAGAATTAAAACTGAATAAATCTATGCTGTATCAGAGGGAGAAAACTGGTTGTGATAAAAAGAAATGGAGTTAACTGAACTTCAAGCACATCCTATAATATAATATAATAAAGTAGGTTGATTACTATGATGGCCTTGCAATTCCCTCACAGTGGAAATCCTGTGAGTGGAAGGCTGCAAGATCCCTCTGTGTGTCATACTGGACTGTGGTGTGCTCACACACAGTAATTTGTGCATGTCCATTACAAACACACAATACAAATGTAACTCTTGGAATGAAGTTTTCCCCAGGACTTTTCTTAGCTAACCTCATCTATGCATTTAAATACATTTGACATTCTTGAAAGCCCCTAGATATCACAAGTTCAGCCAAGAATACAGAGGCTTTGATCCATTTATTCCATCAACCTCTATTTTCCTTCCATTTCAGCAACTGCTTTGATTTGAGTGTTTAAATCAGCTGTTTAAATGAAACACCCTCTCAGCTGGTGAGAAAGACACTTCAGACACCTTGAAACATGACATCAGGGAGAAGTCTAAGCCACAATCCTTGGATCAGAATGGCCCCCATACTATTACTGTGGAGCTTTTTTAGACTTGCACTGACTTAAATCACACCTGGACTCAAAAGAGACTGGGAAAAAAGCAAGTGACAGTGAGTTAGATCTCCAAAATTACAACATACCCATCAGAGTCAGAATGTGAGGTTCTCCAAGAAAATTTGGGATCATTTCTACAGCATGTCACTTTATAGTACAATGAAAGGGATTGGGGAGGGGGCGGGGAATGCCACTGTGATTTCAGACATAATACAGAGGGAAATAATTTAAATTGGGCTGGACACAGATTCACACTCACTGTGTGTCATCTGTATTCCCATTACAAAATAAACACAGTGACCATTGCTCACAGGTATGGAGTAAAGTGCAGCTAAAAACGTGCCATACCACAGGAGAAAAGTACAGTCCAGAGGTGGCTGGGATAAGATGTCAAGAATCCTGAGGAATAGAGAGATTTAGCACAACAGAGATAAGAAAGGACTAAAATAATCATCCAGGCTTATGAGAGCATCATAATTTCAATCTTCTGTACAAAAGCACTTAAAAAAATGAAGCATGCAGATGTTAGTGCTTGGAAAATAAGAGCCTCCCTTTTAAAACTATTGATCTGAAGTGCACACAGAAATTAGATACACAGTGGGGATCAGATACACACTGAATTTGGTCCTTGCTCCCTGTTGCATATTTGTTAAGAGATTTCTTTTTATTACTTTTTAATTCATTACTGCAAGTGTAATCTCAGTCAAGTCAAATCACTTCATTAATTAAAAGGGATTGAAAAGGTCCTTAGCTCCCAGATCCCACAAAGGCCCAGAAGCTCAGGCCCGTTTACAGGAGGTCATATTTCATTTGCTGCCTGTGGCAGAGCAGAACCCGTCGGGCCTGCAGTGGGCCCCAGAGAGAAGCCAATCAATGTCTGCTCGCTAAAGCCCCTCGCACAAATCCATTTAAGCAACGTGGATGCTTCCTGTCGAAAAAAGAAATGGTCTCTTGGTATCTCTGATAGAAATTAGCCATGAATTAAGAGAAGCACAGTTGTTTTGGAAGAAAGCCAGGACCAGAATTAATAGGCCATCTGAGCCTCTTGAGTGTTGAATCCCATTTGTTAGCAATTCTTTATGAAAAGCTTCCCCTCCTCTACACTAGTTCTGACCAAACTCTGTACACTGTCTCCTGAAACTAGTTAAATTTTAACCAGCAGGGAAAATATCAAAAAACACCGTCTTTTGTCAAACACAATTTTAGAAACTTGCTTCATATTTGTAGTACAATTACCCATTTTCCCTCTTTTTCCTTGAAAATACACTCTTCTTTATGACTCATCATCTCTCCGTGCTTCGATGTAGCAGGAACACTGATACAGATGGAGTTGCACTAGTCACGAGTTTGGCTTAATATAATTTCAGTAATTTTGGCAGAATCTTGTAAAGACTTTCACTGTACATTTAATTGCTATTATACTATGTGATTGGAATAATCCATCTTGTTGCCAGTCATCCTAGCCTCAAAAGCTTTGCATATAAGTTTAGTAGCAATGAAATAAAAGAGCTTTTAGAAGTCTCATTTTAAAATGTTCTAGACTCCCATTTTTACAATAGACAATTTGGTTCAAGTCTGGTTTTCTGAAGTTAGTTGAATCTTCTCCAAATTTTGGTGTCTAGGTATAAGAATTGCAGGGCGAGGGGTGGGAGTCTTGTTTGTTTTCTTTCCAGAACTTGACTTCAAATTCTGGACTAATTACTAAAACTTGTAGGTTTCACAGAAAACTGAGGGTCTGTTTTCTCAGAAGAGCTTGTGAGGACATCTCAAAAGTTCATTACTGACAGTGAGGCTGATCAATCCTTAAGTGAAGCTGTGTGACCTGGAAGCAGGGAATGACGTGCCAGTGGAACCCTCAGCCTCAGTATTCAATCACACAGAAAAAGAAACCAAACAAACACCAAACCAAATCTGACAGCTCATCTCTGTTCTCTTCAGCCACCTGGTTTCCTTCGGAGTTTGCTCTACTTACCCTTTTCAGACTGTAATATTTACTGGGGTCTGCTTTTTTTCATTCTACTCATACCATCCCCAGAACAATAAGACATTAATCCAGGTTGATGTTTTGTGTGCTCAGGCTATGCAAATCAATAATTTGATAATAATATTTGTAAGCATCTAATTGGGTCCGTAATCAGCTAGCTCTAAGGATTTCACTTGGTGATAGCGAATAGTTAGATCAGTAAATGGGTTTTTAATAATTTTTTCAGAACACGTTGATTTTGGTTACAGGGAAGGTTAAACCTGACCTTTACTGGCCTCTCTCCTGCAGAGAAGTAGGCAGTTTTACAGCTATTTCTCTCCCTCAGACATATCCACCCCATGAACTTACAGGACAGAGGACATAATTTGTGTAATTTAATTTTTAATTGTGACTGGGATGAATTTTCCGGTTTCTCTAAACAGAACTAGCCAAGTGACTACTTGGCTACTTCCTGACTTCTCGATTCTTCTCATTATTTTCAAAGGCTCTTTTTAAATTGATTATGTTTTGGAGAAGAAATAGCAGAATTTTAACAAATGTCCCTGCCAGTCATAATTCTAATTGCAGTATCATTTAATCATTTAGTAAGTCTTGGCAAAAATACTCCACACATTAGAGCACACAGAAGAATCTTGTAAACAACTAGCCTGCCAGGCATCAGCTCTAATTCTTTTTCACTAGATTTGCATTGTCTGATTTCATTATCAGTCAGAAGATATCCATTTCTAAACTAGTCCACCATATTAGTGTTCTTTTTCTCTGAAGCCAAGCTTAGTACTTTACCATCTCTGATCTGTTCACATATTTGTTACAAAAAAGAAAAGCACACAATAATTTACTAAACACTTAAAAAGAAATTTAAAAATTATATATTGTCTGTCATTATTGTTTTTTAAGCTATTTCAAGACTAACTGCTACTGTAAAACAAGGCAGTGGACACAATCACTTGGAAACTTTGAATAAACTTCTACATTTCAAAGCACATTTTGCTAGTAGACACTGAGCATCATGAAGACAAATGTCCCACACACCTTTAGCTAATGGAACAGAGTAACACCTTCATTATATGACCAAATATTTATCAAGTCCTAAATTTTGTCATAAATGCCTGACCTCATTTTATACTACATAAGGTGCAAACAAACCCAAGCCTTCTTCAAATCTATTCTTCAAGCCACTGAAACCTCTTCAAAGATGCAGTGACTCACCTTGCTCTGAGGAGGGAGGATGAGGTCTGAGATTTTTTTAAGCATCGGGTTGACACAGGATAGGCAACAAACATGTAGAAGTAGGAGGGGAATCCTGTACAGCAGCAGGAATCCCACCAAGGGTTGGAGCAGCTCAGCCAAATGCCTGTTCTCACTCTCACTCATCAGAAGAGAGGAAAGGAAAAATGCACTCAGTCCAGCTGCACTATTGGAAGACAGGTGCAAAGAGGAGTTCTTCGAGATAAATGGAGACAGAGGTTCACTGTAGCAAAGAAGTGATTTAATCAGAATTATTTCCCAGGGCCCAACTAAAGACAAATAAAAGAACCTACAGCATAAAGCAAACCATGAAGGTTTCATAAATGCTATTGCAATTTAAGGCCACAGAACAAAAGAGAAGGAAGGATTTCCCCTGGTTACAAGCTATGAGAAAGCTAGAAGGGAGATCAGCTTTTAGGTCTCCCAAATGTTGCTTCTCCTGCATGTTTGTCTCCATTGCAATGCCTGGTGGTTCCTCTCATCTTTGCAGCTCAGTGAAACAAATGTTCACAGACCATAAACATGTGCAATTTCTCCGAAATACCTCCTTCTGGCCAACTGCCTTGATTTGCTTCTGTGAGCCCCATGCCAGGACACAAGAAATCCTTTATTCTATCTGTTAAATGTCCACTCACAATCCCAGGTTCTGCCCCATAAGCACCATGTCCCAGCCTGACACCTTTCTGGAGGCTGCAAAATACTCTGTGTTTGGACAGTTTGTCAGGTTTCTCTCACCTTATGGTCTCAAGCTAATTCTTTTCAAAGGCCTATTTTTGAGTTTGCTGTTCTTCCCCCAAGAAATTTTTGGTGTTTTTTTTTTTTTGCCTCCTCCAAGAGAATTCAAGGGGTTTCATTGATTTGGGAAGCTGTTGATGCCATTAATGTAGGTATTATTTCTGGTGTGGCTCTGATGACAGCACAGATTAGTGTTAACAGGAATAAATAGGAGCCAAGCAACATTGTTTTAGAGTCATCCAAAGTACCAAAATGGCTTAGAAGCCCCACTCCCAGCCCTCCCTTCAGAATATTTTTTACATGCTTCCACATTAAAGATAAAGCAGAAGGCATGCCAGGAAAAAAAGTCACTTGTCAGTGGTCAAAAGTGTTACAGAAAGTAATTTCATGACACAACACAGCAGAAACTCCAGCCTGCCTTCATGCGGCCAAAATCCTCTGGAAGGGAAGTTTCACACAACACACACAGAGCAAGTTACTGAGGCACAGTATTTAAAGTATTTTGATTTTAAGCCACCTTTTTTTTTTTTTTTTTTTTTTGAGCCAAATACAAAGCAAGTCTGAAAACTAATAAGAGGCTAAGCTGGTAAATGGACTGAAGAATATTTCTGAAGCCTATAGAGACTCCCTAGATTTTAGTTTTGTGTCTGTTACAGGTACAAAGGGTAGATATATTTTATTTCATCTTTTTCACAAGTAGAATTCAGGTAGATACAGAGCAGTCTCCACTTCCTTAGCCATATCAAAGGCATCCCCAGAAAAGGTATTTTAGCTTTTTTCAACAAAGCTGAAACATTAGAGCCTTCAGTTGGATCCCATCTTTCTGACAATTTATGCTGTGCTGAGGACAAAGCAGAAGAGCCCCTTGAGCAACTGAATTTTTGCATACATGCTTTAGAATCCGTAAATCTTGCTTTCAGTCAGATTCTTCTTAAACCATAAGCGCAGAGAAAACTTTAGAACTTGTATTACCATCACTCAAGGACACAATGTGATAGCAAACATCCCAGCTGTAGCTGTGAAGGGCCTTCACAACACAGGAAAGCCAGAAAATTCATTTATTCTTCCTGAAATAAGCAGCACAACACTTCCACTGTCTGCAGACAAGCAGTTCTGGAAACTGGAGGTCAAACAATGTTCCCTAATATTTGTAGCCTGCTCATTTATGTCATGTACCAAACAAGTTTCTCCTAAAGGTCATAAAGATTCTTCTTTATGGGATGAAGACTGCATGGCAGACTGGTCTTGGGCTACGGCAGGGCACTAGCAATGCTTGTTTTCATGAAATATCTAACTTAATATTTTGAGACCACTGTGCCTCTAACCTCTTAAACTCAAAATTCATTGGTAGAACATGAAGTGTGAGAGAACAGGTGTGTAGAGAAAGCTGTAGCTACACAGAGGAAAAACTCGCAGGGATTGCTGCCTTTGGAAAAAGGGAATGGCAGTGTGGCTGCCACCCGTGTCCTGCTAAGTGACTTTCTGAATCTCCCAGCTTTACATCTTCAAAAGGTGTCACACACACACACCTTGGCATCTTTCTTATGATTGGACTTTAACACCTTGACTTCAGCAGAATTTCTGTCAGCCCCAGCAAACCAGGGAGAGCATTGTCAGCTGTGTAGGAGGGGGGCTCTTCAGTGGAAGAGCCTGCTGTTCTAAATGACTCAGTGAAAGCAATTATCACATGAAGGCCAACCCAAGCAGGAGTCTTCTCAAATTTCCCTTGAACATCTCTCTCAAGCAACTACACTTTATGCTGTCCAGTGCTAAAAGAACCCCACCAAATTATACAAACAAAATTACCTTTCATTTGACTGTCATTTAAGGAGGTCTTGTACCATGTGGCACTGACAGCCACTTCAAGGTGTTTTATACTCCCAGAACAGTTAAACAGATTTTTTTGCACATATGAAGTGTGAACTCTTCATTGATATGGGAGTGTGGTCCAGTCTGAGGTGAAAACCCACAATTCTCGGGGGCACTTTCACCACTGGAGTCAGACTAAAGTCCCAATTCAGCAAGACATTTGGAAAGTACAGAAACTCCATTCTGTCACTGTTCAGCAAATACTTAAGCTAGTTCTTTCCAGAGTGCCCAAACTGCAAATGTGTCCTGTTCAGGTGCCAAAAAATGCTAGCTTCCCCACATTATCACCTAAGATGCTGTTCAGGTTCACTGGGAAACCAAAATAGTTGCAATGAACAGCTAAAAAGCAATTTTTCTTCTCATTAGCTTCCTTTCCCCCCCTCTCCTTATGTTTCTTTGTTTCTTTCTCCTTCATGCTGTAGCAAACTTTGGCAGTACTGCAGAATGCTGATGAGACACATGCTTACTGTGTGAAATCCCAACAGCTATTTTTGGCCGATACCTGGCATGAACTGCCTCCTCTGTGAGGACTAAGGGAGTTTGCTTATCAGGCTCTCTTGAAAAGTTTAATGCTTCCTTATGACTTGTCAAAAGGCTTGCAAGTTTTACAAAACCAACATCACATTACTGACAAACTCCAGCAGCCCTTCGAGCGTTCCCAACAGTAGGGTGACTTTTCCTTTGAGAACACAAAAACCATAAGAAAACATATTTTTATTCCATCTCTAAAAACAAGACCAAGACTGTATATGTAAAATCCTTGCTCGTTTACTCTGTCACAGTTTTCTTCTCTGTTAGTCAAGTGTAGCCTTATCACAAAAGACAATTATATAGCCTTCCCAACATAGTATTTTCCAAGATCTCTCAATGCTGACTTGCCACAGTCCTCAGTCTGCATTGAGGAATGCCTGTCACTGATGGCCTCTGTCCCCTGTAAGAAGATATCCATTAACACCCAAACTGAAGACCTGACATATATTTCTTAGAATCATTCAGAGTGGAAAAAACCCTTAAGATCATTAAGTTCATCCATAAAAGCATGATGATCTCTTATGGCAAAGAACTAATTCCACAACATTCCCTCCTTATATCTGAAGGTTTTCAAACCACAATTTCAAAGGCACTTCTGCTACTTCTGGGTACAAAGACTCAAAGATTTTTCTTTTTAAATCCATCATTCATCCAAATAGATGATTCAGGAAGTGTTTGACTTAAGCAGTGACTGCATTTTTATGCCTCCCAATCTCCAATTCATGTCAAAAGAGGAAAGAAATGAACCATTGGCAAATAAAATGTGTTAAACCTATTGTTTACCACAAAGTTGAAGGATGGAATGTGGAAACTGGCAGCTCCTGTCTAACCCTTTGTGGTCACTAAACCACCCAGTTTAAATACAACTTCAGAAAGGAAAAAAAAAATTGAGGGACAATTCAAAGGTGGTTTCTAGAGACACAGAAAGAAGTCAGGTTCCATTCACTCATCTAAAAAAAGGCTTCTATATCTTTCCTCCTGGCCTTGAAAAGCTTCTTGATATCCCATTCACTTCTTTGACATCTGAACCAAGTCCCCCAGACTACACCCACCACGGGAAGAGGTTTCACTGCTGGGAGCTCGGATCAGAATGGATCAAGACAGTTTCTCTGTTTTGCTTTGTTAAGGTGATAAAACACCGTGTTTTAACAGAGGGAACAGTCAGCAGGAGGATGTGCTTCATCCTCCAGCCACCTCATTTCATGAAGTTTAGTCAGCAGCTGTATCAGAGCCATTTTAATTAAATAGGTCACTAAAGGATCTTCCTTTTACCTTGAAAAAGATGTGGTCAGGACTTTACCTGAGCTGTAAGGTTTGAATTTCATTAGGACTTTAAAGTGGGTTGTATTTTTTTTTTCCATCCAAATACAACTAGCACCCATTTTTCAGCACATCAATACAGATATTTGCATAAAGTATTGATTAAAAATCATTACAGTTGCAAAATGTTAATTACACCAATTAATTCCCAATCTGTTTGTACCTTAAGGTTTTTTGCATTCAGCACAGAAGGTTAAAGGAAGAGGGAATCAGTCTTAGCTTTCCTCTGGGGACAACTTTTTATACATCCTGTAAATACCAATTTTTCTGTATGAACAGCCTTTTTCTCCTGGTTGTTTCATAATTCTCCATACTATTTCAAACCCTTGGTGACTCATCACCAAACAGATTCCTTGCAGTCATCATAAGTCTAGTCTGTGGGTTTGTAAATAACAGAGAGCAGGAAAGTGTTCTGATGTGCCCCAGCTACCAGATGAAGGGCATGATTTCTGTAGGACTGGGACAAACTCAGAGTGCTGAGCAGCTCTGAAAAGTCAGATCTTAATGTTATTGATCTGATTCCCCACCTTCCCTTCTACAGAGAATTCTATGTAATCAATTTGTGGAGACACCTTGATTCCTGCAACATCATTTATCCTGCTCCCAAGGATGGCTGTATCAAGTTCACTCTAAATACTTCAACCCAGTCTCACCACATCATTTTTGATGGTGTAAGAAGGCCTCTTACTCTTACTGTCCAAGAACAACAAAACAACTGCCATGCCTTGCCATATTTTCATCTGTTCCTTTTCATCTTCCTCTAACAAACCAAGCAATTTGGTTTCCCCCTTAACTTATGAAAAACCTCAAAAAACAAAAAAATAAAGGCAAACAAAATCTCTTTCTCTGACTGGCACACCTAAACTTCACTAAAACTGCCTTTGGCTTGAGACCTTTGAAGGGAAACACAATCTAGGTTATTTGCATATAACCCAGCCATTGCTCTCAGCTGACCATACTGATGAGGATAAGTGGGAAGAGAATTTTGCGTTTTCTTTGCACCACTAGGTACAACAATGTTTGCATTAATGCAATAATGTCAGATCCATAAAGTATGTGCAATGGAAGAAATTATATATATATATACACAAACCTAGTCAATGCTTAAGAAAAAAAAATATCACTTTGCACTATACAGACATATCCAGGAGCAGCATGCAAAGAATCTGCATTCACTGGAGACAGATTTTAAGTTACAATAGTACTTCTTATGACATGAAAGTTGGTGCCATGTGGGCACAGACAATGAGTCCACTTTTCCATTCCTTTGATTAAGATGCCAGTAAAGAATTATTACATTTTTACAAAAGATTTCTTGGATCAAAATATTTGGCGTGCAGTATTTAAAGCAGTGTGATAAAGCTCTGTTTTAAGTGAGGATATTGTCTCAAATTAAAACAATAAGCTGACTACCGAATCATTCAGTCCTGGTGGATGCAGTGCAGAGTTTCAAATAGAGACTATGTCCAAGTGTTCAAAGACTTGGACACTACCAGGATAGAAAATCACTTCAGTGTAATGTGACAGCCACCTCTGAATCCTGTTAAATGCACCCAGAGATCAACTCATGGAGGGTAACATTGCTGTATCAAGACTACAGAATTCAGAATAAAAAACTTTAGAGTTTTGCTGAACAATCTATTTCTCCACCAAAAACTAAGTTAGTATTTGTCACCTCCATGCAGCATATCTACAATTTTAGCAAGACTCATTGCTAATCCCTCAAGCCTTTTTCAAATTTAGCCCAGTTATTTGGTGTTTGTACTGGTAATTCTCCTCTTTTAGCCAGCATAAGAAACTGCAAAGTATAGGAAAAAACACTGAAATGAAAAGCAGCCACTGAAGATTTCCAAGATACACAGATACCTTACCTAAACTCAGACTGAGCACCTCTGATTTCCCACTTATTGGTCAATTAGAGAAAATGCCGACTTGAGAGATATTTCTGGAGCTGAATATAACCTTCTGAGATAATCAGAACATTGCAAAATTAACTCTACTGAGGAATAGTTTGGACTCTGTGCTTGTGTAACCCGAAGAAATCATAGGTCAAATACCCTACAAAGTTATGTAATAACAGAAAACATGTAAAACTTTATGCAACAAAGAAAGATCTAGAATATAGACAAGTTATCAGGAGAAAACCCTCCTGTCTATATGGCTGATACGACAGGGAAAAGCAGTTTCTATGGGTTTCAAGTTCAAAGAGCTTTTTGGGTTTGTTTTTAAACCCAGAAAGAGATCAACAATGTATTTTGTATAAAACCACAGGGTCCTGTCCTAAGCTTTGGAAAGCTGGCTCCACACTAAGCTAACCAGCATTTCCAAGCAAAATTATCTACCGTAAACTGTGCATGGTAAAGGCCAGTAAAAAACAGGGCAGTCAAACTGCATAATGCTGGAACTCAGAACTTCCTGGCAGTTGTAGCTTTTTGTAGTAGACCACAGAATTTTAACAGCTAGAAAGGTATAATTTTAGATTTTGTTAGTTTGGGTTTTTTTTTAAGGTAAGAATCTCTTTGGAGAGCACTGTATTAATAGTTACAGATGTGGAGCAATAGTCTTTGATATTAAAATATATTTTTAAAACAACACACCCACCTTTCCCTCCCTCCTTTCGGAAGGGATTTTGTGGTTCACAGAAACCATCTGGATACAAGTAATTGAGTGCATAATCCTCTACACTTTCATCCATGCCCTTCCAGCACCATCTCTTTAGAGATGAAAGTCTGGGGATCTGGCTCCAGGCCCAGACAAAAGGGAAAGAGCAAGTGAATAGAGCTGACAACCACATAGCCTAAGCCTGAGGCTGCATTAACTACTCCATATCTTCTTTTTTATGCTCTTGAAGACCAATGGCAACAGCTGACGAGAATCTCAGAGCCACAGCTCCAATGGCACTGGGAAGAACAGTGAGAACTCAGGCTTGCAAGACATCTCTGGCCTCCCACACATTCCCAGGGGCTGAAAGGTTTGGGCAGGAATCAAACCCATTCACTGAAGAGTTTTGTCTTGCTGCACTCCCTTGTTTCCATGGAAAGAGATTATCTGCATGAGGAGCACCCAAAACACCAGACTGTAAATATCTTCTCATCACTGGGAATCATCACCATCCATCAAGGGATTATCAGAGACTGGTTTATGAATGAGTCAGACTGCAGACCTAATATCATTTATGAGTTAGGGCAGGCATGGATATTTCATGCAGGTCAGACAAAAAGAGCATACGATTTTCTGTCATGATCATTTATGAGGTCCTGACCTTAATGCAACCTCTCTTCACAGTGCCTGTGACTTTTTTTCTTTGGTAATTCCTGTGAATTAGCTTTTTTGCTTAGCTGTCTAGAGTAATTTTATCACTTCTAAAAGCCTTTACATGAAACCACAGAACAGGCTTCGCTTCTTACCTTTAAAAATCTCTCCTTTTTTCCTGCGTATTGATACAATTTCATAGTCAGGACAATTTTACATAAACTATTTTCCACTCCATTGAATGTTATGTCGCTCTACATGAATATATTTCTTGGTTGATGCTAAGGCAAAATATTGCTGTAAGTGCTGTATTTTCATAAATGCTATTCTTTGACTTTTTAATAGACTCATTCCATGCATGCTATCAATACCAAGTCTTACTGATGGATCTGTATTAAGCTGCCAGCATAATTTCCTCTGTTGTCCCCAGAGCCTCCACATACGAGTCAAAGGGAAAAAAGATCACCGGTTCTTCTGTATTTCAAGACAACAAAGTGTTCAAGACAGAGAGGAGAATGATTTTAAAAACTCCAGTCAGTAACACAGAAAGGGAATTTGAGACTTAAAAGTGCTAAGTGGGAAACGGGGAGTTTTATTTTTCAGTCCATTAAAAAACTAAGAAAAGAAAAACAGCTACTGAAGTAAAAACAACATAGAATAGCCAAATTCAGAGCCACCTGTAGATATGGGTAAGTTAAATAATAATAAATTAAAGCCAGATCCAGCTGTAAATTTCTAATGGCATATAACATATGAGAAAACCCTATGACTGTAATGCTAATAATGCAGGACATGAAAGACAGCATGGTTTTACTAAATTTAGGCTATTTTAAAGTGTCATTTGGCTCACATTGGAGGACACATTTTGTTCTCTTCTGCATTAGTTTAAATTTTGAGTAATTGACTCCAGGGTTATATTTCTCTAAAGGAAACTAAAGATCAGTGCTGCATAGACTTGTGTCTGGAAAAGGCCCAAGAATACTAGCAATAGTACTCTTGTTTTATTCTAGCTTTTCATCATGTTGGGAGCAATTAAACAAAATGCTATAAATCCAGATGCAGCAACTTCAATTCTTCTTTAACATATATCTTAATCAAATTTTTCCTTGGCTTTTTAGAATTTGTGATTACAAATTATGTTCTCTTTGACTTTGTTCATTTTGTAACTGTCTGGTTAGATACTTATGAGCACACCCTCTATGCCTTATCAGTCCCCCTAGCCTTTTTAGAGTTTCTGAAACATCATACAAAGATCTCCCTGCTTTTAAAAAGGCATCCATTAATACAGAGGCTGAACTTCTGAGATGCAAGTTTTGTTACTTTCTGAAAATAACAAACCCATAAATCTGCATTTTCAAGTTGTGCTGTATTTGTTGTGAGCCACTGCCAAATATGAAACAGCAAATAACACACACTGCCTTTAATCATGTAACTTAGATTATATAATAAAATAACACAAACTGAAAGTAAGTTCTGTCCAGCTTTCTATTTACTCATGAAAATTGTCACACTTCTAAAGGCGGTCCCAAAGTGCTGTTAATGCAGCCTCATATCAGGAATAAAGACTCTTGGAAAAAGAGTCTGCCCATTTCCTGCTCTATTTTCTTTGAAAGATTATCCCTTCCTGCATAACTCAGGACAAGAAGGGTGTAAGGTAGTTCTGCTTGCAGGAGAGCCCTGCAACTAAGACTTCATATCCAGAGACAACAAAGGCAAAAGACTTGCTTGTTCTTTGAGTTACTATTAAAGTCAAATCTCACAAAAGGCAGGAGCTAAGTATCAAGGAGTTCAGATCTCCAGCTGCTTTTAGTGCAAGCTACTCAGTGTTTTAAACAGACCAGCTGAACACATGGCCCTCTGTGGGGCTGGAACACTGTCACACACAAGGAGGAAACGAGATGAAGTTGCCACAAAGCAGTCCAAATGCATTTGATCACACAAATCCATGAATCTGCAGTCTTCTGCAGTTTATTTTTGCAGTCCATCACTGCAGAAAACACCTGATCTTTTAGGAAAGTCTTTAGCCTCTCTCTTTAAAGACTTAATGCAGGGGCTACAGGAGACAAGTTCCAATAACAACAGCAGTCACAGTGTGAGACATCCCAAAAGAACCAATAAGAATCTTGTTAAAGCCTCTCATTCATATCAAGGTTGGGACACAGTTTATCATCTGAATTTTGAGTTTTAAAGTTAAGGCTCCACCTCATAAAAAAACAAGGAAGGGAAACATATTCACAAGAAGTATCTGCTTCAGTCTTGGAAGACAAACCAGGAAATCCTTGGGAGGGCACGGAGCTAAAATCAATTTGCATAATATTACCTACAATGTTGTGTTATTTATTTCTTAAACAACCTTTGCTTCCTTCACTTGTACCAGAAATGGCATCTCAGAGGTGTTTGCTGATGGGGTGTTGTTTGAAAGTTCCCTGGTGGTGTTTTTAGGCACCACTAGGCCACCAAATTGGCCTGAAATGGAGCAGAAGGGGAGTCATTTACAATAACGATGCATGCTAATTAGGCAGTCACTGGCACACAGGCAATGTATCATCACCTTGGCTTCATGCACAGAAAACTTTCAGCTTTTAAAGCTTAAGTTCTCCATCACCTTACTTCATACTATTTTTAGAGCTGAAATCTTTACCCTCCAAAACCTTTACCCTGCTCCTCCTGGAGCTGCAGAGAATCTGAATAGTCTGCTTCCCAGTAAGCATACTTATGTCACTATTAAAGCAATTTATCTGGGAACAGTGTGTATATGTGCAGACTGTGGGGCACAAGTTGTGACTAGACCTTCACTGTCATTGTCATATTCAGCCAAGTATGGATCCTAAACAATGCTGCTGCCAAGAATCTGGTCCTAAAATGGTTGAATGCATCAAACAGCAAGATGGAATCAGAAAGTTTTATTTCCCTTAGTTTAAGATAATTAGTATTTGGTTTTAGTTTTAATATCCACAGTCCAGAAGTGCTATTAATAAACTAGAAAAGAGAAGAGCCTCAAGGAAAATTTGGAAGATACTACACGATCACTAATGTACGGCTGAATCTGCACCTGAACAAGAGGTTAAGATGTAAACTGTGATTGCAGTGTGTACATAAATGAGTAACAGATTTGCATAAGAAAAGTCTTCAAGGCCAAAAGATATGTCCTAGTATCAGGAAATCAAAATTTAAAAAGGCATACAAATACTAGAAATAATCTTATTTGAGAACAACATTTGTTAATAATATTGCTAATGGCCAGCATCTGTGAGGGTTTTTTTTTCAGCATTTTAAGCACCTCTTCTAATAGTTTTCCTGCACAGTAGGATTCTAGATTAGTTCCAACCCAAATCTTACATACAAACCTCTTCGAATCTTTCTCTTTCCCTATTAATGTGATGCCTGCATCCATTTGCCTTAGGTTCTGCAGCCATGTAGCACTCTGATGTTTTCAAGGCTTTTCTTTTCCTTCTCTACACAGGACTGCTGAAAAAAATGCTGTAGCACATTTTCAGCTTTGGTTAATCTCTCCAACACATTTTCCTCCTGGTTGTTTTTAACACATTTAATACATCTACACAGGTAAACACATTTACTTTAAATTCTATTTTGCATTGAGTAGTCTTCTCACTGAGACTCTTTCCTCTTTCTCCCTCATTTCACTATTTTATAGTTTTTCAACAGTAGTACCTTAAGCAAAACTGAGATTTTTTTTTCAAGTAATTGTTGGCATGTATTTTACTTGCTACTGTACCACAATATAAAACACAAATGGAATGTTAGTGCAGAATAAGATAGAGCTTTATTTTCAAATATTGGCTGTCATTTTTTTGCACATGCAATTGTTTGCTTGCACAAGTCTATCACATGCAGATGGCTAAATATATGACTGTACCTCAGTATAATTTATGGTGGCATATTAGAGGCTAGGCTGAAATTGTACTCCTGAAGGTCTAACCCAAGCCTCAAAAAACCCAGAATATTTAGAATTAGTGCACTTATTTCAGCATGACAAACACTATGCAATACTATCAGAATTCTTCTCAAGCCTTACAAGGTCAGTACTCAATCAGAGAAAATCAGGATATATGCTTGCAAGCTTTCTCCTTCACACACAGTGCACATACACAAATTCAGAGATGCAAAAAAAACTCTATTGTTCATTTGTCTTTTCATCCAGTTTGTTTCCTGGTAATTTTATTTGATTCCTCTTAATTTTTGCACTGGGAGAGAGAGAGAGAGAGAGAGAGAGATGGGAAAGACTCATAAAGAAGATCTTTATAATCCAATCATTGTTATTAGGTCCTGTCACTCTCTCCCCTTTTAATTATTAACAAAAATAACAGGGTCAAACTCTGCATCTTTTAATTGAGTAAGCACAAAATATCTCCAAGCCTTTCCTAGGCATAAGAAACAGCTGCATGAAAAGACAATCTATGAGGGGCAAAAGGCTGCTTCTAGGGCCCAGGTTTGGTTCTTGGCATTTTTAAAATCAAAAAATACATCTTAAATATTATGGATACATTCAAATAACTCCCCTTGTCACATCTGCCCTAAGCACCATTACCTACAGTATTTATCTGCTTTGTGAGGGTGTCTGCAATGTAAGTAATTGTAGAGCAAGCTGGAAACATGACCTCCATCAATCTACAGTACATGCAAATGCTTAATTTAATTTTTCCATCAATTTCCAAATGAATGCAGCTCATTGTATTGAAAAATAAAAACAGTTTGGCCTTTGACTTTGCTGGAGATTACTCTTTCCACATTAATGTCTTCAACAATGGAGTTTCAGGCTTTGCAAGAATTAGATTAAAAATGTTCACATGGCACCCGTTTGATCTTTACACTTTTCCACTCACGCTTGAGGCCAACAGTGCAGAGATGCATTAAAAGTAAGCACACATTCCAACATCAGCACAGCATACCTCAAGGAGAACCGAAGGCATTGGTGGTAAAAACTTATTGACATGCATTGTCAAACAAAAAGAGACTGTACACAAAGATCAGAACCTCGCTCACAGTGTGCACAGCCTACATAATACATCGGTAGCCTCATCTCCTGTGCTAACAAGTTTTTCATATTTAGTGTTCCTGAGAAGAACCATTTAATTAAGCACAGAGATTGAGAGAGGCTGCTCACTACAATCTGCATTTCATTCTGTTTTGCATCCATTGTCAATGAACATAAATTGCAGAGCTATTAAAGATAGAACTCAGTCAAAGTTTCACACTGCTTAAGTAAAGCAAAAGGGAATTTAACTACACACATATTGGCATTGCAATCAGCCAGGATGTATGACTGCAGTGTACAGTCATATGTGCCAGGCTTAATCAAACTAATTTAATCAACAGAAGGGAAGACACAGTAGAACAGGCTCAATGCAGGCTGAGGGTGAGCAGTGAGTCCGCAGAGGTATCCCTACCTTCCCAACACTGCTTGTCAGAGAGATGGCTGCAACACCTCAATCCCTAGGGAGGTTCTTTGCCCTACACAGAGTGGGAGGGGGCAAGCAGAAGAGGCTAATTGATATCAGCTGGCAAGATGTGTTTGCTGGCCAGGTTGGGAAGCCCATGTCCCACACTCACCTGCTAACATATGCCTTCTATCAGAGCAAACAGGAGGTGATGCAAGAGTCAGGTGCTCGGCTCAGTGCTAGAGCTTCTCACACGGAATTTCCACCCAGCCAGGTGACAGATTTAATTCCTTTGTGTTCATCAGCTTGTGCAAAGCATGTCATTACATCCATTTTTATTCCATGCAGACAAAATGCACCACATTTACTCAATACAGGAGAAAAAAGTCCTCACGTTAAAGGACTGATAAATGGAATGGATGCATATCTGACAGAGCCAGCATCTGGAGGCATTACTATTTTAATATCTACTTTCATATGAAGTGTTTTATTTTAAAAATGTAATTCTTTCTCACCTCCATAAAAAAAAGCAACGTAATTTAGCAAAGCATTCTTACAGCCTTACTCTTAATCATGCATTTCAGAATAGTAAATGACATTCAGGAATGAGCCTGGCCCCAGTGGTGGTCAGCAGCAGATGGGAGGGTAACAGATTCTACCCACAATATCACATCAGAAAGTGGGAAAGTGAATACATGTGAAAAGCTAAAAGGTAGCCTTGATGGCAACAATGGAAGACTCTGGATGCTATGTGGTGAAAGGAACATTATGGGCCACAAATCTCTGGAAGTTTTAGTTCCAAATTTAAACTCAAAGTTTCTCCAAGAATTTAGAGAGCCTAACTTAAATCTTTCCTCTCATGAGAAGTAAACCAAATTCAAACAGAAGGAAAGAATTCAGCTTTCCCAAATGAACACATCTTGCTTGGTCTTAGAAATTTGGCAGGCAAAACTTCAGGTATAATCAATTTATGCAGCTCTAGCTTTTACTCATTATCAGACTATTATTCTCCTTCATTGCACTCAATATCTTTGTTTTAATGTCAGAATCCCTAGAGAAAGCACCAAACTGAGGACAATGCCTATGGGCCACATCTTTCTAGTCTTTCCAGGACATATTATGCAGCTGCCCAGCAAGTTGTGACCACAGAGAACAAATATAAAGGTACTCCACACAAAGCTTTTCCATCAAAATTATTTCTTTAAGGGCATAAGTAGAGCTAAGAATTGTCTCAGATTTCATCAAAAAACAGAGGCATTTTCTAATATTTTTAAGGAACAACAACAAAAAAAATAAGTGAGAATGTTCATTTCCCCCTTTTTTTAAACAAACCATTGTTTTATTTCCCTGCCTAGCTCCAAGCAAAACCATCCCATTCTAGATATCCTCAAGTTAGGCTGCATACCTTCACCCATTTTTGCTTCTCAGACTTTCCTCCACTGTCTCTCACTGTCCTCAATAAAATTTAATTTTCTGATGGGTAGTACAAACCTACCCAGCACCAAGGCAGGATTAGTATGTCTCACAAGTAACACATTTATACTGGGAAATGTATTATTTGAAACACAAACAGCACCAGGACAAAAAGCAAAACTCAATTTAATCAATTTAGACCCCTCAAAGACAAAAAGCTTAAAAATCCTTTTAACAATACCTCTCTGCCTTTCTGGTCTGCAGTTGTTCTAGACTCTATAAAGATGTCCAAGTAAGCCTTCCTGAACCTGCTGGCTGTGAGCTGGCTGCTTTGTTCTAATGATGGTTAGCTGGTTTGTCTGACAGTGCTGTTCTCACTGCTTCCACCAAGAACTTTTCAGATCTGTTACCAACATTATAGGCTAATCACTCATGTCAGGGTGGCCAGCAAGAAACCTGAGAGGCCTTGCAATATGAAGGTGATTGATCTCTAATTTTCACTACACTGCTCCACTGGCAGTGATGCAACACTAAATACATGATAGCAACAACTGGGGGGGGTGGGGGGGGAGGTGGAGATTAGTTACAACTTCTTTACCAAAAATATTATTCCTTCTTTACTTTATGTAACCTCTTATTCCATTAAGATATTAGCATTCCTTAATAAGAATTACTGCATATTGTCTCAAGAAACTTGTTTTCAAGATACATCTGAATTTATGGGTGTAGAGTGATAAAAACTAATTCATCATTCGGGCTCTTTTCTCTCTTCTGGGAATTAAAAATATTTAAAACATATTTTTGTTCCCAAGACAGAGAAAACCTGCAAATTCCTCTCTTTTTATTCAAAGCATCTCCAAAACAACTTCTGAGTACATTCTATTTTCTACACTGAGAACAATTGCTGTTCTTATGTTAGACAGTTTTGAAATAATGTAGTTCATTAAAAAAAAAAAAGGCAGAAAGGGCTGAAATTATGTTTTCCACCATTTTGCCAAAAATAGCAACCATTTTGTTGTCACTGCAAAGTTCTTCACTTAGAAATGTAAAACAAAGTAGAGAGCCCTGAATCAAATGAAACAAGTTCTAAATAGTCTCTTTCTAATATTTAATAATACTGGATTTATAATATAATTTTACCAAATGCTATTAATTTCTTAATTAGGCTCCTAGTTTAGAAGGACCCAGTTAATGTCAGGCCTATTTGCTTTTATTTAGTGTCTTTTATCTGTACTTTTGCTTTGGCTAGGTAAACTCCAAAAGCTTCATATTGGTGTTTTTTCCTCATTTTTTCACTCCCACTAAAGTAAAAGATGACAGGTAATAATATAATGTGTGGTAGAAGGAGAAATGCTGACAGACATTGTGTTACTTTGCTTCAATTAGGCTCTAATTACTTCTTCTCTTCAATTAGAAAATCACATGAACCAATTATGCCAGATAATATGTGCTTATCCTATTCAAACTGCACAATGGGCAAGGTCTATTCACATTGATTATCTTCAATTTATGCTTTTACCTTTTTTTTTTCCTCTTCTGTCTGCATGGCCCATTACAGTTTTAAAGTGGAAGCTCTTAAGCAGTTCTCAGTATTATCATATCATTCATTACAATTGTTATGTTTAGATGGAAGAAAAATTTTGATGCCTTGAATGCAGAGAGGAAAATCTTTTTGGATTGAACATATTCCAATTTTGCTAGTTTGTATAACAATATTCCCATGGTCTTTTAAATAAATATGATACAATGTGGTCTACTGTTAATGGACAGAGCTGAGGGAAACTGTTGGTTCTCTGGGAACAAAGATTTCAAAACCAAACACAGAGTATTGAGCACAATAATTTCTCATACATTGTCAGCACAGAGGTATCAGGCCTCATTTGTGAATGATCTGAGAGTGGAAGGCAATCAGCAAATGCAAAGGAACAACCTTAAAAACCTTGAAGCTGAGAAGCCACAACTATATTTTCCTGCTAAATAAATGGGGGAGAAACATTATGAATCCTCACCGTTTATAGAACAGTTCAACAGATCTGGATGAGCAGAAAATGCTGGGAAACAACAGTGAATACTAGAGGCAATTTGCATTATTTCACCTCTCCTTTTATAAGGATTTAAGGGATTCTGCTCATACAGGGATTTATTTATCCTTGTGCTCAGCTGGGGAATGAACACCTTTTAATGCTCCAAGGATTAAATACAGAACACAAACTTTGCTGCCCAGCCCTCTCCAGAGATGGGCAAACACCAGGTAAGCTTCAGCTGATTCCACATCACACCTGTCTCAATCAGTGGGAATGTCTCCTGCTTAGAACACACAAACTCCACTCACACTGGTTTGCTTGAATAGAATTGATATGCAAAGAGGAGGTTCTGATCATAGAATCATTTAGATTGAAAAATACCTCAGATTAAGAGGTATATACTCAAGTGTAATCAATCCCCCCAATACAATTCCATAAAAAAATTATAATTGTATATAAACTAAAACTATTATTTGGTACAATTGCACCTATTCATGCTTTTTCTGACTATTTTAATGAAACCACAAAGACTGATCTGTGTATATGACAAATATGAACATCTAAATTACAAAACTGCACTTTTTTTTACATACATTCCATAAAAGAAAAATTGCTCAAGAATAGTAAAATCCTACTGCAGTGAAATAAAAACAAGGCAGAAACTGAAGAGTTAAACAAAGGCAAGTTATTTTGTATAATGTCATGAACATGAAATGTGCATTTGTCAAAATGTAATTACAAAGAACTCCCATATTACATGATGTAATGAGTGTCATAATGGAAGTTCAAACATCACAGGGAAAATAGTTACCTGTGACAGGCAGAATCATTTTTCACTGAATTGTAACTAAAAGATGTAAAAATTGAAATATTTGTGAGACTGCACTATTCTAAGACTTTACTACAGAATTATATGCATTTTAGGTAAGACAAACCTGAATAAACAAAAAATGATTTGGCTAGCAATATTCTCAGCAACCAAAATGCTCTGGAAAGCTCAGCTTTGAAATTTCCCCTCTGTCTATCCCACACAGTTTTGAGGTCCAGATCTAGGTCCTAACTAAAGTCAAGGTCTCACAATAACCTGCTCTCTCCAACAGCAGAAGGGAAAGCAGCCAAGTAAGATCGTTTTCACAGAAAATTCTTACAGTGGCAGAAATTAAAAAAAGTTTAATATCAGATACCAAGAGGCTTCCAGTCCATCTGCCAGATCAAAGACTGGAGCAGGTTTAAATGAGGACCAAAACTTTTGGAAGCTGATGTGAGGAGAAGTATTTCTCATCAGAGTCTTCTTTCCACCACTCAAAATTCAGTAACATTCACAGAGTTTTACTGAAGTTCAAGAACACTTGTCTAGCATTTTGGAGCTATAAAAGTGACAAAGAAACAAAAGTTAAATCTTTTAAGATGCTTTTTGCACTCAAGTTAAAATAAATGGAACAGGTTTGTTTCAAAGAAGAGACTCATTTCTCAATGGCTCACACCTCTTCTTTTGATAGACATCAAATGTGCCAACTTGACTGGAGTGACTACAAAACCTTTAGAACCTTTTGCAGAGACTAAGACTGAATTAATTTCATTGCCCCATCTATTTTTAATGATTAGAGTCAGTTGATGTGAATTATCCCTAAAAGTGTCAGCTGGACAAGTCAATTGGTTTTGTCTGGGTTTAAACACACTGGCGGGGAGAAACATAAGGTCATTATTTGTTTTGAATATGAAGGCTGCTAGGCTGCATGAAACTGGTAAAGTTATTTTTTCACCCAATACAAAGCAAACCACCTAAAAGTAACAACTTAGACTTTCTGTCATTATTCTGGCTTCTATCCAGAAGTAGAAATAGCAGTACCAACAGTTCTGTGAGTAGGTTACTTTATTGCCACGGAGAAGAAATCCTCTCTAATCCAAAGGGCTACATTAGTGGGGAGGTCATACAAAAAGGGCTTCTATTGAGTTGACACATGCTCATGCCTTAACAGAACCAAAATTTCTGTTTATGTCTCTTCAGCAGTATTACATGTTCTCCAACTGGTAAGGAGGAAGAATAAAATTAGACCTTGCACATACTTGCAATTATTTTGTGGCAGGCATGGTACAGCAATAAAAATGAAGCCAGATTCATGAGGCAGCAATTCAGTAATGAAAAAGTCACCATGCGCACAAAAAAAAAAAAAAAAAAAAGAAAAAAAAGAAAAAAAAAAAGGAAAGAAAATGCAGGGTTTAAAAATTAATGTATGCAAGTTTGTGGTCCCTTGGGTATTTGTAACCGTTTAAAGTGAAATGCAGTTTATGAGTATGAAGCATTCTCATGGTTGCTTTAAACTTCTGTAAATTGCACTGCATTTTCCCCTTATAAATACTACTTAAAACCAATTATGACCCATAAGTAAATGCTTTTACTTGAAATATTACTCATTATGGAAAGCACTGTACCTTTATCATTCACCTCAAAGTTTCAGGAATAGATTGCAAGAAAGGCAGAACTGGAATGTTTTTCCCATGAAGAGAATTCAAGTATGTCAAGTCCCTTCCCAGATATTAAAAGTATGGCATCAGAAAAACTTACATACAGATGGAAACAAACACACAGAAGCCAAAAGGGATCCAAGCAGCATGGCAGGGAAACAGATCCAAAAGAAGCAGAAGACAAGATCCATAAGTTTATAGCCTATAGTACTTCCTAGCTTTAGGTATGAAAAAGTTTTGAAAAATTTGGGCTTTAAATTTTCAACTTAAATGAAAACTTAGTTATTCTAAGAAGTCAGCTTTGAAATGGAGTACTTGAAACTAGTTTTAGCACTAAAAGGAAAATAGGTTGATGCAATTCACTGGAGAAAAATAGGATTTTGCTCTGTAGACAAATTTTGCAGTGATCAATCACTCTAATAAAGTATCAGATCTGGTATAGAGGACTCATGTTTAACAATTATAATTATGGAACCATATCAGTGATGAATACTCTGTGTTGTGAATACAATAGTATTGTATTTTTAGACCACTGTGTAATTTCTGGGCACACTTTGATGATTTTGCTGGCTACTCACCTATTTTATAAATCAGCAGGAGACTTGACAAGATTAGAAAAAACGGTTTCCTTCTCCCTAGATTTATATATGCTCAGTTATATTCATTGTTGTGCTGTTCTGAACAACTTACTCATTGATTTATGGTATGTGCTCTGTAAAATCTTTTTTATGTTTCTATGTGCCCTGCATGTATCTCACTTAAAAAAAAATAGTAAAAATTCGAGAACATTTTCAGAACTTGAACTTAAACTTGGCACCAAAAAAAAAAAGTAATATAAATTGCCTCTTTTTTGATAAATTGATATGCATCTGTTTATTCCTTATTCTTCATCCTTAGGGAAGTAAAGGAAACATCAATGGCTTACATGATGTGTCAACAGAAAAACAAGCAAAAAAAAATTAAAATAACAAGAAGAGGCTCATGCCTTCAGCAGGACAAAATTTGTCAATGTGTCTCCATTCTTCAGGTTTCCCCTCAATCTTTCTCACTGAAAACATCTGAGGTTGTCCATAACCTCTGCTCTCACAGGGAGAAATTACAAAAAACAAGGTACACCCAACATTTCAAACAGGCTGAGGGTATTAAGCCAAATTAAATATATATCCGTATGTTCTAAAACTTTGGATCTCTGGCCTTCCTTTCTGGAAAGCCAAGAGCTTCGTTCCTCTTCTAGCCCCCTTCTTGGAAAAGGAGACACTGGAAATGATCCAGTATAACCCTCCCTCTCTCCCAGGATTAGGTCAGATTTTACCTTCTGCTTCACTGTACTGCCCTTTGTCTCTCAGTTGTTTTCCTTTCTTACTCCTGAAAGGCATCTGAAAGTTGAGTATTGGGAAGAAGAAATGCACTGCTAGTAAATTGGAAAGGAAATAACACTCATGTTCTTTCATGATTCTACTCACTCTAATGGCTTACAGCAGGTGCCACTGCCATACACCACTCATTCCCACTTCTATCCAAAGTACTATGAGTGCTTTAGGGAAAAAAAAATCAATTAAATAATTAAATAACTTTCTCTATTTCTGGGCATTTAGCCTAACCAGCCCTTAGTGCTATTGCAATACAAGTAATAAATAATAATTCCCTCTCCACTGATTAAAATTGTAATTGTTCCCATTTTACAGCTAAAAAAATATTTCCCAGATTCCCCAGAAAGTCTCCTTGAGCCTGTCAAGTGCCACAGCCACAAGATCCCTTTACTTATTTTTAAGGCATCAGGTGACTTCCCCAATTCCATTAGAAATAGGGCATGCTGCAGAATGGAGTCACAGGAAAGAAAACAGGCAGATTTCCAGAAGATTGTGTTCCTACGTGCTCTTTGACTGGACTAGCAATTGTAGGGAGTGCTTCTAAGGTTGCACATCTGATACTTGGAGCAAAAAGTCAGAATCTCCCTTGTAGGTCAGAATCTCCTCCATGTTTGGGAATTTAAAAGATGTGGAAGTAGGAGCACCAGGGGACACTCCATAACCTACAAGTTATTAGGTTGAAAAAATAGTCTGGGGACCAAACCTACATGTTTGACCTTCTTCACTGCAGAGGCAGTGACCTTCACCAGAAGAGGCAGGTTTGGACCTTTTGGACTAAACCCAAACCTTCCCTGTAAAAATGCAGTCTAAGTCAATGGAGATTCAGAGTATCTTGGATGTTAGAGCAGCTGGGAGCCAGCATGAGGAAGCAGGTAAACCACAGGCAGAAGTCAGTGCTGAGAGGCAGCTGTTAGTATGGAGGGTTACAACACCCTTAAATAACACCTTTCAAAGGCACTTAGTACATAGAAATTCAAAGTCAGGTTGAAAAAAATTGAAATGTATCAGATTTAGCACATAATGAAGTGCGTTTTGGGTTCACCTCATCAGTGCAAAAAAAAGAACCCAGCAATACTGCCAGTGTGACATATCCCTCAGAGACAGAACAGAACATGCTGGGAACATCTTGTCACAGGTAATGTCACACATCCCAACCACAGCTTTGGCCACATCCCCTGCATATTGCACAGGCTCTGTACTTCTCTAGTCTACATTCACCGTCCCTCACCTATTTCAGCATGGTGCTTGAGATGCAAGCAACAACACTGTCTCTTTGAAATGGCTCTGCCAGGCTCACGATGGCAGAAAGCAACTGCACCCTTCCAACCTGCTCCCAGCCAACTGTGCTCGCTGCGTTGTATCCCAAAGTAGTGCTATTCCCAGCAGGATCCCCAAAACAGCAAGCAGAGCATGCTCCAACACAACCCTGGCCTGCATGCCCACCTCCCTCATGAACCAGATCTGAGGAATACAAAACTGTAGACAGTGAGTATTTTGAGAAAATGCCTAATGGAAGTTACCCAGGGAGGTGGATCTGACTCCATAACAAAGACATGTACCAATCTGAGTTCAAGTCCAATTCCCAGAATGGCATTATCTGTGTAGTGTTAATTCTTTATTATTCAAAAGATTGCTAACTGTTCATATCTGCACAAATGTGTTCATGCTTCATTCATTGCAAGTCAATAATAATGGATTCTTACTATTGATTATACATGAGCCTTTTTGTCCCATCATAATGAAATTTTAATGTTGATGGTCCCCAAACTATTATTTCAACCTAATAACAGTGAGGCTTGACAATTACCTTGCTCTGCGCATTGCAGATAGAACTAATAAGGTCATTCTTAATAACTTTTTGTTTACCCGACATTTGGTAATTTTATAGTTATTATGTATTATTTTAAAGTCAGAGGAGTGTTTTGCAAAGAAATGTTGCCTCCCCATGGAATAAAATACAATTCTGCCAGGAGAAAGCCTTTCCCTTGTCTGCTCCTTGACCTACAGTGCAGCATTTGCTGCCATTTACCTGAGGCCCAAGGCAGAGAAGCATTTCCATGGCTGCAGTTCAAAAACATGATAGTAAAAGAGAAAAAGAAATGGCAAGAAGCTTAACATTTTTGAAAAATCAGTAAGGAAAAAACTTAATCTAAGAAATGGCAAGGATAGGCCATCTAGTGACAAAGTATTAGCCTGATTTAGTGAGCTGGAAGGCATTTCAATCGAAGCACTGGTGTGGGACTGTCCTTGGGAGATTTCTCCCCTTTCCTGGGATAACCAAGCACCCCATCATCACAGGCATACCATAGCCAGGGAGCAGAGATTTTTGCTCCCAAACAGACCTCTTCCCCTCCTGGCACAGCTCAGCGCCCAGCCTGTCCCCTCACTCCATCCCTGCCCTTCTAACAGGCAGCCACACTGCCATCACACCCTGCTCCTACAGTGGCACAAGGGCCTCAAATAAAATCCTTACTCCCTCAGAGCACACTTTTCCCTCCCAAACCAGGCTGTTTCCAACACTTCTAATCTTTTGAATGGCTGCACAAGGGCTGTCAGCCACACACTGTGCCTAAGGTGCTCTCCCCAAGGCACCGACAGCCTGTGTATCTCCACAGAACCTTCCAGAGCAAGGCAGACCCCTCAGGCAGCCCAGGAAGCAGCTGACAGGCCCCAAAACCAGGATTTTCCACCCAAAAAGGAAAAATATTTGCCCTGGGGATACATTAGGCAAGGAAATGTGGGAGTAGCTAGCAGAAAGGAGACCACTCAAAGGTCTCAGCAGCAACTCCATCCTGGGCAAATGACCACCAGCCTCTGGGGAAGAGAGTGGGAAGAGAAACAGCAGCTGCAGGAGGACTCCCAGTCCAGCCAGGCACAGAAAGAGCAAACAAGCTAATGGGAGTTGAAGGGATGTTACTGGAGTAAAGCACTCTCAATTGCGTTTAACTATGTGTGTAAGCACAGTAACAACCTGAGCTGAGGTACCCTCCCAGGGCCGGGTTTCCACACACCTCAGCCCCTCTGGTCAGATACATCCACGACTTGGAATTTTGCTACCAAAAAACTCCCAGCACTCATGGGTACAGATCTGCCTGTGAAGCAAGGACATAGTCCTTAAGGATATTTCAGTTTAGGAAAGATTATATTAAATGGAACAGCCTTTTCTTCTTGTTCTGGTCCCTCTGCTGATGGCAGGTTGGCTAAATTAAGGAATGTGGCTATATAATTATTTGGGAAATGCTGAAGGATTCTGGTGAGAAAGCTGGCAGACAGAATTCCCCAATTCCCTGCATTTTCCAATGAAGGAAGGAAGCAGCTGCGCCTGCCCTCTTCACCATGGCAATTGCCTGGCCTTAGCCTGGTGCTCAAGATCTACAAAGGAGAAGGAGCATTAACACTTTGAATAAATACAGTTTTCACAACAGGAGAAAGAAGAAAAGAATAAGCAATGGTAATCATCAAAAAGATATATCAAGGCTAAGACCACTTTTTGTTGTCCAGTCTCTTGCATGCCATTTCTTGATTAGCTTTTGTTTGTACTATGAAGATCCAGAACACAACAGGGATGCAAATGCTGGGAACAGCTATTGGCAGGCATTATAATCTGTTTCCAATTACTACATTCCCCAGACATACTGAAACAGGGTTTGGTTTAAAGTAACATTCAGTCCAAGGCAGGCAATTTTACATGTTTAAAGAATGAATGTCATAAGGGAAAAAGCAGGTATTGAGTCTGTCCTTGGGCTTACTGGGCTTACTGAGTTGCATTCTCTTCCACTGCTTCAACATATGTCACTGGTTATTAAAATGACAAGGCAGGGGTTACTTTTCCCCAGACTCTCTTTTTTTCATTGCTTTATTTTCCAATGCCTCTTTCACACATCTTCCATTGAAGTGTTTGAAACCTAGGCAGTAACCACTGTGATGAAGCTGCACCCACCATTATATTCTGAAAATCCTACCAAACAATTTTTAGGTTCCTTGGCTAAAAATTTGCAGGAAATACTTAGAACTGAGAAGGAACATCCACTCATATTAATATATCTGGTGTAAATCTACATTTTCTGTTAACTAAAATGTTCCTGACTTCAAAAACACTTATTTTCCACTCCCTGAAAAAAAAAAAAAAAAAAAAAAAACAACACAACCAAATATGTTTCTATGTCGGAACCCAAAGTGTCCCTCGGACACTCTTGGATGTTCCAGGCTCAGGTCAGAAGCATTTGAGACCCTGGCATGCAGCCAGAAACCCCTGTGGTTTTGAATCTGATCACTGGAACAATTTACCAACCTTGCAGGAAGAACAAGAAATCACAGAAGTTTAGATATTATAGTAGAAGTAGTCACAAAGTGAAAGGAAGAATCTTTGAGTGCTGTACAGGGGGGTTTTAGGCCTTGTACAGAGGGGTCTGAGTTTTTTATATGGGGGTCAGAAGTTCTAAGATGGAGGGATTTGGGCGTGCCCTGTCCTCCTTCTTTCTCCTTCCTAACCTCCATGTTCATGGTGATGTTGGCACTCACAGATTGGTTTCGAGTAGAAAGTCACCATTCAGTATAGGTAATAGGCATTGGGGAAAAACCATAAACATTTAACACGTAATGTAGGGTATAAAAGAGGGCACCAGCCCCCTGGGCAGTCAGAGAGTGTGTGTGTGCCTTTGTCTGACCTGCTGAATGGACCACAGCAGTTCAGGAAGAAAATCTAACGTACAATAAACTACCTTGAGACTGGACGACTGAAGACTACTGAGTCTTTCTTTGAAGGCATGGGTTGGAGGAGAGACTTTTCCATCTTTCGGGGTCACCCCAATCTGGGGGTGAGCCCCGTCATTTCTACACAAATATCTTTCGACAACAGAAACTTAAAAGCTTTTCCAGAACAACCCTGATTCTATGATCAGCCTTGATTTTGCAGGAAGCCTCAGTTCTGCTATAGCAGTTGCAAAGTTGCAGCTGTTCAAGCACTGGCACTTGCCTTGCTGGAAAGACTACACAAAACCTTTGCACCCAACTTTCCAAGCATGCCAAGGGAAGAAAGTCACACAGGTACCTTCCCGGGACAGAAATCCCCACACATCTTCCAAATAAAGGACTGAAAAGGAAACAGTTTAAATTTCAAGCCTGAGAAAGCTGTCCAAAGCTCTTATTTTCAGGCTTTGTAGAGCCTTTTTGCTGTTGCTGTCTGCAAACTTTCCCCAGATCTAGCATTCCTAAGACCGTCAACAAGAATTTAAGGACACCATACTGTTCAAAATCACCCAGACTTGTCTCAACAATGAGGTGAGGGTTCTTAAAGACAAGAGACATAGCTTCATTTTCTGATGCTGCAGATCAGTACAAGGAAGGAGAAATATGTTTCCTACATATGGAAATTAGTGTTATATTTCCAATTTCCCCACCTCTCCAATTCATTTCTTCTCATGCTCATGAATAATACAGGTTTTTCCATTGCTGTTCATGCTGTATCCAGGGCAAGAAAGGAAAGGAAGCAGAAGTCTCCCAGAAATGAACTCAAGAGCTCCTGGTTTCCAAAGAGAAGAATGCAAACTTTAATGCTAAAACAAAATAACTCTGGAAAAAAAAAAAAAAAACAAAAAAACCCACAAACAAAAGCAAAATGAAAAACTAATACAAACAAATGCAAAAAGCATGCAAAGGAAAAAATAAAAGCAAACAGAAAAAACAATGAAAGCCCTCACACCACGCAGCAGAAATATTAAGTTTGTTAAGAAGCAGCAAATCAGTGTTTGCCATACAGGAAATATTTCATTTTTCATGGAAAAAAAGTTTCTTTCACATTTCTCAAAAATATAAACAAAATTTTAAAAAACAAAAAGAGTTGCTGAACCGTACTCTCATTACAATCTGTGAAAGCTGTAACATACACAGATTGTAGATAGGTCTTTATTTATGTCCAATATCACAGACAAAAGAATTACAAAAATCCCTCAAGTCATGGATTGGTGTCCAGATTTCTGAACTCTTTCTTCCTAAATGTTTTTGGAAGATCTGTGCTGAAAGATTATTTTTTTCTTGTTTAAAAGCTGTTTGCAATAAATTGCAGAGCTTCCAGGAGCACCATTTCATGCAGATACTGAGACTCCATTTACAATACCTGAGAGATCAATATTAAATAAAAGTCAAATCAGAGCTGGTTAATTATTACCATTGGCAGAACAAATGGAAAGGAAGAGGAAACACCACCATTCAACCAATACCAATGCCATGAAATGCAAAAATCACTTCCAACAGCAACCATTAAACATGCAGCGGACAAGATATGCATGCATAGCACAGTGCTTATAGAAACAGTCCACCACATCAAACCTGCTCCCACTGTAATGACAGTAAAGTGCCTCAGACACTGTCTAATCAATAGCTCTGCTCTCCTACAAGCACACTCTCTGCTAAAGCAGACTTCTTAGAAATAAATAGATGCTTAATGCATTGCATTAAGGGTAAATATAACCACCTTAATAAACACACTTATTCCCTCTTTAAGGACAAAATGTAATAAGAAAAAAAAGGGCACTTATCAAACTCAGGAGAACATGTTTTCTCCAAGGCATTTGCATTGGGGAAGTCTGCTGCTGCTCTTATTAGAGTCCCTAATTAAAGGCTCACACATTCCTATGTCAAATTAACATGGTACATTTTGCTTCTCCTAAAAGCTGTCCAAAGTTTCAGCTATGTGAAAAACTTTTGCTTTACTGATTACATGGGTTTTGCAAAAATGAAAAAATTGTCTTGGGCTTCAGGAAAAGCCCAATCTGCCAGAGAGATGTGCACCACCCACCACCTGCCCTGTGTCTACTCCCGCTCCATCCTCTCCTCACTTTGCAACCTCTGCTCTAACAACCTCCAAACACTGGGAAAATGTCATTAGAACATCCACAGCTCCTTTAAAGACACAAGATTCATGCCACCTACTGCATTTTTAGGGAAATATACATGCTCTTATGCAAAAAAAAAAAAAAAAAGAATAAAAAATATTGGGGATTACCACTGAGAAATTCTGATAACAGTGGTGCTAAGAGAAACCAGAGCTCAAATTTCAGCTGGTCTTCTGCAGCACAGCTCTTGAGGATCCCAGGTTTTGGCCTCACAGCAAGATTGTCCATAAATTTACTTTGCAGTTGGCCCATAACACTATATTTTAGTCATTTATATAGCACTTTGAGCAAAGTATCGGCAAAGTATAATAGAAGGACAGAGCAATAAAACAAAATATAACAATTAGCAATGTCAAAAATGGTGAGCCAATGACTGGTGGCCCTGAGGGATGACAAAAATATTAAGCTAACATGAAAAGTCATCAAATCTATGGATGAAATACTGTTAAGATGTTGGCATAAGAGTCATTAAAACAAAAAATTAAGGTACAAAGAGTAACAGATTAATAAAAGGAGAAATATTCAAAAGATTGGGTTAAAAATTATGGTAAGCAATTTGCAAGTAGCAGTTAAAGACACTTGAAAAAATGGAAAGAATAAAATAAAAGATCCCAAGGTGAAGAATAAGAAAATCTGTTACAGTTTGGACAGCTGTTTAGACCCCAAATCAGAAATTGCTATTAAGATATAAAGATTTTTTTCTTAAAGAGTGTCCTAGGGCTCAGACAACTCATTAGATGGTCAGCTTCAAGGCCTGCCACAGACCTGCATGACCATGGTCACATCACGCTCTCTGTTCAGCTCCTACCTTACAAAAAAGAGATGCTAATGCTTCCATTCCAATTGACATTTAGATCACAAGACAGCTCTGGATACTACCACAGCAGCAGCTGTTGCACAAGCCTCATTTTAGGTGGGACAGTTTTGGAGCAAATACGTAGAAACTCCCTAAAAAGTGAGAGGGATTTGAAACATGTGAGGGAAAGAGGGAACAACTAAATAAATAGGATAGTTTAAAGATGGTTGAGGAAATGTGTGTGTGAATTATAATGGAAATAACATGGATTTAAGACAAAAAATCAGGCACTGACTTTCCAAAAGCAAGCAACAGACCCACATGAATTAATAAAGGGAGATGTTGTATGGCATTCCCTCCAAGTGAAATTCTACCAGACTTTTGTTTCCTTAGAAGCTACTTTTAGATAAGGCAAAGTTTGAAACTTAATTGTGGTGTTTTACTTATGGAGACATATCCTTAACAAGAACTGACAGGTTACAAAGATGCACGTCCTCATCCCTTGACTTCTACCTGAGCATCAGCTCCACCAGCCTGCAAAGTTTAAAGAATCCTCCTTCTCCTCTCACAGGTATATCCTTCAGTTCAGCAACAAGCAGGTTTGCCATTTTAATACATTTTATGAACTTTAGCAAGCACATTCTTTAAATCTGGACAAATCCACCTCCACTCAGCACACCATTACCATAGCCCTGCTTGCTGTTAAAGCTTTGCTAGCTATTAAGGAAGATACTAAGAAAAAGAAATCACTAAGGTGGCTCAGGAAGAACAGGTATCAAGCTGCCTGTATTACTTCCAAACTGGCTGACAGTGTTATTTGCCAGCACAAATTATCTCTAAGTAGTTCTGCACATCTGCAGTTTTTAGTACCCACTTCTCCCCCCGCCCCTTCATCCTTATTCCCATTAGGAATAGCCCAGATTCTTTAAATGACAAGAGACTGCCCACAGTTTGACATTTTTATGTTAAACTAACAGTCACATTACTTTTTCATTTTTAAAAGGTACTATTCTTGATCAGCGCCAACACACATATTATTGAGTGCCTTTCAAGGATGGCATTTAAATATTGCTAATGGAATTTCTTTGTAATCAGTCCCAGAGAGTTTAACTCTATCACAAAGCAAAGCCTTCCTAGCATCTGCCATCGACTCAAATAACAGAAGATTCATAGCTAACTCTCACTTCAGTTTTTTGTAAACATGATAAAACAAGAAAGTGACTTTTCAAAAGAAAGCTTGTGAGTAGTGCTCTGGTAAATCTCATCTGGATATGAGCAGTGTTTGAGGAACCTCTGAAGCCTTTCCTGAACATGGTAATTAAAATAACAATTATGCAAGGAACTCAAACCCATTTGGAATTCTCATCTGTTGTCAGACTCTTTTATTTGTTAACAGTGACAACTCTATTATTAACCTTGCAACAAATTCACACTGCAGCACTTACAAAAGTGGGTTCCAGGCTTATATTCTTTTCTTCTCACTTTTCAAAAATAATCTTCTTATTACCCAGTCTTGAAGACAACATTTTATTGAAATAAATTCTGGACAAGGACAGGTTGGTGGGTTTCTTGTAGAAAAGAACCAACTCTCTTCTCTTAATCTGCTTTTACTCGAGATGAGATGAATAGTGTTTTAACACTTCAAGAATCTGTTGGCCTAGTTTGCAAAAAGTAGGAAACCACTGGCTTCATTTGGGGTAACATTACTCCAGGGGTCACAGAGCAGCATAACAAGGTTGGCTGTAGCCTCCTCAAAGAAGGAATTCAACATTTCCCTGCTTAATTCCTTCATACATTTCTTAGCCTCTCACCTTCAATGAATACATGATGAATTGACCCTCTCTCCATCTGGGCAACAACGCGTAGATCTGCTGCCAGTGTAAAATGCAAGTTTTAAATCCAGGGGAAATTTATACATTAATTTTTTTCTTCCCCCCCTCCCCACTAATTTTTGTATGAAAGCCAAACTGCCTTACAAAGAAGTTCCCATGCTGTGATTATGAGACCTATCTTCTCATAGCTGAAATCTGAACTCACCCTCCAAAGACCATGCCCTGACAAGCCAGATGAGCTGTCTCTGTCTATGGCCCACATCAACTACACTAGGAAAAAGGAGAGGAAACTCCTTTTTAGCTCTCTAGAAATCTTGCAGCGCTTTACAAGCTGTGCTGGCCTGTCAACATCCAGCCCTCAGCAAAAGATATCTCATCCAACCCAAGTGTGGAGTTTGATTTTGGTGGGGTTTTTTTCCATCTATACTGGTGTATAATCCTCTTTTTCTTAGTAACATCATGGACTCAGTAGTATGATAGGGCAAGGGGGTCTACAGGCCAAAATATCCCTTAAGAGTCCATTGCCTCTTGCTTTCATCAAAAATGGTAATCAAAGAATGATTTAGGTCAAAAGGGACCTTAGAAAATCATCTGGTCCAAATCCCCTCACTTCCCAAATTTGATGTTCATTCAATAATCAGAACAAAAGTAGGTACTCCCAATTTTCTCTACCTGCATCATGATCCCTTAAGAAAATTTAGACTTTTTTCACTTTCATGTGATTAAAGTACATATCCCCTATACTTTTTTTATGCCTCTAAGTACTTTTACTTTTTGAATTATCCAACAGAGTGGGAACTGGTCACTAGCAATAATCCCTTTCTAAGCACACACACGACAGCACTGATGAGCCAGACTGCCTCTGTGATGCTTTTACAGCTGTTGCTTTTCTCCTCATCACTGCAGCCACATCTCACTGCTCTCAATATTGTTGCCTTTTGTTCTACAGGATCTTGCAGGTTTTGCTTCTCAAAGATAACATGGCAGCACTGCCTATCATGTCCTTGTGGGTGACAGCAGCACAGGCACAGTCCTAGATAGCCAGACAGGTCAGACTCCACAGGCAGGGGAGGCAGGAAAGCAGAAGATGCAGAGCACTGGATTGCACAAAGGCTCTTTTACCTCTGCATCACCAGCATTTCAAAGTCACTGTGGTCCTGTTCTCGTGTATCAGTGACTCAGTCCACTGACCATGTCTTCTAAAGATTTCACAAGAGCCAACTTAAGTTAGTCTCTTCCTTTAGCCAGTGGCTTTTGATATTCCACAGCCCAGATGCAAAAATTTTCAGGAGTATCAATAAACCAAACCATTAGTCATCCCAAACCCATTCTGATTATCTCATGCTGGACATCTCAAACATCCACACTTCATAAGACTTAAAGGATATCCTGTCCTAAACCAAGTTTCTTCTACAATACTATTTCCTGTTTTGTTTCATTTTTATTGTATGTCCCCTCATTTTACTGTGTGTCCCTCTGCAGAAGTAGGTTTACAGTAGAGTAAGAGTTATGAAAAACTAAAAGAAAGAACACTTAAGTAATTGAACAGGCAAACAGCATCAGTCTGGATATATCAATTTATCTAAAAACCTTGCAGGAAAGAAGCAGAGAACACACAATCAATTCCGTGAGAAAGAGGCAGAGGAATTCAGACACACATCAAGTTAATCATGGGTGAAAACTGCACAGTAAGTTAAAAAAAATTAAATTGTTTTTTCACCATAAATGACCATTTTCAAATTTCTAAACTTTTCCTAATGGCCCTAGCTATATTACTTTGAATAATCAGAAGCTCTGATTCTTTTAAGTGTGCTGACTCAGTTTCTCTATCAGGTTATTGCTCAGATAAAAATTAATTTCTTTTATGGATTTTCAAACATCTGAATATTTTTGGACAGCTTTAAACACCACCATATTTAGGCCTACAGGTCACCCAAGGGGAAAAAAGGAATTAACAAACAACCAAAATCACATCTCAGATGTACACAAACACAGCCCTTGTTAAATACAGGCATGGCATTTCTTTTGCCACATGGCATCACCTCAGTTGAAGACGGACAAAAAAAATTTCCCAATAGCCAGAAGACAGAGCCTGTCTGAAAGCTCACAGAACTCCTGTGACCACAGAAGTATTAAGGACCTATAGCTAAACTGCTCCCTGGCTGGTACTGTCACATTAGTCCCAGAAATACTGCCAATATTGTGTAATTCCCACAGGAAAACTAATGGAAAACTATTCAAAATGAGAATCCTTCCTGCAGGTGGGAAGGTATTTCTTCAATCTGAGGGTTAATTGCATCTCAGCTGTGACCTGGAGCACCCTTATTATTTAAGTGTACAGCATCCCAGGAGCACATAAACCATGCTAAGTTAGGGTGCATTTATACTGTGGGAAATGACTGCTAGATGCTAGCATTGAAACTATTGTCCTCTTATTTGTGACACAAAGAGCACTTGGAAACATGTTTCTCTTTTCCAAGCATAAAATGCTTGCTCACTGACTCACCGCAGTTCTTTTCCTTCCTGCACGATTTTCTCTGAGTTATGTGGTATTTCAACCACTTAAAATCAGTAGTTTTACTGCATCTAACAATATTTTAAAATACTATCTCTCCTGGAGCCAGGGCCACATCCTGCTCTCAGTTACATCCAGAGATCACAGTGGTTGTATCAAGTAACTTCAGGTGCACTTGCAAAGCTGAGGGCAGAATCTATACTGAGCCCACCCAGTATAAAGCACCACCCATGTTTTAATTACTACTAATAATTCTTGATTGATTTTTATTTTTACTGATATTAACAGTTGGGGAAGACACATCATGAACAGAAAACAGGAAGAGTAATGGAAATTGAATGGTAGCCTTCAGCCAGGCAGAGAGAGACCTGTGCTGAGATACTTTGGAGACCAGGAAAGCTTGTGGCCAAAGACAGGCAGTGTTTTTCAACAAAATAATACTTAAATTGCAGCAGCCACCACTGAAAGGCATGGGGTCTCCTGCAGGTCCTGGGGAGCCAGCAGGTTCCTGCTGCGCCAAGCACCACGTTGGAATGGCCCTTCCCTGCTGTGCCAACAGCACACAGGGCCTGTAAGATGAGCCCAACGCTCCACAAGGATTTCTACTTTATACATAACACCATCAGAACAGCAGACTGGGAGGGAAACTCTGGTCTGGGTTCTAACTCCAGCCACCCTAGAAAGGCAATTTAAGCGAAAACAAAAAAGACACTATACTATAAACCTTGCTGGTTGCCAGCTCAGTGAACCAAAGCAAATCTATGTCATAGTAATTATACTTACACTGTAAATCTGGGCAATAGCTCTTCAGGTGGTATAAATTGGCATTAGCTCATTACAATCAAGGAAGCCTTATTGATTTATGTGAGGTAAGGCTCTTGCATGAATTTTCTATCAGTTACCAACCTAAGCCTACCTCCAAACCTGAATCGACCCATAAACAGTGCACTTCTGGAATGTCTATAATTCTCTTCACTGTGTAACTTTTATTGCTAAGAACTGAAAGTTTGGCCAATGACATTCATTTTCTGATGTCTAAAATCCATGCACGACCATAACTTCGGGTGTCTTCACAACACCAGACTGAACTGTAACAACAAATTACATTATTTCAGGCAAGGCTGTATCAATGTTTATGATTTAAATGCTGATTTTTCAGGAGTTGAAACATATGCATAAGTTTCCTTGATGCTGGAACTCAACCCCAAAGCTGGCATTTTTCTTAGTTGTTTTGAGAAAGCAATGGCTTTCACATGCTTCCACCCAAGTAGGCAGTAACCCATCAGAACATTTCTTTGCTCCTCTACAAATTAGGAGCAGCTATTCCATATTCCAAATCTGAACTATTAAGCTCCTGGGACTGAAAACATGTCAGTGGCATCTGAACATTAAGTTCTTTTAGTCAAAATTTCACCCGGCTGACCTCATGAGCCAGAGGTAGTTTTCCAATACTTCCAGAAGCATGTTAGGTATGAAACTTTCCCAGATAGCTCGTTTACTGCACACACAGAACTTTTGCATATACCAACAGCTTATTTTCTCTTCTGAAAATACATCTTGAAATATTCACTTTAAATATGTACTCTACCAGACTGTGTACATGCACCCAGGGCAGAAGACATCTTTCTACTTTAGTGTACCCTGCTAATCACATACCATCTGGTAATATATTATGTATTCAAAGATACACATAATATATCAAAACACATACTGTACGCATATTATGGTGTGAGGAAAGAAGGAATATATCAGATGTAGTCACACAAGTGTAAATAACTTCTCATCCAAGAGAGCAGAACAGCTTTAAAGTACAATGACATTTTGAAAGATCTGCATTCTATCTAGAAATGAGAAATTTTTAAATGAGCCTGAGCACTCAGTGATGCATTAATTAAAGACTTCATCTGATAGCCATAAAAGTAATTGGAAAGACCTGCTGACTTTACCCATCTCTGAATTGGGCCCAGTAGCGCATTAATTGAGGGCAAGTTTACAACTGCAGCAAGCTGAAATTAGTTCTCAGGACAGTAAATCCTGGTTTCATGCATTAAATAGTGATGTGCAGTTAATTTTACTTCTAGAAAGACCTCAGTTAAAAAACACGCATTTCAAAGCTACTCAGTGTTTGATGTTTTAACACTCAGAAGCAGAAAAGCTTTGTAATATTGGTAGATTTCCACTATACCAAGGAGCAGCAAGTGGTCCCTTGACAGATAAATGTGCTAAATTATTTCAGTCCACAGTTAAAAAATGAAAAGTAGTATCTATTGCTTTATTTCTTTTAAAAACAATATCTATGATTTTTTTAATCTGTGGGTTTTAAACTCTGTTCTGCAGTGACTTAACTCCCATCTCCTTTACGTCTCACACAGGGGTTGGACAGATCCACTCAAACTTCTGCTGATCCCACCAGATCTTCACTAATATGCAAAGGACAGAATTTATTCAGCTGTGTAGGATTTTGTTTAAAATTACATTTTCATTGCCACTTGATCATGTCTTATTCAAAGAGAAGAATGTTTCATGCTTACATGTAAATACAATATAACAACTTATCAAAGTCACATAGGGCTCCAGTAGCACAAAGCAGAAACCAAGCAATTTGAAGGTTTTTTAAAAGAAATAGAGCAACTGATACTGGTATGAGCAACTCCCGAGGGCACCTGCAGAAGAAGAGGGAATAGGGCAATTTCCCACTGAAATATCAGCCTTTAGATTGTTTTTCCTCTGACACTGTAGATGGCTCTGGAGCTCACTGGCACTGACAACAAAAGAGCCCTGAAGAAACTATGTTTACTTCTGTAGGGGAGACAGAAGTATGGGCAAGGGCAGAAACACATCAGTAAGTTCTGGCCTCTGGAATCAGTATTGAAGAAGACATGTGCCACACCTGTACCAAACTTTATTTTCCAGGCATTCCCTTTTAACTGTCTTGCTGGGATATAGTTTTTTGTCTAACGTAGCTTTTAAGTGACCTTCTTGAGATGCCGTAGAGAGGGCTGATCTTTAGAGGTGTCTGAACAGTCCCAAGAGGTCAGTTTCTTTTCATATTTCTCACTGAAGCTGAGCTTCAAGCATCTTAAATCACTGTCACTTCAAAACAGTGTATGTCCTTTTTTTATTCCTTTTACATTGCAGCTTATTGCTTATAGCAGAGTTTCATTTCATCTTCACACCAACAACCCATGCAACTGCTCTTTGCAATTCCAACATGAAGGGTTAAAAATCACCAGCTAAACCACCAAAATATTTTTTTAGAGCAGCTGGGAGAACAACAGAGAAGATAAAAAGCACAGCCACACTGTTTTATTTTAGTCACATAGGGGACTGATCCAACTGTACTCATTTATACCTGGACTATTCCTTTTCATGGGTTCAGTGGTTCAGTTTTAGATAAAATTTGGGTTAGGGAGATGCAGTTGCATTAACTGATGAACCTTTAAAGAGTATAATTAATGTGTATTAGCTCTTTGAGGAAGTCACTTTATCCCAGTGCTCATTTCCTTCTCCTCCTTCCCCATTCCATTTGCCTTCTTACCTGTCACCCTCTGCAGATTCAGTTGTTCAGAGACCAGATTTTGATTCCTATATATTCCAGACTTCAGCATCTCTAACTAGAAACAAGACACTCCTGCACTCTGCAGGTTGCTGCCTTTCCTGGTAATTACTGTTCCATTGTCATCCCTGAGGGGGAAAAATATCTGCTGTAGCCCCATTACCAGATGTCTTCTGATATTACTGCAACTCCCATCTCCCCTGAGGTGTTCTTGCTACAGTTGACCCTGTATTTTCTGATATAATTTGTGATCTTTTTTCTATCAAAAAAGATCACAGAAATGTATTTGTACATACAGCTTGCTCATCTCTAACCCAGGTCTCTTAACTTGTGCTCAAGCTGCCAAAGTCTGAAGTCTGCTTCTACTCTCCAGACTTCCCTATTTCCTTCATTTCTTCCATAAACCTTTGCCAAAATAAAATTTTTTGCAACTTTTGACTTACTGTCATGGCTTAGAATATTGTGTACAATGAGTTCAGAGCATATGACAGCTTCCCTGGAGTACAGGGGAGCTCATATTCTCTTTTAATTATATTTCTTCCCTCAGCAACACTCCAGATTCCCCACCCTTAGGAAAAAAAAAAAAAAAAAAGGCAAACAAACAAAAATTTGCTACCTTTGATTTGAGGTAAGAAATACAATTAATTTCTTTTTTCTTTAAAGCACTGATTTCCTTACTTCTATCTTTCTATTATCCCCACAGCTCATTCTTAGAAGATTGCCACAATGTTAGGCAGGGAAGGTGGAGTGTGAAACCTGAAAATAGGCCTACCTTGGTAGCACTGCAAGACAGCAGCCATCAGTGCAGGAATGCCAATCACACAGCCTGTTTAAAGAGGCATTTCTAGGGACCTAGGTGTTTGCTTTTTCTACTTGTCAACCAAATTAGACACAGGTATATTCAATATTCTAAATGAAATGCATCTTTAACAAAGGTCATTCTTTCAATCTCTTGTCTGTACTGAGAATCCACACAGGCATCAAATCCAACTATTCACAACTAACACAAGATTCCCAAATCTTGCTGGGAAATACAGTACTTTTATTCATAAGTATATAATTGTGGATTCTCCATACCTGGACATATTCAAAGCCAGGTTGGGTGGAGCTCTAAGCAACCAAGTCTGGTGAAAGGCTGGTGGGAACAAGATGATCTTTAAGGTTCTTTCCAGCCCTGGTCATTCAATGGCTCTATAAAACTGCTTTAGGACTGCAGAATGTCCAATGCCAGAAAGCAGGGAAGTGGCAGCCATGGTGGTAAGAGGATCATGTCAAATTCTGATGCAGTAAATTTAAGACACAAGTATGCCCAATTTTTCAGCTGAAGGATACATTCCCTGCATATAAATTCCTCTCTCAATGCTGGCAGTATATAATTAGTCCAGTTCTTTGAGAACTCAGTCCCTAATCTGTATGCAGTCTGCTTTTGTTCTAAGCCTTTCTTCATGTTCTCCTTCTCTTCTTAATTAACAGAAAACACTTATGAATATTAAAGAAGAAATTAACAACAGTGTAAATAATTTCTGGATGTTTGTAGATTCCAAATTTAGTTTTTAATTAACCCCCACTGATTTCACAGATCTATTTAAGAAAAATATATAATTTCAAAATTTCCCTTGTGTTTAAAAAAGGAAAAAGAAATAAGGTAAGACCACAAAGCAGCAGTTTGGTATTGCAGGCACCAGCATCACGTGTTGGTCCAATGCTTCTGGTTTCAGCAGAACAATCCACATGCTGCCTCCTTCATTCCACAAGAAAAATGCAGGGAATTTGGCCAAACACTGCACAACTATGATTACACAAGTTCAGCTTCAGCAGAGTTAAAAGGAACCAGGCTCTTTGAATTCTAATGGATAAAAACCAGAACGTGAAAACTGCTCAGCTGCACCCCAGCTGAACCCCACATTGCAATCACTGACCACACCCAATACCAGATGCATCTGAGGAAGATGCTAAAAGCCCTGCCACAGCTGCTATGGACTCCACCTTTGTATGGGCACACCTCTTTGTCACCCAAGTCCTGTGATCCTTAGTTTGTATGATTCTTCTCACAGCAAATCTATTTGTTCTTGCTAGCCATTTCAAACATCCAGTCTTTATAGTTCCTCTGACCAGTCTACACTCCTTCAACCCCTGTCAGCAGGCAAGGATACTCCTAAAAAGGAAGCTCTTCTGGAATGAAGGAAAGGAAATTCCAGACCACTTTTTTTAAATTGGCTTATTTTTTCAGGGTTTTGGCACTTTTTCCAGTGAATTGGCATTCACATAACCCAAAAGTGCACACTTCATAGTGAATCCCTACCAGACACACAAGCAAGCACCTGTCTATCATACCAATAAGAGTGATTTATCACTCTTTTACATCTCTTGGAAAGACACCAAAAAAAGAGAAATCTCCCACCACTTGATCTGTGTGCAGCAAGCCCTGTTGAGTCAGTGGAAGTTCTGCATGTGAGACAACTCAAAGACAGATACTCCAAGAAATTTAATTTAAAGATGCCTTGGGAAAGCTTTGAATTGCACTTCCCAGAGCATGAATTGCACTTCCCAGAGCATGCAATGGGGGAGGCGTGGATTCTCTCCCTTGTGCATAACACCCATTAGTATTGAGTTATCCATGTTCACTGGGAGGAGAACATGTCCTGGTGCTGCTGAAGGAATTCCTGGCTTTCTCACCAACACTATTCATCCCCTCTGCCTCCTCACACAGCCACACATGTGCTTAAGAAATATTCCATTCAGCACTCAGCCTGAAAGCTGCACAACAGGCAGGAATCTCTAAAATGGCAGTCACAGAGGCACCTTCAGACTGATGGATGCTGATGGGTCTTGTTACCTCTGCAACAGCTGAGTGGTAGTATATTCATGAAAAGATGACACATAAAAAAAGATATAGCTGAAATACTCTTTCTAGGTACATATGTTGACATATTATTTGGAAAAAAATTCAAGAAAAACCCCAATATAAGACTGCTGAGTCTATACAAGCACTCCCACCCACATTTAATGTGTTTTATAGAAAGGAGCAAAAGCTATTTGTTTTACCCCATCTCTTGATTTTATTTTTTTTAATTCCCTTTTTTCCTTTTTAATTCCCTTTTATCCTAAGAGAGCAGTTACATAGCAGTGTTAAAACATCATGCACTTTAACAAGAAAGTAGACTGACTGCCAATACACAGACACAAATCAACAGAACCTAGGATACATAAAGGTGTTCTGCCTCTCCACCAGGAACAGTGAAACACTGGAGGTGAGAAAGCAGCCAGAAGATGCAGAAATAATGCCCTCAGCACAGCAGAGAACACTGAAGTAGTTTTCCAGAGAAGGAGCTGGGAGCAGAGTAAGAGCTCAGTAGCACATTTGAGGAAGAAATGCATAAAAAGACTAAATCCCTACAAAGACAGCATCCAATGAGAACATGAAGTTCCATGGCAAGTGTCCCCAGAGAACTCCCACCCACACAAAGTCTACCTTGCTGTGTGAGTAGTGCTGGGAGTCATTTTCCTCACACTCAAACTGGAAAGGAGCACAAGGGAACAGGTTCCGATAAGAATTTACCTCCATCCAACACTTGGGGCACACCAGAGGGACCCCAGCCCTTCCTCCACAACGGAGGAGCAAAGCAAGAGCTAGGGCATGCTCTTATCTCTATGCATCACAGCATTTATCACCCTGACAAACACCCTCCGTCAATGGAGGAAACACCTTCTCTCATGCTGAAAACGTGATCAAAAGGTGACCAAAGTGGATCACCTAAACACAGGCATCACATTCCCAGAGCATGCAAATTTGCCATTTTCTTTGGTATTCACTCACTGACAGCAGCTATAAGTCTGGTCCAGGGAAGTAACACAAGCTATTTTGTGCCATCAGAGCAGCCCGAGAAGAGATGAGGAAAGCAGTCAGTCATACGCCTTGATTTGTTCACATGCACAAATGTTCTCACCAATGGCTCTGCCCTGCCTTAGATTTGGCAACAGCTCTTGTGCCCCCTCAGGAGTTGGGCAGACAGTGAAAACTCAGTGCCAGGTGCTCAGTAAAACAAACCCAGCAACAGCCAGATAAGAGAAGCAAGTACAGTAAGTCACCTTCCCAGGCAAACTGGCTTTCATGCTAGCTAGGCCATTAGCAATCTTCAATCCCTGCACATCAGAAGTTAATCCTGCCTCAGGCAGCATTAACTTACACATTAGCTCTTTAATGTAACAGCCACGGTGCTGGAAAAGTGTCATCTGCTACAAATATTTTCCCACATGAATCCACTCACTTCCCCAATTACTGCATTTCCTATTCTCTTTTGAAGGGATCTTTTAGATGTAGCTTTACCTTGCTAGGCTGGGATTATCACAGCAATATCTCACAGAGATGTTTTCATCCTTTGCACAGTAACTTTGAGCCTGGTTTTGTGGGATCTCCAACACACCCACTCAGGCTGCACAGGGAAAGGGTGATGTGGCGCACAGCCAAGGCTGCTGCCCACCAAACTGCAAAAACTTGGAATATTTCTGTGAAAAGCCCTCCCATGCAGTTTGCTGCTAGCACTGGGGTCATCCTAAAGGTGCTACATATTTGTGAAAACATGCACAGATCAAAGCATCCTCAATTTCAGGACAAGTCATGATTTATTAAAAAACGCATACTAAACGCCTAATATATAAACTATTTATAAACTAGCAAGGGAGCAGAAGCTTTACTGTTTTACTTGCAAACTCTTCATGCCAAAACTGCAAAACAAGTACTTTAAGAACAACATGGATTGATTTCAGTTTGTGTATATCGAGCCAACTTCAATGGCTCTGGTTTTATATGCACAAATTCTTGTGTTTATGAATAATAAATACTCCCCCCCCCAGATAATCAGAAAGAGATTCTATATCTTTTGCTATTCTAAAAAAAAAGTCTATTTTATAAAGAAAGATACTATCTTTAAAAAGTTAAGCCAACAGTCCTTTTAAATGATATATTTAGATAACACTTACAGAAATACCACAGGAAAAAAAATTATACAAATTAATGCAAGAAAATCACTTGAATAAGAAAACCAAAATTGTTGTAAAGAGGCTCCTGAAACTGTTTCACAGGAAAGCCACTAATGAAATCCTTGGAGAGGCCAGGCAATCTTTGGTTCAACAATTCAACTTCAGGTTCTTTTTATTTTTTCTGTTCACATTTTCAGATGTTCCCCAAAGGTGCCTGTGCTCTAAAAATACTTTTATGGTAAGACAAGTTCAAACACAACTTTAAAAAAATGCATTTTATGTCATTTTGATGGAGTGAGGTTGTCACCTTATTGTTCAGCAATGTTCCTGGCAGATAGACTCTAAAGAGCCAAGTGGGTGTTAAGCTGAAACAAAGCTAAGTGAAGGTGATAAAACCTCTTTGGGTTAAAGCACCCATTCCTGCTTTTTTAGGTCTCTTGAACTGCTCTCCAGTTGTTAGAGGCCTGTAAAATCCTTTTTCCATGCAATCTAACCCCCATCTAAATAGGGTACTTCCACCCAAGGCTGATTTCTGTAAAAAACTCAGGTCCCCTTCCCCCAAGGCCTTTTCACGTGCTGCTCCCTTTACTTCAAAGCACACAAACCCAGACTGGGGGTTCCAGAGGAGAACATGGCTACTGGAACACAGAGCCAGGCCATTACATGCCCAATCGATCCATCAACACAGCTATGAGTTACTTCATCAGCAAGACTCCACCACTCCCCTCAGCAGATCACTGCACACCCTGATCAACCTAAAGGACACAATTTCCCCACGGCCTCTGTAATTATGGTTTTTTTTAAACTGTCTCATAACGAGCAGATAGGTTGGTATTTCAACAGAGGATAACAGAATTAAGCACCTAGCATAACTCTAAACTGTGATCTATGCACTGCTGAAAGGTAACTCCAGCTCAGCACCACGAGAACAGTCCATCCATCCCACAAATGCTCTTGGCCTCCATTATCACCGGGATAATCTACAGCACTTTAAGTTTAAGAGTAATGTCCTTGGTGTTGATGCCTTGCAATTTGATGGGATTTCCATTCATTAGTAGCAGTAAAAGAACTACTTTTTATTCATTAAATTATGCTAAGTGACAGGAAAAAAAAAACCTTTCTTAAGACAAGCATATGCACAGCTGTGTTTTTTCTCATGCAGTTGGGATCACCCCTCTCAGTACATTAATATTGTATTAGAGAATGTAGATCACTTTTTCATTCTTAATTGGTACTTTAAAATTTCTCTCTAGTGAAAATACTGATTGATTTGGTGTTAAAATGAACTTGTTCATTGCAACTGCAAATATCCTGAATACTAAGTAGTTTAAAATAACTTGTCATAGTAAAGAGATAGATTGACCATGCTTAGGAAAAAAAAAAAAGGGCAATTAAAATTAAAATTCTAAATTCATAGCTACTAAACAAATAACATTATAAAGGAAATCTGGAATAAGCCTGCCAATAGTCATGTTCTATTTTTGTGCACTGCCTGCTTCAAGGAGTAAAAAAATTACAAAACTGCTACAGAAAGTGATCAGACTATTAATGATAACGAAGTTTTCATTATATTTGCTTTTTCACTTCAGTCTTTTCAGTTTTTGTATTTAAAGTATTTTCTCTACATCCACAAGACCTACTATTTTAGATGTTCTTCAAAAAAATCAAAGAGCAAGAAGGAAAGTGCAGGAAATTCTGACCTAATCATGTTATCTAGTGCAATTAAAAAAAAATAGAAAATAAAGAAAGTTTGGTATGGGCAACAAGTGAAAAGCTGGTTGCATAAACCTGCAGAGAAACTGGAAAATTCCACATTCTGCATTCATTTTGGATGAAGTGCACTGAGAAACACCCCCACAGACACCTTCAAGGTGGGCATTAGAAGAAACAGTCACAAAAATTACTTGTGGTTGATCTTCCCTGGCTGGTAGGGGACTGAGCACTCTGCAGATGGTGGGGATAGCAGGTGGGCAGGGGTAGAGTTGAAGCCAAGCAGGAAAGTGCAGGCAGCTCCAGGGTTGCAGCCTGGGCTCCTGCCAGGCTCTGGCCCATCTCCTGAGCTCTTCATCTCTCCTTCCCACAACCCTGCTTAGCCCTTAGCTGAGAAGGTCTGAAGCAAAGGTCCAACTGCCCAAAAAGGATGGAAGCTCACTAACACCTCTTTATAGGCTGGGCAAGGAGCCCAGGGTAACTACCTGCACCTGCTGCAGGCTGTGGGGAAAACGAACTTCAGCTGGGTCCTGCACTCAGGTGTGTCCCACAACACCCCACAGTGCTGGGTTGTGGAGATGGAGTAATGCATCCTCATCTAAATATTATGTATTGGCTTAAAAGACAAAGCTTGTGCTTTAATGGACACTCTCCGAAGATCCAAGTGAAAATGTAAAAAGCAAGCTCATTAATACACTACAAGCTTATGGTCCTTTTTACTTTTGTTCAATGTAGTTTAATCCAGTTTATCTTCTACATCCAGATTTATCACATTATTTGCTCAATAGAAGAATATATAGTCTTTATATAACAGCCCTTGCAGGTTTATTAAAAATTTTGTGTCCCTTGTTCAAAGTCTACTAAACCAGAAATAAACGTGCAACAGTCAATGATTTGTATATTACTGTTTTTGTTTTCTCAGTGTAAAGTGCCCTTTAAAAGTCTCCAACTTTCAGGCCTGCTTTTTAAGTGAGCTTAACAAAAGATTTTAATTTTGAAAGCCTAGGTTATATGTCAGTATTAAATTTTTATCATCCTTTTGCAGAAATGAATTTATTCTTAATGTGGTCCTGTGCTTTACATTGTTTTTTCTTTCCCTGCTCTGCTCGGGAGCATTGTTGATTGTTTCATCAGCAGTGGTCACAACTCAGGAGAAGAGGGTTTGGGCAAGTCAATTAACATTGCTGTAGAGCAGAGCCCAGGAGAGGAACGGACATATGGCCTGCAATGATGTGCAATTTGCTATTTTTTAATTTCCTAGTAAATAGAGTGAGCTAGAGGACATTCTTGGTCACATTAAGATGAAAGACCAACTACAGAGCCTTACTAATCTGGCCTCACTTAAAATTCATAGATGCTTTACATGTCAAGCAACCTAACCTCTTAAAAATATACAGGAATGAGATTTTAAAAAATGGGATTCTTTTGCTATACCAAATATTTGCTTTCATTATACATTCATAAGACTGGGAGTTGTGCTAGAGGGCAGAATTTGGGTGAAGTGTTTAATGTTTATTAAAAAAATCCTTTGCTAGACACAGAAGTGTCCTAATAGGTCATGAAATTCATATCATTGTGCTGCTACAGACTGATCCATGTTTATTTCCTCATATGCATCTAATCAATTTTTATAGCTGCTCTCAAATAGTCAATTAGTTCTATTAATAGTAATGAATCCGCAGCTCCAGCAGGCAGGAAATATCTGCCAGCATTTCCTTGTTGATTTTTTTTTTTCCCCACAGTGAAAAGACAAGTGCTTTTGAAGAGATGGGCACTCACAAACACAGGCTTTACAGGGCACCAGCACAGGTCAGCATCCCACTCTCCAAACCCACAGGCTGCCCTTCTGGCCATCCCTTGTAACAGGTCTCCAGCACTTCCATCTTGTCTGGAGGAGTCAAAAGGAAGCACATAGATACTTACAAATTCCCCCTAAGTCCTGGGAGGAGAAAAGAGGATAAACAGTCAGAGCAGTGAACCAACACCTTTTTTGTTCTATTTCAGTCACCAATAAAAGCAGAATCCAAGAAGGGAATGAGTACAGACAAAGCCAAGGTTCAGCTCAGAGCAGTCTGAGGACCCTCCGCATTTTACCAGGCCACAATAAAAAAGTTTCCACATTTTATTTACCAGATTCACACAGGGGATGAAGTAGAGCACAGAGCAAGCAGAGCGTTGGAATCCTGGATGCTGAGAATTTTAGACTTTCTGTGCTGAAAGGCACAGACCCACAAGAGTTTGGGGTTTTAGAATATAGAAATAAATATGAAGCAAGATGGAGGTTTTAGGGCAGAGGCAGGTTGTTCTTCTTTACCTTCTTCTTCCTTCTTCACCTTCTTCTTCCTTCTTCTTCATGGGTTTGGGTGATGTTTAGACAGAAAAGTCTGCATTGCGGACTTCAGGCGATCAGTTATTGGGTTAAAATGGAAAATAATCTGGGTGTCCTTTCTTAATTGGATTTTCTTAATTAGTTTTAAAAGACCTTGTAACAAGAATTAGTTAGCCATTTTGTGCCTTGCTGCCAAACTCATGGCTGTGAGACTGTTTCACTGAGAAGAAATAATAAACACCTGAGTCTGAACATGGAATGCCGTCTCAAGTGCCTTCAATCCTGACCTTGAGAAACCGATAGCAGGGCCTATCCACAGTGGATGTACTGCAGGTATAAAGCAATGCTGTTGGCAGTATGGAATATTTCTTTTCCATTTTTCCGTGAAAGCAAACTCCCCTAACCTGGGCTGCATTAATTCCACATAGTGCCTTTTAAATCCATGCAGGCAGTATTCCGCTTTTTCCTCACTGTGAGGGTGGTGAGGCCCTGGCACAGGTTGCCTAGAAAAGCTGTGGATGCCCCATCCCTGGAGGAGCTCAAGGCTGGGTTGGATGGGCTTTTGAGCATCCTGGTTTAATGAAAGGTGTCCCTACCCATGATAGGAAGAACTGGATGATCTTTAAGGTCCATTCCAGCCTAATCCATTCTTTGATTCTTTTAGTGAAGCTTTTTTAACCAGCTAGCCAATCTCACTGTTTACATATGCACCCCCTTCCTCACAGTGCTACTAAAGACAGAATAAATAAATCCAGGTTTTGACCTTTTTGGGTTTCTTGTGCTCTCTTTCTTTTTGTGAAATTGCTCCTTCTCGTGAGCTAGCAAGGAAGGCCATTGATCAAAAAGCCACAACAGCAAAATAGGACATGGCAGTGATTCTGGCAGCTGGAATGTAAAATGAATCTGTCTGTCTCTAGCTGGCCAATTCAAAACCAGGTTAACAGTACCCGAAATTCATCACTATCTAATGTCTTTGTGAGATGAGACTGATGTCAGTTTAATTTAATAGGCCAGACTGAAAAATGCAACAGTTCAATAATTGATTCATGAGTGGATTAGACATCATTGCCTCAGGGGTGGCAACATTCACCAAAGGGTGGGGATGATGGCTGGAGCACTAACAGCATGAGCTGCCTCATTTTAGTCCAGTCTCCAAGCCCCACACACCCCCAGCCTGTGCCCACCCTGCTGCCGAGGAGTGCAGACAGGCCCGTGATGGGACACACCTTGGAAACAAAAGCAGAGCCCACGTTTCCTGTCAGGAAAGCAAAGGGGAAACTGGTGCTGTAGATGTCTGTAGTGAACACCCTGCTGGGAATACACCAAGGACTGCAAGGTACAGAGCTGTCAGCCAGGTGCTTTCTGCAAGGGCTGAGGTACACTGAATAAATAAAGGGAGAGAAGGAGGATGAGAGTCCTTTTATCTCTTTCAAAGATGTTCTTGCTGCCTTTCCTCATTCCAGACAGGTGCAGTCTCCTTTCTTTATCAGAGACCTGTAATGGCAGTCACCTTTGTGCTGCTGGTTCCACTTCCTTCTCTTTCACCCCACAGTCTCCTTTTCTTTGACAATAAGTATTAATGTGCCATCTATTCCAAAACTTTTCCTAGCTAATGCTAAGAAGCCTCCAACAACTCCCTAATATAGTCTTCAACAGTCACACTTAGGGCTGCCCTAGTCCTGTATCTTTATAGATAATCAGCAAACCACTTACTTACAGAAACAGAGTAATTTTTTTTTTTAAGCACCATCTTTTATTTGCAGGCTCCGATTTGGATATGGTAATATTTGCACAATAGTTTTCTATATTTCTTGGAAATTGTAAGCATAATCATGAAAACCTATGCTGCACTACTTCATAGTATCAACACAAAAGATAAATTCACCTTCAGCACATATTTTTGTTAAAGATTAATTTAAATTTTGCCAGAAAACAGTAGTTAATCAAGTAAACACTGTGCCATTTATAGTGTCCTTAATATGTTTAACTTGGACAGAAAAACAAAGAAGTTCCAACAGTTAAAAAATCCTCATTAAACATAGGAGAGGGGTACAAGGTAAGTGTTATAGAGTTCTTGGCAGTCTAGGAGTTAGCAAAACAAACTTACACCTTTAGAAAGCAGATATTTTACATGGAAAATGGGCAGAAGCTTCAGGAACCTTACAGTACCACCTGTTCTTAAAAAGTCATTTCCAAGGTCTTCATTACAGAAATATGGAATCTTTTATGCTGGAAAAGACCTCCAAGATCACTGAGTTCAACCTCTGACCCAGCACCACGGTGTCAACCAAACTATGGCACCGAGGGCCACCTCCAGTTGTTCCTTGAATAGCTGCAGGGATGCTGACCCCACCACCTCCCTGGGGCAGCCCATTCCAGTGTCTGACGACTCTTTCCAAGCACTCCTAACAACAGCTGCCAACACAGGTTTGGTTACAAGCAGCTGCCTTGTCCAGAGGACCTTGGAGAATCCTGTTTGGATGTCAAGGCTCCTACCTTAACATTGCTACTGCAATCAAAATAAGTAAAATGGCATTTTTTTAATTTATTCTTCAGAGGACATTAGTGTTTCTTATATGAATATAAACCTTATATAAGTGGATGAGAGACAGGGAAAAGAAGTGGAATAAATTAATGAGCTTATTCTGCTTTTTATTAAAGTAAGAGGAAAAAAGTAATCAGACTTGGGCAATCCTGAAGCATACAGGTCCAACATACTCAAGATAACCAAAGTATAAAAATGATCCATAACCATTATAAAAACCCCACTCTCTTTTAAAATATGCCTAGCCATTATCTCAGTTCTTTCTTCCCGGAAACAAAGCTGGCATCAGACTCAAATATGGATTAAGCTTTAACATCAGACAACGTATAAACAATAGTCATTCATTAACCCCTCCAGCTGTAATGAACCAGAACATACCAGGTATTGATTAGTGAAACTTCTAAATATACAAATCCAGAACTTGTGTTGGAAACAGCACAGAAACCACGCAATAGGTATAGACGGAAAAAAAAATTTTGCTCTACAACCAGGAGGTAAAGTGTTGTCATTATAATTTCCATTGTACTTTATTACAGACAATTATGACATACCTGTGTGCCCATAAATGAAGAGCTTCTAGATCCAGACTTGGATTTACTGCCATAATTGAGTCAAAGCATTTTAAAGCCACCACGACTGTTACTATGATTTTACTGACCTCAGTGCTTACATCACATCAGTGCCTTAGGCTCAAGCCAGCTCAGATTGCAACAAGTGCTCTGCAAACCCATAGAAAATGACAATTCCTGCTCCTCAGAGCCCATAGAGCTAAGCCTAGCTAGGCAACAACATGAGGTTTAATGGCTTTTAGGCTCCAGTTTCTTTTAAGCTGGCTGGCCAATGCCTTGATCTTTCTGTCCTTGCACATTGGAGCAGTTTTTTACAGGAACACATTACATTTTTCCTGTTGTCCAAAGGAAAACAGTCTGTTGCATAAAATATGCAAGAGCACACCTAGGAGCTCAGGGGTTGATTAGAGAAGTAAACCCTGAAATTCATCTCACGTGGTGATCCACCCTATCTTTAAACTGTAGAGGACAGATCACCCCTTGTAAATTGCCAGCATTTCATAGGAGGCCTTGGTGTAACTGTGAATTCATCCAGGCCAGGATTTGCCTTGAGGCATTTTAAAATGGTTAAAATGGTCTTAGGTTAAAATAGAGACTGAACAGAGCTCAGGTAAAGGCATTTTATGGTACAGAAAAATATTCGTGCTTGACAATTCTTTGTCAAGAGCAGTGAGAAGTTACTCTGCCCTCTTACATGTACACACCACTTATCCTCTTAGCAAAGTAACAATCCAGACATTGTTTGTGGTTACAGAAGTTCTCCAGCTTAAATAGTGCTGTGTAGAAAGTGCAGATTAAGAGGGTTTTCAGGGCACTTCTCTCCCTCCTTCATTTGTACATATGGGCACTGCTCAAGACTAAGAAAATCAAACACTTGTAGAGACTTCTAAATTTCAGCTTACCTATGAGGCCAATTCTTTCTCATAACAACTGAGTATTTACTACATTGTACTGCACACGGAGGTCTAGTCAGGCAACAAGGACCTTTTTGGTGTATATGATGTCACACATTTCCACTTTCTCTCATGTGAATTTATACACTAAAATTAATTGCTACTTCTGTTGAAACTGAGGATGCAGACAAGTGGAGAACTAAAAAAGAAAACAAAATGAAAAACACTGCAGAAAAGTTTTTTAAAATCAGAATTATTTTACAAAACCAGAGGAATAAAATATGGTCAGTATAATCAAAACACAGCCATTCTGTAAAGGAAATATTTCCTGGTGCCTTGGCCTCATGTAAATGGCCCCATCTTGTGTCCCAGTTATTTTTAAAGCCGACTTTACACAGCAAATAAGGATGGAGGTGGGGAAGAGAAAGAAAAAAAAAACCCATCAGGCTCCTCTTAGGAAAATAAGACTTAATTAAAAAGTCTGCCATTGCTTTGCACTTAATTAGGACTAACACAGCTGTTAATAAGCTTCTGATTGATAGTAAACTTGATGTCTGCACAGAAAACTACTTACTTGGTTCAAAGATGATGATAGTTTCATACAGAAAAAAGATTCTGTTTTCTAATTGTGCATAATGTTAATATTTGAAACATCCTTAAGGGTGATTGTACCTATTAAAATTTCATATGTGAAATGAGAAATAAATGAATTGGTGTTGCATTTTTAAAGGATCAGATTACTGTTGATTAAAGCTTTGTCTACACTTGAAATTTCCCAGTAGAACAGCTCTACTGGTGGTTGTAATAATAGGAGAACAAGCAGAGATAGGCTGTCAGCGACTGCTATTAAAATGACAATGTCATACAGACCTGATCTTTAATGGGTTATACAAGGCTGTGGTTATAATGTGGCTATAGAACTTAATACTGCCAACCTCGCTGCTGGTACTGGGGCTGAAATAGGGAAAAAAAAGGAACAAAAAGCCAGTATAGACACAGTTGGGAAGTCAGTGTTTGTCAGCAGAGCTGAGGCACAGATTGGAGTATTTATCCAGAATGCTTCCACAAAGACTCACCCTGCCTGAGAAGTTAAATATCAAGCAATAATAAGTGAAGGGGAAGTTGAAGTAGAAGGACAAAGCAAGAGAGCAAAAGATGAGTAAGATAATTTGGAAGAAAAGGAAGGAAGCATTTGGGAATGGTAAACTTCATAGAAATAGCAGGGAAGAGAAATAGCCCTCTAGAGGAAAAAGAGAAATAAGAAAATCCCATGCAATCTACTTTTAATTTTTCAATAGCACTCCTCCATATAACAAATACAGAGAAGAGACTAAAATAAGCTCTGAGGGTTGAAAGGGAAACACAGAGAAAAGCCACATCAAAAGGAGAAACAAGAAAGGGATTTGTGGAAGAAAAAAAGAAATCATTTGACAAATGGAAAAAAAATCAACTGAAGAAATGAAGGTATTGAAAAGGAGTGAAAAAAGAGGATAAAGGGAAAAAAGGGTATAAGGAAGAAAAAGGAAAAATACATGGAGCTTACTGTAAGAGCTCTATGTTGTTTAACAAGGTTTAATACTAGGAGTCACTGACAGAATGAAAGTTTCTTCTCAAGCATTTGGGAAGATGACGTTCTACTCTTCTGCAGTTCCTGCACAAGCTCAACCATTTAGCACCTCCCAAATGCTCCCATCCCAGCAACGTTGCCTTCAAGATACTTCCAACCTGTATGTTAATTCCTCATTCCCTTCTTTGCCTGACACAAGTCACCTCTGGACAGGAGACAGGTCACAACCATGGATCTGACAGGCTGCTGCCTTCTCCCCTGTGAGCCCCAGAGAGCTCCACTGCACCTCACCAAAGCATGCTGATATGTCAAGAAAACACCGGGAATACGTGAGACTTACACAGGGTAATGCTGGGTGTACATCCGGTCTGGGGCAAAAAACATGAGGAGTTGTGGGAACAGAATTGTACTGAACCAAAACAGAACAGCATACAAAATAAATCCTGGAGTGTGGAGGAAATGAGAAGTCACAAGAAGATCAAGTGAGATCAAAGTTAATTCTGTTTGGGAGGCAGTCACAAAAACTGAGCTCTAACCAAGATATCTTAAAATCAACAGAAATGGGAAATGATTTAACACTTTAGGATAGGAGAACACGAAAAGTAAACACTTCACTCTCTAAAGGCAAATTACACTTACTGTGTTCTGCTACTGCTGTAAAAAAGACATAACCCTTTGATGTGAAGCAGTGCATTTCCGAGCTCCCTTGGTTTGAAAGACCACTGGTGGTGCAAAACGTCAGCATGTTTGCTGGGATTCTGAAAATTTCATCTCCCTTCCAAAAAAGTGCACTTGATGACAGAACACCAGCACTGGGCAACACTGTGCCCCAAGTTTGCTGCTGTGCAAGTGCAGTGATTGGGTAGGACTGTGAGTCCAGAGGTGCCCTCCAAGTGACTCAGAAAATGAAAGGAATGAGCAGTGTCACCTGCCAGCTGACAAGGTAGTTATCCAGGCCACACTCTGACCTACCGTCTTGGTGTCATGAGGACCAGAAAGCAGTTGGGACTTTGTAAAAGGTTTGAAGCACATCAAACAAAAACAGTGTGACTATTAGAACTCATAAGTGAAGTTGACTTTGCTGCTGAGTGGGTGCACAACAAAAAGAGGAAAAAAAAAGGACAACTCTCTGCTTAAAGTGAAAATCTTACTGAATTCTGTCAGGAAAATATAGAAATCTGTGGCTTAGACTCACTGCATTTTGTAGAACATACCTTTTTTCTCCTCAACAGGCTTTACTTTGTTCTGATCTGACAAACAGAAACTAGATCAATCCTCCCAAAAGGTGTCTGATTATACATATAGCTATGTTCTACAGTGAGAATGTGAGGGATATATTACCCTTTCATTATTATATGATGTCAAAAAGCTCTTTCTTATTTTACTGTAAATAAAACATCTCTAAGTGTTCCCATATGTACAGTAAAGATTTTGTCTCTGTAATAGAAATACTTCACACCTAAATAAAATCAAGGCAGTAATGACTATAAGAGGAATTTCAATATTATTTTGGAGATTAGAAGGTATTTAAATAGGTAGTATTTCCTCAAACTGATATTCTCAGCAAAATTTCTTGAATAAGCAATAAAACAGATTGTACATATATTTAAGGAAATGTTTTCAACCAAAAGTGTGCATAATTTGCTCACACCATGTGCCACAATGCCAGTTTACTGGCAAGACCTGTCCTTAGAGAGTGGCTTTTTCTTTAGAACAGTAAATCACATTGTAATTTACACTTGCGTATAATAAACCTAAGCCAAATGGTAGCTCATCCTTTGAAAATGAAGATTAATTAACTTGTAAAGGCCATTACTCTAACACCTGTTTTATTTGGAGTTTAATCAACACACCAGAATTTCAGTAGCAAGAACCCTAGAATTCTATTGTGCTTTAAAGAGCATCTCTTATTTTTGTGCAGTTTAATATAAGTTCTGCTCAAAAATAAGCAATTGAAAGCAACCTAAAATAGCAGTAACAAATTCCATAGACTGAAGCACTTGTGTTTAAATGCCTCAAGCAAACTCACAAGCAATTTCCTAGAATATTCTCTGAGTGTGAAGCATGCAGTTATCAGGAATCTTATTGCAGATTCTGGCCTCATCACACAGAGGTCCCCCCACCCCCAATGTTTGTAACAAAAGTAAAGAAAGTAAAAGCAAGTAAAACACAACAAAATGGATTTGTGAAAGAAAATTGCCTACCTGGCATGGTGTCTATTAGTACAGAAAAATAAATTACATACATTTTAGACAATTCTATAATTTGTACTCTGATAAAAATACAATCAGTGGATGTTCTCTTACAGGTTAGGAGTTCACACTGCTGTAAGATTTTCTTTAGTGCTAAAGGAAAGCTAAAGCTTTCTGATTAAAGGGTTCAGGGAAGTAAAAAGACAAAACACTTCAGGATATATTTGTCCATCTTTATATAGTTTGCTCATTTTGGCACAAGTAATAGTTGTTTACTCTTGAGTTGTTCAAAGTCGACAGATGTCCTATGATTTCTGTCTGACTGAGCGAGACAGCAGACTTCAGGAGGCTTTTATTTCCCAGTTTCTGGGTAGAAGACACGAAGAACATATCAAATTCTCCCTTCTTTCCTTGGAAATACTGATTCCACACTCAACTTTATGCAAGAGATACTGATCTAACTTCAGGGGAGTGCAATTTAAAAAAAATAAAGACTAAAACATTATAAATACACCTAAACAGGTGGGAAGAATACAGATATGAACAAAGTATCATAACAGAGGACAATTACAAAATAATATTCTAATGTAATTCTACTCTAATATATATATATAATAAAATATGCAAAACTAAGATAATGAAGAAATAAAAGAATTATAACAGATAACTTTAAATCTCTCCTACAGTACACAGAGACAAGCTTCTTCTCTTTAAATTTTAAATCCAACCTTTGAGACAAGACTTTTTTTGCTTTAACAAATGTAAATAACCTTTTTCTTGATTTTAATCTTCACTAACTAGGCTTCTTAACCAAAATGACAGATATTACTTCATCACAACATTCAAACACAACAGAAAATGGTGTCTTCATATTCTAAAAACAAGAGATAAAGACTTGTATCTCCATCTCTCACAAAAAATATATTCTTTGGTATCTCTGGTCTCTTTTGTGGTTAAAATTCAACCAAGACAGGATCAGTGGTCTCCATGGGATGAAGTTCAACTTTTTGCCATTAGATTTATCTCTTCAGAGAACAAGACAAAGCTAGCAAAACAGCTGAATATTCCTTGGTACAAATCTTTAATTGATAAGAATCAGTGAGTTAAGTAATAGTCATAGTAATGATTTATACCTGCTGAGAAGATAAGACTTCTTCCTCAGTATAATGACAATTTCTTGAAGTGTCATTCTCTGAACACTCCTGCTAACTCAAATAATATTCAGTACTAAGAAGGAAAGCAGTGTGATATTTTTAAAGGTATTAAATATATGTTTGAATGTGTGAACTTAAGGAATGAGGAATAAGAGACCTTTTAATGAATCTGACCAGGTATTCCTCAGAAGGCCATTACTAGAGTAAATTTGTTGCATAAATAATGTGCTACTGCAGATGTCCATGCCCTGTTTTCCTGCCATAGCTTATGGCTTCACAGAAATAACTGTGTATTTCTAACTCCTAAATACACAGTTAGAAAGTCAAGTTTCTAAACACCCTGGACACCTCTAATGAAAATACTGATTCAAAGAGAGGGGAAACAAATAAAATGGTACATTTAGAGGAAAGTAATCTAAAGCAGGCGTTCCTGATGCTCAGGATGATCCAACTGGCAGAGTCACCAGTCAGGAAAGCAGTCTTGGAGTCACCACTTTGGGGAGAAGTGGTGAGAAGGAGTGAAGAGGGATATGACTGAGATTTTACTTAGTAGTGAATTTGGCTTTTTTGCACATCCTCTACTTCTAGAAATAAGGGCTATCTGATGAATAGAGTAGGAGACAATTTTAAAACAGAAAAGACAAAAATATTTGTTTATTCATTAAATAGTGCATTTCTGGATCTTACGGCCATGGGCAGCTGCAGAGGCAGATGGCATCGGCATATTCAACAAGGAATCAGACATATTCATTGACAACAGGGCCACAATGAATGCTAACAGGATTATGTTGGAATATGTCTTCTCACAACCTTAAGGATAATTCTGAATACTGGGGTACTAAATGAAGTATCCAGGCTTGGTGTTACATGGGGAGAAATAGCCAGGCTTGAATATTCTCCCTAAATACCATTTGCTGTCATCGTTGTCAGAGAGAGCACTGACATAGATGATCTCACCCCATAAGTAATTTCTTACCTTCTAGGGTTTTTTCCTATTTTGATATGACTTCCTACTTAAAAGAGTCATCACCGTCTCTACTTCCTCAGGGACCATTTCTGAGAACAAGTGCTTTTCAGTGCTTTTGGGAAAGGAATTTTAGCTCTTTCTGTAAAAACAAAAAAAACCCCAAAGAGTCAGAGGATGACCAAGATTTTCCACTATCCCTGCTTCTCCCTCTTTCTGCACCTATCTATGTTTCTTTAGGTTACTGAGCAAATAATCGTGCCTAGCCAATACTCCCATTTTATTGAGCCTAATCCATAATGGGTAGTGCAACAACCTATGGATTCCGAAGGAACAATTCTTTTTAAACTGATCAGACATCTGTCCTCTCAGATCGCACTGAATGATCTGAAATTATTTTGGTTTTATTACCTTGGCTATTCAGTAAAGTTGGCAATTACATATCTGAAAATTTGGAAAGAAAGGCAAGCACATGCTATATGCAAAGTTTATACACAACTCTGAAAACTAGAGTTGTCTTGTTACGTATTTTTAAGAGATAATATTTGGCATTAATATTATTAATCTTCTGGCACTCTTTGAGCACTTCACTAACAGCAGGGATATATTTTTTTCTAATATTAATTAACAAGATATAGTTACTAGGTAGTTTATCTAGACTGTACAGACAGTAAACTGCAACACAGGAAATATAATTATTTTTCTGAGGTCGCACAATGGATCAAGCAGAGGAAAGAGGTCACAGATGAGACAGTTTCTAAGGCTCTTTCATCCATCTCATTAAGCTAACAATTCTCATTTCAAACTATTTGTATTCTGTTACATGAGGACTGGTATTTAGAAAGCATTTATTTTGTTTGAAACAGAGACCAAAATCACTTATGTAGCAAATGACCAAGGCATAAACACTCCCAGCCATTAGAAAGGTGGGTTTGGATTGTGCAAAACAACCTCATTTGCTGCACAAGCTGATTTACATCTGCAATTATGACAACTGTGGGCACAACCAATGACACACATTTTAACTACCTCCTTTGCATGAACAATTATGTAGTTAAATGTGCAGCGTGCAGTGAATTGCACCCACAAAATCAGAGGCTGAGATTAGGCCTTTTTAAAAGAGCTAGGCCTTACAAAGTGCCAGATAATTGTATACTCCATGAAAGAGAAGAGGGAGTCTATTTCATTACAGTTTTTAAGAAAATGGGACCATTTAAGGTAATTATCTGTGTTGGCTCATTTGAACACCTGTTGGGTTTAATTCACCAGCACCTGGTGCCAACTGCGGGTAACAGACCTGAGGGTCACTAATTGACAGATTATGTTGTTTATGTTTCTTTATTTTTTGAATTTCAACTTTTTTTTCTACTCAATTTTTAGTAAGCAAACTTTAGCAGGATTCAAGACAAAAAATACAGAGATAACTAACTACTCTTGGAAAACACAATAAAGTATTTTTTCCATGAACACATGTAACATACAAAAGTTGAAGCCTGATGAGCATCCATATTCTGTTTATCTCACTGATATATGCATCAATTTTAAAACACCAAGGAGAAGGACTGGTTGAAGTGATCATTTGCAAGAACTGTTCAATGCATTAGTCTGGAATATTTCAAATAGATATCTTAAGGGACAATAATTCAGTTAGCAATTCGGGGGGGGCGGAATTTAGCTAACACCAAGAGCAGGAAACAGAACTGGGAAATTCTTGATTTATGATAATTGTACATTGGGAATAATTAATCACTCCACTGACAGAATTAAAATGTTGTAGAGGTAAACAGAAAAACCTGCAAATTAGTTATGATACACAGTAAATGGAAGAATAATATGCCTGAAAATAATAAAAATCCATCTGATACTATTGGAAAGTCAAGAGAGACAGAGAAAAGCCTTGATGCATTGAGAAGTCTTAGAGTCTAAAAACAAACAAGCCCAATGTGGCTTAAAAACAATGTGGAATTAAAAACAATAAATTGACTCTGCTCCAAACTGCCCAGAACTGCCAGGGTATAGAGGTGCAAGTGCACAAAGAGATCCAAATCCAGAGAGCTAAGAAAATTTAAGATGGGGAAGTGAGAGCTCTAAGCAGATTTCTTCTCAGAATTGTTAGGCATTGTTGGGGATCTCAGTACTTCATTGTGTCAAATTTTTCAAGTCCTCACATACTTTTGGAAATGTGCTTAAATAATTTGCAGAACAGATACACAAGGATTTTGCTGAACTGGAGTTGCAATTCAGACACAAGAGGATTTGAGCTCTAGACATTTGGCTTCCTTGTAAAAATCAATCTGAAAAGAAACAAGAAATCTCACATGCTGTACACGTAAATTTTATATTTTAGGGTCTTGCTTTTCCTCTTCAGTCAAGCATATTCAAATACCTGTACATTTCACCCATTAAAAATCACAGCAATAATACAGAATTCTAAATCAGAGCTCACAATCAATATGCTCAAAAGTTCTTCTGATAGAAATAAAAATCAACACAGGACAAGAAAAAAGCTAAACCATCTCACTATCTGAAAGGAAACACCATCTTCCATTAAACCACAGCTAAGAAAATATCAAATTCTCAGGGTGAGAAGTGAACAAAATGAGGTATAATATTCTTATAATTAAAATATATCACAATCCAAATAATATATAGGTAGGAAATGGAATAGAGATTATTTTTAATGTAGATTAAAATAATTGGAAATTATAATATCAAACCAAAGCATATGTATCCATAAAGATATTTATTGCAAAATTAGATTTACTCTGTGTTTCATTGTATACTTAATGTTCTGTGCAGATAATGCAGAAATACCATATAGTGGTAACACAGTCTTCATATTTCTTAGAAAATTCTGCCATCCTGTCATATATTTGGCTCTTACTTTTCAGCAGATGTAAGAAGTTAAATGTGTCTGGAAAAGTTTTAACTGGTACAGAGATCAGAATAATCAAAACTAGTAACAGGACTGCATTAATTACTATTTCTGGTAAATAATTAATCATCAACCCTTTGCATAGCCCCCGGCCAAAACTCTGTATGGTCTCAAACTGACAACACATAAACCTCCAGAGGTATCCACTAACTTGAATTGAGCTTGAGGTCATTTGTTTAGCTGCAAGAACAAGATAACTTTTAAATTAAAATTTTTATTGTTAAAGCATTGTTCTGGAATATAAAATTCTATGTTTGAAATGCCAGTTTGAATCATAGAGAATGACTTGTGACTTCATAAATTTTTGGTACAGATGGTAGGGATTTCCTGGTGGGAGACTGTGGTGCCAAATGCATTTTTCTCCTGTACAGAAGCTCATGTGTCACATGGCTCCAAGGGGTTAATTTTTTTACACATAGAATTCTCTACATGATAATGCACTTTCATGTTCCCCATCTGGCTATTGTAAAATCACAGAGGCTGTGAAGGCACAAGCATGAAGTAGAAACTGTTGTCCTGGTTTTCAAAGGTCCTGAGTATCTGCAACTCCTACTGAAGTAAGGAGGCAGCCACAGGTGTTCCATAGCTCTGAAACCCAGGTCCTTATTAGCATATTTTCAGGAGCATTTCTTTAAAGTGAAAAGTCTCACCATGCCAAATTCTTAAGTGTCACTTGAAGTCCCCATTTCCCATTTTTATGCTCCTCTAAAAACCTAGAGTTTTTACTAGAAACAGAAAAACATTTAATACTGCAATATGTAATATATGTGAAAACCAGAATGCCAATAAAGCAACTGGGGGCTTCGGATGGAACGTGCAGATGGAATGTAGAAGGAATGGAGCAGGAGAAGACTCTCCTTCACTATCTGCCTGCTGAAGCTGAGGAGTAAATTTTTATAGGAGTGAGTTGGGTGTGTGCTGCTTAAGTGCCAGTTGGGGTTAAACCATGACAGTCCCTTTTGGTGCCTGGTGTGAGGCACAGAGGGTCGAGTAATAGACAACACTGGCTGATCACCTACAGGAAAGGCTGAAGCATGAAGCCAAAATCAGTGTCTGAAGCACTGTCTCATCCTGAAAATTTTCCCTTAAGGAAGCAGTTAAAACTGTTAGAAGTAGATCAGCTGGAGGTACAAATGGCTTCAGTGTATTTCCAGAGCTCATATCTGATGGTTTCTGAACCAAGGATGTCTGTAGGTCTCAGAGTGCATTCTCTGGCATGAGGGAATTCTGTCATCAGCCTATGATGACCACCCCTCAACACTTAGAAACCATTCAAACTTGATGAAAAAATCTAAAATATAGTTCTGCATTGAAACTAATGCTTAAGGTTGTTGCACATTTACTGTAGAAGTGCAAATGGAAACCAACTAGTACATTTGTAGGTATTTTGTAGATAAGATAGCCAGTAGGGTTTGTAGGGTTGCATTTGTAGGTATTTTGTGTAAAAGATAGCCAGTCTGCTACCTACCTCATAACAGAAGAAAATTATTGCAAATTAAAATCTAATGTATCTGAAATGTTGTGTAGTATGGAGAGAAGGAATGGCTTACTATGAGCTATAGGAAGGTCTTGTTACATGCAATGTTATTCATATGGAAATTAGTCTCAAGCTCCATGAATATACATGAAATCACATGGGTGGCAGTTTTCTATATCTTTATTTTCATGAAGCAAAGTCAGTGTGGTACTCAAAGTATGGCAGGGCAGAGCTGGATGAAAATTACCTCATTTTCCAGGACATTGTAGAGTTACACATTTGGTTGTGGCTATTCTCCCACACACAAGAATGCAATGAAGCCTTGGGAAAAAAGCTTCCTGTTCAGCTCTACTCAATTAGCAGGAAGGAAAAAAGCTGCAGGCTAGTTCAGAATGGCTCTTTTGTAGAGGAAGGTGTGAGGCAAAACCAGTGCACCATCTTGAATAAAGAAACCTATTTATCCTCCTACATACTGGAATACTTTGCAGTGATTCACAGGCAGTTCTATTTCTAAACCGTACAGAAACCAGCTAGGGAAGAAATTAGGGTTTACTATCATGGGTTATCTTTAAGTAGCAGCTATGTCCATTCTCTCTCCTTTAATTTCAACTACAAAATAGCACAAGTGCTCCATGAGGCAGCTGAAAGTTCAGTATTCTCACAGTGACAGGATCTGCAGCCCAGCCCGCAAGCTAGGAGCTCTCAGCTTCCCTTCCACCACTACATTTCACTTACCTTCAGAATGGCCCTGTAGCTCAAAGTGTTTTGGTTTTTTGGGGTTTTTTAAATCAAAAAGGAAAAGAAAAAAAGACGTTTTATCAATGAATTAATCAAACCTGACCCATACTTCCATATTATGTCAAAACCTATGGGAAACCAGATAAAGTTGGTTTGGGCAAGGAATACAGTGTAAAGAATCTTAGTCAACAGGCTTATCAGAAGCCCATGGGATACAAGCAAAACATGCTAATGGATTTGGGAGCTTTGGGTCAGACCCCTAACAAGTGTTAGGATGCTTAGACTGCATTTTTTTTAATGTTCCAACCTACTGTGCTCTACTGAGGCAATACAGCAGCTTTACATACCATAAAATAAGAGGTACAATACAAGGGAAAGAAATGGCATCTCTTCCAAATTCAGCTATCAGGTTATCAAGTAATTCATTAGCTGTGATTTGGTGAACAGCATCAACTTTCAGAAGTAGTTTCAAAACTTATTCTTCTTGGAATGAAAATCACAACTTTAAACCTCTAATTTCTACTAACAACAAGACACATTTTCAACTGAGTGCTTTAATACAGCAGAGACCTTTCTTCTCACAGTGCCATGAAATTAGTTCACAATATCATTTATAGCAATTTATTTTTAACATCAATTTTGCTTTTCAGAAAACATGTACTACTTAAAAGCTAAGAAAAATATCACAACTATTGTAATTGTGGAATTCATTGCAAAGTAGTCAACATTTATTCTGTGAGAGCATTGTGTACTCACCAGCCTTGGTAACTTGTCTCCCAGACCAAATTTTTCAAAGCAGAGGTCTTCCTTTCTTATTAGTTCAAAATCTTTTTTTCCAAGTTTTCTATAAAAGGTACAAGAAAATTAGGGTCAGTGAATGAATACCTACTATTTTTCACAAAAACTGTGTATTATAGGATCACTCTGAAATCAAAAAGTTGGCAGGACTGGGAAAACTTCAGAGAACTCTACAAAAGTGACTCAAGTTCTAAAAATGTGTCTCTCAGAGAGATTTAAAGGAAAAAGGTTATGAGGTTAAGAGGTGATTTAGTCTTTGTGACTAGGTATCCACAGAGGTAAAAGGTAATTGCTATTGTAAGGATTTTTTAAGTAGTAGCCAAAGGTTTACTAAGAAACAATTGAAGTACCAGCTAGGAAATATTAAACTGAACACATAGAGTATTTTACTACTCCCTAATTCACCCATCCAAATCTCTTGCTGCCATTGTGTGTAGTGTTTCTGTATCTGTAATAATTTTTACTGCAAACACTGTGTACTTAGCATTTCTTTCGATTCCATGTCCAAGTAATATTTTCCATCAAATAATTCAACAATTCTGTACTAACAACCACCACACTGCAGTGATAAGAACCATCAGTAATTCATGGGCCAATGTTTTTAGACTCATGGGTTAATAACAGTCACAAGAAATGAAACAAGAGACACAAGACAAAACAGACTAGTCTCAGTTTTGGCATTGGAGTCCCAGTCAGCTGTCTTTCTAATAACAGGGTTTAGTTCAAACAAATCATGGATGCATTACAAGAATTACTAAATATTTTTATTCTGTAGGCTTTCATTCTGTAGATTTTTTTTATGAAAGTCAGATTAGTCATACATAGTAGGTGCTTGTATCCCTAAAGTCAACAGTACTGATGTTCAGAACTCAGCTCTAAATTCTTAAAATCTATGAAATGTGTTCAATTCTCAGTCTAGAGTGCTATTCTTCATAGAGTAGGAGTAAATTAAAGCAACACTGCTTCACAGAAAAATCACAATAGTCTAGAATATCCTTTTTCTGCTCCAAAAGACATATTTTTCAGAACAAAAAAATAAAGCAGAAAATACTGGGAGAAACAAAGCATCATTTTCAATTCTTCACTCTTTGTTCTGCTATTTTGATGTATTTCCTTTACCTGTGTAGTATGACTGTTGCCTTGTTTGGCGTCATCAAATGTTATTTATCAGTAGAAATAGGATAATAGAAATGTCAGAAAAATGTGAAAACCTACAATAAGTGTCCATATTAAGAGTACCTATGTTCATAAAAATATACTTCAGCTGCATTCTTGTCCTGTATCTATTTTCTGTTATTTTGAGTAAAATACTTGAATAAATGTGGTATCTGTATGTTCAATTTAATCTTTCGATGTCATCTGCTTCTTTTACACTGAGTGTATCCATAACTATGTGGAAATAATTAAATTTAAAAAAAGGAAATATATATTAAACTAAAAACAAAGTTATCCTATAAAAAAAAGAAGTTTCAATACCAGACATTTGGTATTTGGTTTCTGTGACTATGTACCAGCAGGAGTATTAACTCTAAATGATTATTAGAGAATATATTTGAAAGTAACTATTGATCTGTGTTTTACTAATCACATGGAATGGAAAACCATATCATGTGGTCTGTGTTTTCAATCAAAACTAACAAAGATTAAATTCCTAATAGATTTTACATCATACTATTCATGCATAACTGACTTGCAAGAATTACACAGCAAATACTTTTGAGAAACTAATACTCATTTTTGTGATCATTTAAAACAAACAAACAAACAAAAAAAAGAAGCTAACTTCATCAAATAAATTATTTGCAACAAATAATTTTTTTAGTTCTATTCCCAAAACACAAAAGTCAGTACTGAAAAATGTAGTTGTCACACCCTGGTGAAGGATGCCTGTCACTTTATATCAAAGCAAAATACTGTGCTGTTTTATTCACACGGTTTTAATTTTTAAGGTAAAACATAAAATTAATATTTTGGTGCATTTCCCCTAAGATTTTGATCTCAAAATATCTTTGACAAAACTTGAGGTTTTCTTTTATCCTCCAGCTCTCCTTCCCAATCTGCCTCAGGACTTAAATCCACATGGAACTCAATTAAAGGAACAGAAAAGGGGCAGAATGCATTCATTTCAGGACATGATACCCTAAGTATTGGTTGGTGACAATGCCCATTATTCTGCTATGCACAGACAGGACTAAATTCTCTCCAGACTAAGGCAGTGACAGACAACAGATAACTTCAGCTGAAGAAATCAAGTTAAGTAGGTGAAACATATCACATGGCACCTCAAAAATCTGTGAAGAAATTTTCTGTGCCTTTAGAAAGGAGCAAGAATTACCACACTTTCTGAATAGGTTTCTTATTGCTGTAATGCAGGAAGCAATTTATTAGGCATCCCAGGCTCCTCCAGCTGCACAAAGGTATTTGAGAGCTACTGTGGGGGTCAGAGCACACCTGGAAGAATGAGGAAGAAATCCAATAGTGCAGATTGCCCAGGAAAAAGAAATCTCCTGACCCTTTCCTATTAGACAGCAGCACATGGGCCACACTCTCAGAGCGTGACAGGCAGCAGGACTCTTCTAATACTAATACAGCAGGACTGTTGTAATCCTTCAATATGCTGGCACACTTTTTGTATTTTAATGGATTTTCTGTTTGCTGGTTACTATTGTGGATGCTTCTATTACTATGCTTTAAGAATGAAATGAAATGGGAAGTGTAGAGTACACCTTAAATTGCACATAAAAATTCACCAGGCCATCCTCGCCCCACCATGCAGAGGAAATTCTGTACGTTAACAGAGTTCTAGAGTCACCTTGGGGCTTGTGTCCCCCATCTCTATGTGCAGACACAGCCTGTGGGGTGGCAATAACAGCCCTGGCACCAGTATGGAATATGCCACCTGAATGGACAAGGGAGCCAGGGCAGCCAGGAATTTAGCAGGGAAGCATTAGCTGGAGCCAGGAAGGGTCAGAGCAGTGCTGGTGGCAATAATGACTCTAACAGTGTCCTTAAGCCCATTAGAGGAGCACCAGGAGCACGGGCCATTATTCAGGGTGGGAAGAAAAGCAATTTGCAGAAGTAGAATTAAAATCAGAAGATGATCTTATGGCTTTTGTATTACTGTTTTCAAATTAAGCAATAAGAAGGAGTGTGAATTGCATTCTATTAATTTATACATGGTGTTTTCATTCTTGGGTAGTCAACACAACACGGGGTGAATTAATGCTACTTTGTTCTGACACTGTTGTGATTACAAAATGCTAATTTTAAAAAATATTTATATTGCTAATTAAGGAGGAAGGTCAGAAGTTCTAAGCTCCAGCTGCAATCAACACAGTTCACTGCTTTGAATTTTACAAGTTCTGAGCTGTGAATTGTGCTGATTGCAGGCACAGCTCTGGATACTCATTAGCCAGTCGAACCACCACAGTTCTACCAAACATTTTGTAATATACTCTACTATGTTGTACAAATCCTACTGTTATGATGCAGACATTAATATCATTAAGTACAACAATAAAACTCAGTCTGTATCAGCATAAATTGTACACATGGATTTCAGAAATAAAAACTGTATAAAAATAAAGGCAATAAAGCTATGAGCACTTCATTGTGCTGTCACGAGAAGAAAAGTGAGCTAATTGTACAGAAAAGAAGCTGCGAAACCAAAATAAAGTGAATAGAAAAATTTAACTAAGAAAATCCAGAAAAGAGGAGGTTGTGAAACTGTGTCTGTATCCACAAGCCCATGTATGAACTCTTAGGTTATAAAAGAACCCAGATGTATGCAGCAAAAGCAAAACAATCACAGAACAGAAATAATAGCCAATTAAATCATGGTTGTGGTGGTCTAAAACATTGGCATTAAAGCCTTATCTGGTGGCAACTGAGAGAATAAAAAGACAAAGTGGGGAGAAAAAACATGCAAATGCATTATGGCAGAAAAATATCCCTGAAAAAATGTGACATTTTGGTTGCAACATATGCACAGTAATTTACAACAATTCATTTTCCAGTTACTGGGGTACCTTTTAATATTTTTTAGCTAGTATAGGTGGTTTCAGATTTTTTCAGAGAGGAATAATTACTTTGTAGCCAAGTACAATATACTTTGTTTTCAATATACTTTTTATATTGAAAGACTTCAATGTAAAAATCCATGCAGTCTTACAACCAAAGTTTCATTTCTTCTTCTTATACCACCAAACTAATAAACTTCCAAGACACACAATTTACCTGTACAGGGAGACCTGGCAGCCCTGGAACATCTCAGTTGCAGAGATACCACAGTCAGAGGTGGAGAAGAAAAGCCTTTACCCTGATTGCACAGTTTGTGCAATCATGTCAGAATTTGACCAATAATCTGTAAATCAACTACTCAGTCCTCATTTATAGATGCAGACAACAATGAAAAAGAGAGGCCTAAACTCTCAGTTTGATTATATGGTGTTTCAGTGCAATATTCTCTTATTTCCAGACTATTTAGTGGTCCATAAATCAAATACTCAGTTTTTAATACTGAACTATATCTTTTACCTCATTTTGCATGGAAATTTTTATTGCTTAGATACAAGCAATTATAAAAGCTCACTCTTTTTGAAGATTTAGCACACAGGCTTATTTTTTATTTCAGTACAAAATTGTAAGTACTTGTATTATAAATGGGTCTGTACATTTTATATTACTTTTACAAGCTACTTACAGCATGTACATAATGACACCTGTGCTCCAAATGTCACACTGTTGGCTGTAGTCACAGGCACTGATAACTTCATGGGCTGCCAACGAAGCAGAAAAAATAGTATTAATAATAGAAAAAAAAAAAAAAAAAAAAACTTTTAAATGCTTAAACACAAAGCATGAAGAATGTGCTGATGTGGTATAATTTATTCCCATATGTAAAGAGGAACCAACAGCAGATGTTTAAATGAATAATGTACAGGCCTTAACAATTCATGCTGATGTGTCCTCACTTTTTTCATTTAGCTGTTAAGGGGGTGGTGACATTGTGACATTAGCTGTGTGATTAAACTTAGTATTCTTCTTCTCCACAGTAAGTTATTAAAGCAGCATTCATAACACACCGACTTAAAGTACTGCAAGACATCACATAAACTTGGGTTTCTACCAGACATAAGGGTAGTACATAAGAATACAGGGTTTTTGCAAAACACTGAGTCTCTGTTTTCTTGATCATATCAGATGATTAACAAAATCTGTGCCAAAACACTCTCAAATAAAAAATTTCAAACCCTCTATTTCAGTCCTACATTAAAATTCACAAATTAGAGCCTATTCACTACTCACTTTATATGATTTCAGTCACATGTTGGTAAGACACTGGTTTGGTGCCATCTCAATGAGACTTTATCTGCTGCATCATGGGAGGTGTGGTTGAGTTCACAGCAAGATCTAGGGGTTTTAATTTCAGAATCAAAAGTGGTGACATACTTAGTCACAGTAAGGAACAAAATATAAAAACCTTTACACAATGGAAGGGGAGATTAACAGTGAATATTTTACTTGGTGTTGTCCCACCAAATCAAAAAAGCCTGCTGAACTGTGATCTCAGATTTTTTTATGTCTTAAGTAGGCACTAAGATTCAAATATCCAATTATTATGATAAGGATCTTGAAATGGTTAACTTAATAATTTGATAATACCACAACTGGTAAACATGATTTTAAGGAAATTCTAACCATTAATATTGTCAAACTGGCCAAACCTGCTGTAGGGACTAATTTTTAATCAGTTATTTTGATAACTTTTTAAACTATCAGTAATTCATGCTATTAACGTACTGGGAAAATTTACAAAATTATATGCATTTATATCTTTAAATACATGTCCTACACAAAATAAAATTACCAACTCAGGAAGTTAGCAATTTCCTGGAAAAAAGGTGAGTAGAAAAATCAAACAAAGAAAATCCAGAAAAGAGGAGGTTATGAAACTGTCTGTATCCACATGTCCATGTACAAAGTCTTAGGTTACAAAAGAACTCAGATGTATGCAACAAAAGCAAAACAATCACAGAACAGAAATAATAACCTTATTTTTATTACTAAACCAGTCTGATTAAATTTTGAATTTCTATGAGTCTCACAGAGAACAAGGGAGGATACAAAAAACAGAAATAAGACCAAAAGGAAAACATAAGTATAGAGGGGCAAAATCAGAAATAAAAAATGAGGAGCAACTAGCAAGGGATGTAACTCAAAATGAAATCATCTATAAGAATATTAGTGGTGGGAAGACAGTGAATAAAGACATTGGTGTTGTACTCAACCAAGAACGCAACCGATTGATGACGCTTAGAAGGCAAATGTATTTAATGTCTTCTTGCATCAATTTTAACCAATATGTCAAGTGCAAGCAGTGGATAGTCCAATCAATATCAATGACAAAGGGGCAAGACCTCAGTCTTCTACAGAGCAGAGAAAGGTTAGCAAGTACTCGAGTTGGAAATTTTAAAATCAGCCATAACCGATAAAATTACTTCTGGAGTACTTTAAAAGTGACAAGACTTTTCAGAGCTATTAGCTTTTCAAGAACCATTAGTGGAAGGCAGATAAAATACTTGAAAACTGAAAAAGTCAATCATGGTATCTATCTGTAAGAGTGTGAAAAAGCTGGCATCAAAGAATTACAGAAGTATCCCATTAACTCCCAGGAAAATACTGGAATTAATAGGCACCTAGAAGAGAACAAAGAGGTGAGTAATAGATATTATGCACCTGTCAGGAGCAAATCTCTATGCAGCACAGGCTAACAGGTTTTGGGGTTACAAGAGGAACCTAAAATGTCACACATTTCTATTTTAGTAAGGATTTTGATACTGTTTCCCTTAAATTATTTTGTAATCCAAATTATTGTGTTTAATGTAATAATTAAATACATTAAAATATCACAGGAGCAATGCAAGGTCCATAAAAGTGCTTTTCAGAAAACAAGTGTAACTTGTTTGTTGTCAAAGTGGAAGGCATGTCTTGTCGGTCTGTCCTCTTTAAAGAACAAGAGACCAAGAGAGAAGTGAAATAACAGACTGCTAACAATAGGAGGGTGCCTACCTGTTCTCCATATCTGTGATGCATGGGGGAGGAAATAATAGTCTGAAAATGTGAATTGCAGTTGCACCCTTTTCCTTTTCCCATGCACAGGATTCCACCACCTCCCTTAGGTCAGCAAGAGCAATTACATGGCTGCAGGTGAGTTAACTGAAACTTTATAATGAAAAAAGTGATTAGATCACGGCCTGTAGGTATAAGTTGAAGCTGATTGTCAAACTGAAGGTTTGGGGCAGACAGCAGGAAAAATTTCTAGGAGGATAATGAAGCATCAGAATAGAGTGCCTTGGAAAATTATGGAGTCTCCATTACTGGAGGTCTTTAAGTACACTTTGCACAAATATTCATCAGAAGTGACCTCGGTACAGCTGCTTCTTCCTTTGGACAGAGAAATAAATCAAACAACTCAAGGCCCCTTGCAGTGATGAGACTCTGTGTTTCTGTCATGATTGGTAAATTGGAAACTATCCTGTACAGCCCCCTCACTTAAAGAATATGTAAGGCTACTAGTATTTAATAAATCAGAATGTTGGAAGGACTAATTATCTTCCCCCAAAAAGGATTTCTTTTTTTGCTTTGGTTTGTAATGAGCAAGCTGTGAAATTTGCTGGGATAAACTGTTGAGGAAAAGACTCCACAGAATTTAAAAAAAGAATGTGATGTTGAATAATGGAGTGAAATATGTTATAGCATGCAGAATAAATCAGAAAAGGTTATAAATCTTTATGTTATGGAATGCAAAGTTTTCATTGCCTAAATAGACAAGGGGAAAGCCCTGAAAAGCATGTAAATTGGGCAGGCTATATCATAATTACTTGCTTTTGTGGTGTTGGGGGTTTTTCAACTTCCATTTCAACATCAAATATTAATCAGTCCCATACTCTAAGGTAGGCACATTTTTGGGATGGAAATTGTCTAAAAAAAATTGGTTATTATTATTCATTCCCACTGTTTAGCTGAAGATTCTTATCTTCTTCAGCAGCATGTCAGAAGACACAAATTAGCTCTGTGTCACCAGAGAGAGGTTACCACCAGAGTGATAGAGTTAAAAGTCTTACCAAAAAGGTACTACTCATCAACTCTCCATGAAGAGGACTTTTCAAAGGGTGGGAAAAAAATGCTGATTTTCTTTTTTTAAACAAGATAGGGTTTTATCCTGTTTGTAAAGCCTTATTCAAGTGTAACACATGGAGAAGTCAAATTCTTCAGCATACTTTTACATGTTATACTTTTCTTATCAAAGACTGTGAGACAATACATACATCTGAACATAGCAGTATTTGTGAGTTCACAAAGAAATGTCTTGATACTGAGAGGTGGCTTGAAAAAGAAGGTCTTTCTATACATATTAACAAAATTTCATCTCAGCCCCATGCCAGTATGTACCTGTGCCATGTACTCGTGTGCCATATGGAAGAGCGTCTTTCACCAGGAGCAAGCCACGTCTGGATTTGTCCCATCATTCTGTCTACATATCCTGCCAAAACCAGAAAACCATAGAGATCTAGGAAGACTTTCTCACAGCCAAAAATAGGAGGGTGTGAACCTTAGCCTGACATATAACATTAGCTGCCTCAAGCCTCAAAGTCCAAAGTACTTAAATGTTGGTTTTAGCTGTTTTTTTTTAATCTCACATTGTGTGATGGACCTCTCCTTTCCTGTAGTCACTTTACTTACGGCTGGCCGCACCAGCTTTGGGACTTGGCTCTGTGTTTTCCACTTCTCCCATTAAAGTCACTCAGGAGTTATTCTCCTCTAAAATGAGAGGAACAAGCAAAGTGAGGAAAGATCTGACCTCATTCACAGGATGGAGCATATTAAAAATACTTGCAACTTGCAGGAGAGATGACAGAGTGTGCCAGTGTCCTGGCTTGTAAGATAAGCATATGGTCTATTTGCCATCTGTCGGAGGTGGGGCAGGTATCTTCTGTTGGGCAGTTTTCTTATCTCTTCCAAAAACAATGTCTCCCTCTGGGGAGATATCTTCTGTTAATGTGCCATTGAATGGCTCACTGCATGACTGATAAAGTTACATCATCCCATTGTGAGATGCTCCACTCAGAGGGAGGAGCCAAGCATCCCTACCTGCATAAAATCAGCACTTTTTGGGACATCAACACAGCCTCTTCACTGGATTCCCAAAGGAAGACCAGGCCCATCTACTCTATCACAAGACCTTCAGAGAAAACTACACCCTTCTACAGGATCACCGCTTCAGCAGCATTTCATCCGCCACTCCAGGAGGAGCAGCCACCATTTAACTGGACTATCACCAACACCCTGACTCCTCAGGGTGTCAGGTTTCTGCCTCTATCAGTAGTTTTGTTTGTACTAGTTACTTTTTTTTTTTTTTTTAGTTTTTTCCTAGTAAAGAACTGTTATTCCCATTCCCATATCTTTGCATGAGAGGCTTTTTATTTTGAAATTGTAGTAATTTAGAGGGAGGAGGGTTTACCCTTTCCATTTCATGGGAGGCCCTTGCCTTCCTTCACAGACTCCTGTCTTTTCAAGTCTAGACAGCTAGTTGCTGTTCCAAATGGGTACATAAAGCAAGGCCATCAAAAAAGAACAGCTGGCCATGGTGGTTTTTATTGATGGAAGTGGTGAGTTGACTGAAAGGATGGAAAAACTGTGGAAAAGACAGAAAATTTATCAATGCCTTACCTACCTTTGTTCAGGAAGAAAGGCACACACTGTCCCAGACTGAAGGCTACAGAGAAACACAGAAGGATGTTTCTTAAAATGACCATGTATAAAAATACACAGATCTAGGAAACAGAAAACAGTTTTGCAGTCTGGATTTATCCATTATAAATTACTGAGTTGCCCACTTCAGTGTCTAAAATGCTTCTCAGCCTAGAGTCTTCTATCCCAGATAGTAAATTCCTGATCCAACAATTCAGTTGTACAAGATGATAGCTACATTTCAACAGTAACTATGACTAAAATAGCAAATTAGTGATGCACAATTAACACATGATTTATAAAACATCAAAGACTATTTTCTTCAATACAAAAGAAGATGTAAGCATATGGAACATTGTGTTTAGGTAGCAAATATTTATTAATATCAAAAGAATCCTACAATATACTTGTATTTCAATCAAGATACAGTCTAAAAAGGTTTTTTTTCTGAATTGCTAACAGATTTACTTTAAATTGAAAACATTCCTAATTTAAATATTAATTATATCTCACAGCATCTGCTGGCTTCCTGTAACTAATGGCTTGGGACTATGTAAATGTAGATCTGTATAAACAAGGTATGGTTACATTAAGGATTTTTTTTTTTTAATTGACCAAGAAATGTACTTACCACTTAAAAAAAAAATACTCTTTTCAACAGTGGCTCTTTGCTTCCAAATGATTTTTTTCCCTAATAATACCATTTGGTAACTAATTTCAAAATCTACTAATAGGTATCAAAGTCAGGTCTCCCAGTAATACTTGGATATTAAAAATGGTTCTTGAGGCTGAACTGCTACAATTGTCATCTTACCTTTATGTTTAATTACACTTCATTTACTTCATTGATGTCACCGCTTTTAACAAAAATGTTTTCCACTTTTAGATCTCTGCGAAAAATACCTGCCAAGAGAGAGAGCAAGAAATAAAATATCATTTACAGTGCACATACTCTGACAGAAACATTTTAAAATCTTTTGATTAATTCCTATGAGCAGTTCCCATGCATTTTACTCTAAAGTAGTGGCAGCCTAATAAAAACCATCTTCCTCACTGATTCCAGGGAGTCATACAAGAATTTCAAATTTTCAAATATGATTCCTCACCACAATCCTGTAAGAAAGGCAAAAGTACATAATGGTTCGGTCTTTTAAAATCAGATCATCTGACAACATCTACCAAAAAAAAAAGTAGAGTGTATCTTGTCTATTTACCAAATTTCCCATATGTTCATACCTGAAATTCATTTTTACACACCAAACCAGTCAAGGGTTTTTGCCCTTTTGATGAGGGCCCAGAAGAAACAAGGCCTTATAACAGGCTCCATTCCATAATGCCATATATCTCTCTGGAAAAAGAGGTAAAGGAAGGGTTCCTATAAGTGCTATGTTAGAGGTTAATAATTTCTTTGCAAAAAAACTCAAGAATTCCAAGTCCTGCAGCATCTACAAAATCTAAAGTTTTGGCCAGATAGGTTAATTCTGTTGTGGACTATGTAGAATTGCAATAGTTCTGTGTGGTGGATGAAAATGCTGATGTTTACTGAACCCTAAATGTAACATATGCTGTGAGGAAGTATCAGGAGCAATCCACTTCTGCTTTTTGACTTCCTGTAATACACTGTGCATATAACAACTGAACTAAGTTAAAGTTATAATGTAAAGCATTTGCAAGCTAAGAAATAATAACACAGTTATTGCCATAGCTGGTGCAGAAAGAGAAATAAAAGAAAATGGCAGCACATACTGCATAGCTAAAAAAAATAAAGTCCTAAAAAAGCATTCATGTAGTATATCTTACTTTTTCTTTACTGGATTATTTTTATCGTGTGAAATAAATAATAGATAAAATATCAATCAGTAACTGTTTTTAAATGCACAAACACTCAAAATCAATGAACATATGGGAGAAACAGAGGAATGTAATTATGGTTTTTGTGCAGAAACATTATTGCTGAAGCAAGGCTTTGAATGATGTGTCCTGTCTCATGTTCTATAAAATGCCCTTTACCACAAAGCGTTTTTTTAAGTTCTCCATTCTCACAAGGCTCCATTACAAGGTATGTTGGCTAATATTAATAAAAGGAAGAATGTAATGATTTTGTTCCCTCTGAGTTTAGTTTCTTCTAGTGTAATATCAATATATAATTAATCGCAATGCTCCAGCTGTAGTGATGACCTAGAACCCCAATGCACTTAATATTTTATGGACAGAAGGCAAAGGGCAATTGACCAGACACAAATATTGTCAGTATTGTGTTAACTACAACAAACCCTCAAGCTTTCAAAACATATGCATTTTTAAAATGTACAAAAACACAGTGATTTTAAATCAAGGGCTAAGTATGGATTTAGCTTAAAGCCTCTTCCATTTAATGCTTTTTAAATGGCTTTTAGAAAGCCTGATTACCAACCCTTGAAACAAAGTAAAATGTAACTTTTCAGCAACTAGGAATTAAAACTGTAATAATGCAATCAAATGAGACTTCCAAACAATTCAATAGCCCGTGAAAAAAATCCTACATGCAGCTAACAGCAAATATTGTTTTACATATCCTACTGGAGTATTTATACTATGTGCTGCCATTATAAAGTCCTGAAATCTTATCTGGCAGCTCAGCCACAAAATTTTAGGCAAAAATTTTCACTGCGGTGTTGTATTGTGTTTTTATATCTCTGTAACAGTTCTGTAATGGTTTGCCCCTTCACCCCCCATTGTCTCTCAACGGTTCCACCCTGAGCTTTCCTGCCTTTCCCTCAATGCCAATCTCCCTGAAAATGCTCAGTTATTCCCCTGTCCCCTCCCTGGTACCCTGTCCATCACTTGGCTCCCCATCCCGCTCTCCCAGAATCTTCCACCTTGGGCATCGAGTGAGTGGACCAGGGCCAGGGGTCCCTCCCTTTGACTTCCCCCACTGGTTTGCGTGTCTGTCTGTCCCTCCGCCTTCCACTCCCCCAAATCCCCCATTGGGTGGTGGGCGTCCCTTCCCCCTTGTTACCGCCCCAGTACTTAAGACAACTGCGAGAGTCTCAAGGCCACTTTTGGCCGCCGGGACAATGGCATTCGGAGCGCCCTGGAGCTTCCATTAAACCTGAGACTTTTTCCCCAGCCTTGAGTTGGCTCCCTCATTACCTCCCTCCTCCGACGCTGCCTCTCCTCCATACAAGGCAAACAGCGATGCGCTTTGTCTTAGCCGCTCCCTGAATTTCCTCGAGAAACAGGGGAGTGTCCCCCGCTGCTGACTGTGCCTCGGCGGGGCAGGCTAAGCCAGGCAGCTTCAGGCAGGCACGGCGACACTGTGGTATTCATACTGATTTGTGAATGGAACAATTTTTTTGATCCTTTTTTTTACCTTACTTTATTGATAAAAACTCAAATGAATACCTAAGAAACACTGTTCAATTGCACATATTCTTTGAAGAGATTTGGTTACTTTGCAATCTAATATGCAAATATAGTCTCAATTATCCTTTCATGAAATAATAAGAGCCCTGGATTGAACAGTTTGACAGAAGATTTTGAGTGTTTTCAAAGCTTGTGCTGCTTAAGGTTTCTGCCACAGGGGCAATGAATGAGACACTAAGACTACCTGGAAAATGAAAATAAACATCTCTATAACTGAAAAGAGAAATTCTGTATCTAATATGATCTGGTGCTCAAATAGATATTGGAAGAGGAGAATCATCAGATAGTAAGAAAGCTAGGAATAATTTAAAGAATATCAGACATCTACAAGATACTTACTCTTTTCCTGAAGTTTTTTTAATGGCTCATTCTTTGATAGTCTTGTGTTTCACTTCAGTTATCATCCCAAGGCTACCACCTCCTAGTTTCCTTCCAGATTGATGAATTCCATTAAAAAACAGATAATCATGAAGAGTACTATTAAAAAACTTACTATATTGAAAACTATTAAAAAAATCTTACTATATTGATTATCCATTAATATAAACTAATCTGAACCTTGCAATCATATGTTCAAAAACTGGTTTCACTATCAGAGAAGCAATCTGATTTTTCCAACAAAAATAAAACTGTAGTAGTTGCAGTATTTTCTACTCAATATGTTTCCGTCTTTGTGCATGTTTGCTGTAAGGCTTAGGATCAGCAGCTTGCAGAGTTCCGTACAAGTTTTCTGCCTCACATTGAAAAGTATCATGAGCTGCCACCTGTCATTGCCTGGAATTCTTCTCTGTTTTCCATCAAATACCCACATGATCCCTGGAAAATTCCTCTTCTGCTTTCTAGGAGTGCCCATCCACACCCCAAATCATAGAAATTCACCTCATTCTTTGCAGGAGTGCACTCCACAGCTTTCAAGGAATATCCTCAGCTTTCTGGGAAATTTTCCACATATTCCACACTTCCCACAATTTTCCCCATGCCCATAACTTTGCACAAGATTTTTGGGAATTCCCCCTTTGCTTGTGGTTTTTTTTTTTTTTTTCCTTGTGTGCTTTTGGGGAATCCACAGCCAACTTCCTAGAAATGTTAAGTGTGCTGTTGAAAGTATTCACTTTGGCTGCTCTTCTCCTTTTTCTACCTTGCACTTTCTAGGCTGTACCACTTCGTATTTCAGGAAATTTCCCCTTTCTCTGAAGGTATCATCCCCCATGTATATTTTTTGGGAAGTCTCCCTCTGTTTTCTAGGAATTCTGTCCCAACTTTCAAGAATTTGCTAAGTGCTTCCTAGAAATTTTTCCAGTGTCTTCCCAGTTTCCCATGCTGCTTTCCATGCATTTTCCTACTGATTTCCAGAAATTTCACAAGTCCTCTGTAGGAAACTAAACATGGTGAGTGGGTAGTCACTGTGTAAATGCTACTGGTAAATAAAACAAAAAACAAGAAACAAAGCTACCTTCCATGATTCCTATGGCTTGGGAATTTCAAAAACTGTCTATAACTGAGAACATACATATTAAAAACCTGTTCTTAATGAAGTGGCTGTTCCTGAATATAATACTGAAAAAGCCCCACAGCCTCCCAAGCATATTTTCTTTGAAAAGAGTGTCATTTAAGCAAACTTTCTCATGCATTTTCATAAAACTCCTGGGAGATCTAAAAGTGGATAGTGTTTAGATGCCAGTAACACATCTAGAGACCTATGGCGTTTTCAATTGCTAGTACTGATTATTCAGTATAATATACTGCTTTTGCAGTAGTGACCAACACCTATGGCTACACATCTTCATTTTCCTTGCTGAGACTTTGCATGTCCTCCTCCTACTCACATTTTCCACATAAGTGGAAAAATAATTGGTTGCATATGCAGAAATTTCTAAGTTAGGGTGATAGTTACTTTATACCCATGTATATGAATATAAAGAAATGCATTTGTAGAAGTGCTCCTGGATAGTGGATCCATTCATGTTGCATCATCCAAGATGATGCATTTAATTCTGAAATTTCGGTTTCAGTGCTTTTTTCAATTTTCTTTTCAGATGTACATGTAACAAACTCCTCCAACAAAAGCTTTTAAAGTCTTCAACTGAACAATTTTAGTGTCTTCAGAATGAAAGAGAAGATTATGATACAGGATAAATATGTCTCCATCAATATTAACTACTGAAGGAATGATAAGAAAAGAGACTGTACATCAATGACAGTGAACTACTGAGAAATTAAAGACAATCAGCTTCTAATCAACTTCAAATCTCAATTTTTTCACCCACCACCTTTATAATGTTATCACCATTCACACATTTTTCTACATCTGAAGGGTACCACAATTGAAAGATATCAAGGTGCAAGTGAGTGGGAGGAAAACCAGAGAATTGTTTGTCACATGCAAAGTCTGACTCCTAAAACAAAAGCTTGATTTTCAAAACACAACACCTTTAAAGCCTGTAAACTTAATCTAATGTGTGTTGAGCTATTTTTAGGATTAATAAGTCCTTTAGAGCATGAATTTCTTCATCAATTTAGACAGGGGTAAGGAAATGTATGTACTGGAGACATTCATGCAGACAAACCTTCTGCAAGAATTAGCTCAATCTGAAGGCATGATATCATATATGAATATCATTATCATGTCATAATCATGACAACTTTTCCAAAAATTATGTAATTAATCTTATTTATTACATTACCTTGAGGTAAAAAAATTTAATGTTAAATGTCTTCAAAAACAAAGGGTTTTTTTAAGTTCAGTATTTCAGGTTAATTTGTTCAACTTATCTTCTGATTAATGGATTATTTTAGGCAGTGAAATTTTGTGCTCTTGGAATTCCTAGCCTGCCTACTAGATGAAACTACCACTCTGTGTTTCCAGGAATTTCTTGGAAACCAGCGCTTCCCATGCCCATTGAAAACAATGTCAAGTTGTCTTTTAGGGGCAAGACTTGAAAAATATTTTCTGTGGAAGAGATTTTACTGTTGTTTTTTTTTTTTTTTTTTTTTAATTTATTGGGAAATGTAATCTTTCATTTACTTTAGAGAAATGAGTGCTGGTAATTGTAGAAGATGAAGAAACATCCAGTCTTGAAAACACACCTCAAAAATAAATAGCAAAGAAAATTAGGTCCAGTTCCAGTCTCCTTACCTCCTCTCCCTGTGCTGGATCCTCTTGTCACACACCTCCAAGTCATGTGTGACTTTTGTGGCAATGGGGACAAAAAAAATACAGCATTGCTTGGTTCAAATGAAGCTGAGCACATGGTTCATTTTATGGTCTTCTCTTCACTGCTTTCAGATATCTGTTCAATTTTATATAGTCTGTGCCCAAATTAAATTAAGACACCTAGACTGGCAGGAATGTGTCCACTGCTCAAAGAAGTAGAATAAAACCTGAGAGATGAGGGGGTGGGTGGAACAAAAAGCCTTGTATTCTAACTACAGCTGTCTGCCACGCTGACAAGGCACTGGATTGGCATAACACAGCATGCTGATTTGGACAGCAGATCTGCAAAAACAAAGAACACACAGTCAAAAACGATACTTCAGCTTTTTTAGCTAGAGTCGCAGGGTGCATTCAGAGATGGAAAAAGCAAACATTTTTTCCCACCAGACAGTACAAAACTATAATAGATTCTTCCTTCAAAGCGAATGGTATACAACACATTTTCAGAGGATTTCAAAATACTTCAATAAACCTGGGAAGCTGTTGATCTGGAGCATCCAATAAAAATGAACTTTTGCTTCTAACTGCCATCATGTGAGGACATCCTTCAGCAGTGCTGCCAAAACAGGGATAACAAAAGCAAGGATTTCTGGCTACTCTTGCAATTCCCCTGGAGAGCTGATTTGCAGGTGATTCCTCAAAGTCTACTTTTCTCAAAAAAGCTGCACAAAGAGGCTCACAGGGAGTTAAAATGCACCAAAGGAGGAAAGCTTAGCTAAACAGTTCCAGGCAAGAAGGCCAGAACTCAGTTTCTCCACAGCAGACAACAGAGAAGAAGCAACCTCTAGAAGTGTTGGGGGATTAACAGGCCTTCAACTCTTGGAATACCATCAAGTTGCCCAACTTTATAAAAGAGACTCATTCTACCATTGCAAACGGCTACTGCAAGTGAGGCACAGGAAACTGCCTCCAACTGGCTCAACTCCCACAGGACAGGGATCAGAGTGCCAAAATTTGGGATCATCCCTCAGCAAGCACCTGCTCCCCACGCTGAGCTGCTGCCTTGAGCAGTGACACCACTGCTTACCTCTGGCAAAGGGGGCTTCAGTCTCTGGAGACCACGAGGGTGTTGGCATTCCAGACACAGGGAGACATCAGTGAGCTCAAAGAAGGATCCAGGCTGCAAGAAAATGGAGAACATTGGCTTAAGCTGAGAGCACACAACCTGCATTCCCACAGAAAACAAGGAGCAGGTTTTCAGCTGGCATCCTGCAAAATTTCCTCTGCTCCGTTGCCTCTGATGCACCTCAGAGACAATCTCAGATGTCATTTGAACATCCTTAAACCCTTTGGTTCCATCCTAGCCCCTCATTTCCCAGATCTAGGACTTTTCTATTTGAATGACAGATGACTTATTAGAAAACAATAGTACAAAATACTTACATGGAGAAAAAAACTACTTAAGAGGATGTTCTTTTCTGATAGAGTGCTTTTATCATGAGATAACTTCTAATCTCACTTAATAGCCTATGTTTTGCAATTTACATGAAACATGATTAATACCCTATTTCCATATTTAAGTCTCTGACAATATTAATACTCTTACTATCCTACTATCAAAGAAAATTTAAACTGTAATATGATAAAGTTATTACAGTTCTTGATTCTCTGAAATGTACCAGGAAAAAAAAAAAAAAGTGAAAACTAACACAAAAAAGAGATAAGCCTAATGATATGTAGAAATCTTTTTGTTCTCTGGAAGATGTTCAGAAAACATTAAAAAAGAGCTAAAATCCATCCTGAATTTATTTTACATTTTGCTTATTAACAAAATTTTTGTCTTAAAAAATTCTGACTGGAGTAAGGTCTTCTGTTGATAAATCAATAAAGGATATGGGTTTTTCTCTTCAATATTATCAAAATGACAATTCAAGAAAAAGGAGAAAAAGAATGTTTTTTCACAAACACCTTTGTAAACCCTTTGTCTAGGCACAAGAAAATACTACAAGTTCAAAATAAATAAATCAACAAAGCAATAAAGGAGGGGCCTACAGCTCTTTTAATCCAGATTACTGCCAGTATTAAAAAAAATTAAAAGAAAAAAGAAAAATATAGATTTTATATTAGGTTTTGATTAAGATTTTCTATTCATGATGTTTTAATCCCCTCATGAGAGTCATGCGGTCTTTCTCAGACCCTTGTGGGTGTCAGAACCATAGGGCAAGACACCAGGCAAAGCCTACCCCATCTCTGTGTACCTAACAGATTATTTTGCAAGCTTTTATTAATATCTGAAACTAGAAACTATAACATACTTAATTAATCAATTAAAAAATGAGCAAATTGTGTGGCAGACTGCCCCATGGATAGATAAAAATCTCAAACACTCCAGTAGTGAATTATCTGCCCTAACCACCGGAGGTAACTATGATAAAAGCATATTTTACACAATTTAAAGTTGTACAAGAGGAGCAGATTAATACCTGTCTCTTTCTAATATCATGTGACACAAACAGGGCAAGAGAGGAGGAATTGTTATGTGACAGCTTTCAGCACCTAGAGGCATTTCCCTACCATATTTGCAGTCAGCCTTCTTTTCCTTTGTGAATTGACATTGTGACCAAAGAGCAATTTGAAGTTATTTTTCTTTCCCAACCCACAGGTATGTGTAGGTGCTTTTGACCAAAGTTAAAGCTGTGAGGGATCCAAGAAACTGAGGGCTCACATTGATGTATGTAGCTGTTGCTGGTCAAGGTGGGCATGCCAAGAGACACAGTGTCCATCAGGGATAAAAAATGGGAACTGGGAACTTTGAACTTTCTGGTGTTGCAAAGTGGGAGCTATGTGGCCAACATATTAGAAAGTAGCATTCTAGATCTAGATCAATTCCTCCATGATTTTTAGCATCTGCAATATCTGAACTAGATTAAAAAAAACAAAGCAAACCAGGAAGCTGGGGTTCAACCCTTACAGATTGTTCTCTTCTACTTTTGGCATATCTGCTTCTAAACTGAGCTAGAAATTAAATCTTCACTAAGCTCCTTTGGGAGCTGAGAAGTTACACCACCCTCCTGCTAAAATTTTCCTTATCTGTTAAATTAAGATAACGTCAGTTATCACAATTAACATTCTAAAATATTATTACATGGCAAATGATTGGTACAGAAAGACAAGTACTGTAAGAGCTGTGCATGCACACTGAGTCCTCGTCCTACAATTTTACTTACAAAAGAGCAACACCTAGAAAAGAAAAAAAAACAGGGCCAGGACCTCATTGCAGCTTGCCTAAAGTAAATTGTCAACACAAAAGGCCTGAGATATAAACCATATAAATAGTTGATCCTACTAGTTAATAAATTAATACAAAACCATTTGTGAGTAGTGTGTTTTTACTCTCAGTTTAAATGAAAAGGATGTCATTCCCAGAAACTGAAAGGTGAAATCCAAGGAAGCCTGTGAGAAATTCTTAGAAAGAAAAGGGTTTACTCCTCAAAAACCTGTATAAAATTTCTACAAAATACATATAGAATGTCTTAGAAGGCGGAGGGTAGATTACTTGCATTTGCAGGAGAAAATGTCTAGGCAACACAGAAAATTTCTAGAAGGCAGAGAGGAATTCCTTGAAGGCACCAGGAAAATATTCTAGAACAGGCAAAGTAAATTCCTACAAAGACCAGAGCAAAAAATCTGTGGAGGATACCTGCCTAGAGGAGAGATTCCTCAGAGAGCACAAAGAAAACTCACAAAACATGGGAGGTTAAATTTGTGGCAAGCAGACAGAGAGAATTACTGAAAATCAGAGATAAATTCCTGGAAATTAAAGAGGAAGTTTCCAGAAGGCACATAAGCAAGTCCTGTAAATTGAGGGGAAATTATCATGATACAGCACAGAGAGGGGAAAAAAAAAAAAAAAAGCTCACAACAACAAAAAAAGAACTTGGAAAGTGATGAGGAAAGATAAGCAGAAATCAGAAGCTGGCATTTCCTAGAAAGCACAGTGTAAATGCCTGGAAAGCTGAGAGGTGAATTCCTAGAAAGCAGGCTAGGAATTCCTAAAAAGCACATGAACACTTTCCTAGAGATTCCCAGAGCCAGGTGTGTCCTGTGCAGAACTACAGCCCTTTAATTTAATCAGCTGCATCAGATTTTGTCTGAGCAGAGAGCAGAAGCACTGGAGTACTGGGTCACTGCCCTCAGTGACAAAACCAGAACAAGAACTTGGCAGTCCAAGCCAAGAGAAAACCCATAGCTTAGGTCAGACACTTCTGGAGACCTTATCTCCTAGACCAACACATTTGCTTTCTTCTGTGGCCACAGAGATCAGAATCACAAAAAAAAGGAGGCAGAAGACAGGGGTGACCTTCCTCTCTGTGTGTTGCAGGTCCTCCAAGCCTGGACACAGCTAAAATCCTGCTTTCACATGAGTCCCCAGACAGCCCCCCTTGTACCAGGAAAAAAACAGCTCCAAAACCTCTTTCATTCTCCTTCTTCTTTTTTCCCTCTTGATTTTGTATAACATTTCTGTGTTATCCCTAAATTGCACTGAGGATGCATAAAAGATTTATGGTTGACTATAACCAGTTTATTATCAGGGATTATAATAATAAACTAGTTACTACTTAATCACCAGTTATGAGTAGCAGTCAGTAGTTATTAACACAGATATCTCTAACACCTTCATCTATTAGAATCTTTTACTTGGAGTTTTAAAATACTGAAATGGGAGATTTTGAGAACCATGAGAAACAAAAGAACACAAAATTCCCATTAAATTTCTTTGGTCAGTAAAATAAAGGAGGAAAAAAAGCACAAGAGGCTCAGCATTAAATTAACTAGTCTTACTATAAGAAAAAAACTGAAGGATCTGCTGTGGAGAGTTTGGTTTGCCAGTCTGAAAAGCCTCCAGAGTTAAGAAAAAGCCTTCACTAAGTAGGAAACATTCACGTCTGTGCCACTGAAGACATCTGTGCTATAAAATCTGCTGTGAACAAGCTACAATTTCTGTTCTGTACAATCCTGACACCTTAGTCCCTGTTACAAAGACAGTTCTCCCATTGACAGCATCAGAGGGGGAAAAATGACTGCAGGATTAGATCCTGCATTTCCCTAGTTTTTATTTATGGCCACCTACCAACACCAACCGCTTACCACTTCTAGAACATGCCAAATTACTGCATCCAGCCACAGACACTCAAATATATTCATATCAAACTGACTATAAAGTCAGTGAGAAGGTTCATGAATAAAGAGAAACTCTAGTGACAAGGCACGGGAATCTTAAAGCAATTCAAACTGGCTATAAGACAAGGGAAAGTCAAACAGTGTGTGCATTTAGCACGAAGACCTTGAGTCGACAGTACAAACACACAGACAGATACATGGCAATTCTAACAACTGGTCAGCAGCAGACACTCTTTGAATTAAGAAAGCTGTCACAAAGAGATGGGAAAAGTCACCTGTGCCTTTTTTTCTCTGTGACTTCCGAAAAGCTCACAGCAGAACCACAAGTGTGATTAAATAAATGCGGATTTCAGTTACCCCGAAATGTTTATGGTAATTCCAGTGAAGTCAGAGTAATCACACTACATTTACACTCAGGTCAGTGGGATCAGGCTCAAACCCTAAGTGACTAAAATCAACAGAGCACAGCATCTGCTAATACTACTGCCCAAAAAATCACAATAAGCCTCAGGCATGCTATTATCAGATTACACAATTTCACTGTCAGGCTGAGGAGTTTGAAAAGCAACTACAAACTGTGGAGGATTTAATTTTCACAGGCAAAGGATCTCTTCTTTCTATTAAAAGGACAAGATCATGTTGTTTCTTCAAAGATAAAACTTAGTTTTGTTCTTCTCTTGTAAAATGATAGATAGAAACATTCTTGCTCAGTATTTTATGAGATAAAACATTTTTATCTGTGACTGGAATGTGAAGAACAGGAAAGTTTGATTTTGTTTGAGAATGCCAGAGAGTGTTTGCCATGCAGAACCACAGAGATTACAAGATTATAAGTGACATAACACTGTGAAGAGATTTTGCAAATGACAGAAACAGTGACCACAAGTTTATTTAGTTCTTTTTGAGAGTAAGATATAAAAACAGATTCATCCTTCCAGCATCAGACTGAAGCTTGTTCTCTCAATAAAGATTAATGAGATTACAAAAATTATGGCTCATGAAAATTCTAAGTAGTAAGTGGATGTGTTATGGTCTATACTCAGTACTTCTAGAAATCTGACAAAGATCTTTTTTTAACCCCGCCAAGATTGGAAATTTTTATAAGTTTTTAACCTTTCCATATTCTGATGGCATTTTCCTTTCCACAATCTTCCTAACTTCCTCCCTTCACTCTGTGCATTTCAGAGTGCTGGGGTAATTACTCTTAGTAAAGTAGACACAAAACTTCACAGCTTTCTAGATGAAACAAACAAAAAAAATCAACAAATATACAATCTTGAATCATTTAAAACAGCCTTTTTTAGATTGCTAATTAGTAAAAATTAGCAAATCAGAGGTCAAGTTTGCAGTTTTTGACAAAATAAAACCCACAAGTACAGACTAAAGGGGACATAATTTTCCACAGCTCTGATTCAAGATTCCCGGCTGCCTTTCTGCACTCACAGTTGTCCTACTCCTAGCTTGGCAGAAACACAGGGTGAATGTTCACACTCACCAAGTGCCAAGGCAGCCTGCGATGCTTAAAAACCAGAACTGGCAGTCTTGTCAGCAAAAGGAATTTATTCTGACTTCACCAAATCTGGACCAGCCACTGAGACGAAATTCAGTAACCACCACCAACTATTGCACTTGCAGCTCTCAGAGAAGGATCCCAAATATGCAGCAAACCCCCAGGACTGGGAAACAGCTAATGAAATAGGTGGGAAAAGCTCAGTGCTTGGCAGACTATAGCAGGCAAACAGCAGCTCAGACAAGCAAAATGCAATTAATGGTTGCCTGTTGGGTTATGCTTTACATTCCTTCCTGTGCTCAGTAACTAGAATGCCCAGCCTGAAGCTGGGACTGAAAAATGTCTCAGTGCTGACACCCACATTGTGACAGTATAGAATCTGCTAGGCAGCTATCAGCACACAGGCCTGTCAAAAGGATGTTCCATTCAATCACAGTTTGGGTTCATCAGCAAGTTAATGAAAATCTTTAGGTAAGGCAACCTACACTAAGTTGTTACAGTATATAATAACAACCAGTGTTGTACACAGTTACAGAAAACCCTGCCATTAACACTTTTTTGGTGTATATGAATAAGACAGGATTTTTAGACCAGGAAAAAACCCCAAAGCACCAACATTTAGGGCAACCATTGAGATACACACTTAAAAAATATACAAATATACACATGGATATATATAATTTCACACCCAGAATAAGTGCCCTTATAGTTCAATTACATATTCTTCCTTTTTTCCAGGTTTTTGGCATTGATGTATTTTGCCTCTGTCATACTGCATAGCCATGGGAGTGCTCAAGGATTATGTTAGAGGGAATAAAATATCAGAAGCCATTGCTGTAATTTATTAGGTACACTTCTAACAACTCGTGAAGCTGGGCATACCTCCAGCTGCTGATAATTTTCATTTCCTTGTATTTAATATTGCTGAAAGAAAACACTGCATTTATTAATAGGAAAACAAATTTCTCCCCTAACTTTTTCTGTAAGATATTTTTAAATCTAATTCTTTTTTTCCCCCACAAAGTAAGTTTAGCTCTGAAATTCTCTTTCATCTCCTGAGATGTGATCCTACATCTGCTCTGCAGGTAGAATTTTATGTGAAGTACACCACAACATAAAAGACAAATCCCTAGCTTCAAATCACTGGAAATGCCTCTGCCTAAAATAATCAAATGCAAAGAAAGACCTTCTTGCAAGAAATATGGTTGCTTGTGTGTACACATAATTTCACTGGAAAATGCACCAAAAATATGCAAATTTTATCACCTATTTCAATGTGTTATTTGATGCATATCTTTATGTTGCCACACATTTAAAAAAATACAAAATCCTAAATTACTTTTTTATCTTTCATTTTGTTCAAATGCTTCACAACTTAAGCCTATCATATTACATGGCTCTTCAGGAGACTTAAATAGTATTATAATACTATCTTCAACTTGGAGGGCAAAATACCTGGAAAATTAAGGTCACATAATGTTTCAGAACCTAATGGAGTATGGATTTCTGCTTGGAGTACTTCAACCAGAAACCTCAGTAATCTTAAATCTGTCTTTGCTAGACATAATAAGTTTTAAATGTTTGAATGAATTTCAAGGTATAATTTTTTTTCAGGTATAATTTTTGTGTACCCTGTAATTTCTGAGCAGGGCACAAAGCATTAAGTTCAGAATACTCAGCTGCCATAGAAAAGAAAAATCATTCAAATCAAAAGCACTCTTACAGGACATTAGAAATAGACAGCTGCAGTAATAGATTTTGAACCAGCAAACATGATGTCAATTTCTTGCACTAGTGTTCATATATACATAAACACCACTGAAATAATGGGACATGAGGTTATTAAAGCTTGGCATGCTTAAAAGTTGTGCACAACCATACACAAAAATTAATCGGCATCTGGCACTTATTGGTTGACTTCTTGGGTGATTCTGATGTCATTGGTTATTTCCTAAGGGTGCCCAAGGCAGATAACTCACAGCATAACACAGAACAGCCTAAAACATCTTGAGACTAGGAATATTTTACAGTATGCTGTAATAGATTTTTTTTTTTTTTTGACACCTAACCTTTTATGGTCAACCAAAGAAAAGCCAAGAAAAGCCACCACACTACTATTCAGCCCCCAGGAGAGCCCTGAGACAGCAGAGCTTAAGGGAAGACTCTGTGCTACTGCAGCCTCCCACAGCCTCCTCAGCAGCTCACAGAGGCAGCACACCAGAAGAAGCAGATTTCAGAGCTGTGGCCAGGTATCAGGAATTTCTCTACCATTCCAGCTACCAAATAAAAGGTCTATCTCTATCTCTTGGCTAGTAGTAAAACCATGCCTTTATAAAATTATCTGAGATGCCAGATGTGGAGAAATTAATTGCCAGCGATGACTTGCTCAGCTGCACAGCAGAGCCCCCACCTGCATTAATCCAATTGTCCATGAAAAAGGGAGAGAACAGGAGTTGCCTTTGCCTAATCTGCACCAAATTTCATGGAAAAGAAGAATCCTACCAAGGTATTTACATCAGTTTCATTAACAATCCTCCTGAAACCTGCAGACAAATCAGGAAGAAATAAATCCGAAGCCAAAGGAACGCGATGTTGTTCATAGTACCTTAAATAAGCAGAAAGTGTTCCTTACACCAGTGTCACATCAAAGATTCACAATGCCACAAACAAGCTAAAGTGACCCTGAAGAGTTTATAAGATTCTTATGCAAGAAATCTGAGGTGCACAGCAAACATGGATTTTCCAAAGCAAAATCCAAAATTAATGAATCTCTACAAGGACACAGGTATTGGTAACGATTTCTCTCAATTGTGTTCCCCATGCAGAGCAGCTGTGAGAGGCCATTACCACTGAAAGAGAAAAAAACACTGAAATAAAGTCCTAAAATCCAGAGCATTCTATATAAACTTGTCCAAGGCAAAGGTGATTCAAAACCATGACACCTGGTATTTCATTGAATGCTGCAAGAAATCCCATGTCATGCAGTTAAGAATGACAAATTAATACATGTAATGTGTTAATCTTGGCATGTATTGAGAATTCCAGCACAGGAACCTGAATACATTACCATTTTGTTTTCATAGAAGGAATATCTGCAAAATCTTCCTTTTTTTGTTTGGTTTTTTTTTGGTCATTTGGTCAGGTTAGGATGACAGCATTAAAATTGGGCTTTAACACATTAGGAACAATGCATTTAAATTTGATGCCAAAATGATGTGATGATTACAAGCATGATTTTTAGCAGTCATTTAACACCTATTCCAGAATGGTCCAACTGTTATTACTTAGATACTTCATAAAAAATTCATGAGCGTAAACTCCAAAAATAAATCTAAATATTTAAGGAAAAAATAAACTCAATTTCCAGCAGCCAGTCAAAAATGCATATAATCTATTTGTGAAACATTTTGAACTATCTACTGCATCATTTAATTCACCCACAAGGTGGCATCTTTATTCTACATTTCCTTTGTTAATAGCCTAGAGAGTTCAAGCTATCCTTCACAAAAGGTGCTATGACCTCAGATGAAAAGTGGAGGCCACTGTACCAAGACTTGTTAGAATTTATATCCAGGAATCATCAATATTTCTTCCTTTCAGATCAAACACTTACTGATTTTACCATTGAGATGGGGATCAATTTGCAAGTCATGGCATCCAGTTCAACACTTTTCCCACAGTAAATACAAAAGAGAAAGTGCTTTAGACACAATTGCAGAAAAATCTCTTGGTATTCTGTGTACTGATAATTGGTGTTCTCAGTATTAAAGCTTTCATAATGAAAACTCTATAACATGTATAAAGCTAGTTTAAACATGTAAAGCCAGCCTTAAACCTGTCTGATACCAATCAAAACGGTTCAGTCACTCAGTACTTGCACACAAAAATCTCAATTTTAAAAGCTATCTAAGGTTTATCATAAAAAATTAAATCAAGCATCAGCTAAACATAGGCCTGCCAAAAAAAAAAAAAAAAGCATTTTATGCTGCATGAAGTTACATACCAGTATATAGATTACATAGGTAAACAGCTATGTCATTATGTACTTAAAATGAATTATAAAATTGCAAGTACTTACAGATTTCAATGGGTCTCTGAAAATGCACTAAAGGTAGCACTAATTAAAAATTGTTTTTCTACATAACAGTAAGGCAGATTTTAATGTAAAGTCACAAATGAGGTAATTATATTAAGTAGAAGGAAAAGGTAAGCAACCAAACATGCCTTTCTCCCTAGAAGTTATGTTAACCCTGATGTCTTGTTTTCAGTGCTGTTCTTTTATGTTTGGTTTTCTGCCACAATCAAATGTATGTATTCCTTAATTCCATACTTTGTTATCATGAACTGGGAAGGTACCAATTTCTCTTTTACATTAAATAAAAATGTTCCCAGGAACACACATAGTTGAGTGCACACAAACACATGTTCAGCTATCTACTTTATGCAAAAATCTCAAAATAACATTTATAATCTCAAAGATTGGCAAGGAGAAAAAGAGTGCAGAAAACTGTTCCTAGGATCTTCCAGAGTATACCACATTAGTGCATTTTATGTAAGATACTCCTTGAAAATAAAAACTCAGTGATACTAAATTAAACATCATTCACTTTCACTGCCATCAACATGCAGTTTGAACAGTCATAAAGTGCAGAAATCCATCAAAATTTAAGAATAAAAACAGGGGCATGTGAATCATGTGCAGTGTTGTAAGATATTTATTTACTGAAGAGAAATGTCAAGAGTAAAAGTTAATTCTTACTGTTACTTTACTTTTCCCATCCAATACAACTATCTATATACCTCCTTAAAGTTTGCCTGCCATCAGATTTAATGCACTTGATCCAAACTTCTTCAGATGGAAGGCCCCTAAAAGTTTTTCAGTTACCACACAATCTATTGCAGAATTTTTGCACAGACTACTGTACAAAGAATATGGAGTGGTTTCCATAGTTAAAAAACTAACGTAAGTGAAATAAGATATCCACCCTCTTACATAAATATTGGCATTAGTAGGCATTGGGCTGTGGCAATGGAATAGCCTCCAATAAAATATATGTACCTGTTGTGATGGCTTATTAAAGACTTCTTCTGATATAATTCCCTACCTGAACTTCTGATATAATCCCCTCTAAACTTCAGGTTTGCAGATAATGCATGAAAAGAGAAATCATCTAAAAAATCCAACCCTGTAACCTTTCAATACCTACAGGCTAAGAACGTGAGAAATTAGACAAGTTCAAATCAAGACTTTTCTGCCTTGGGTAAGGAAGCAGAGGAAAACATTGTTTCAGTGCAAAGCAGCCAACAAATAAGGAAATACCAAAATAAAAACATCCCACAAACAAAAAGTCCATTTGGTTGGTTTTCTAGTAGGTACAGGAGCACAAAAAAAAAAAATAGCAGCTGTGCTGTAACCTCATAAATAATAACTTTAGCTTGATTTTATAATTGATTATTTTAGGAAAATTTAGGAGGGAAAAATCAATATCTGGCAAATGTATGAGCTGGACTGAAATGAGAACAGAAGAAAGGATAGTTTTGTTATGTGTGCATGTGCCCCATATGTCCTACATGGTCAACAGAGAGGGGGTTATTTGAAATAAGGACCTTATTGAATTTCTTTTTCTTAGCTACACACATGAGTTCAACTCCTGAAGTCTTTTAAGGTGGACTTGAAACCCTTCTGCTACCATAAATGAAGGTGAGGGTTGCAATGTGATGCATGTAGTTTCCACAAATCAAGGAAAGATATGTAATGGAGAGCCTTTAAAGCTGAAGGAAAGGTCTTTTTGCCACAGGGATAAACAAGTGTAGTAAGGAATTAATCAGGGCAATTATCTGGTTTTAAAAGTGATCTATGTTAAATAGGAGTGTAACAAAATATTCTATATTTTACTGACACCAAACAGGGTAAAGACAATAGTCCACTCACCCCTCCACTGGAGCTTCTACCTGACACAATCTGAATGATTAAGTCCAATTCCAAGCAGTGCAGGCAACTGCACAAAGGATGCTTACTTCGAAAAAATCCACAAAACATTTATTTAAAACTATATTAAATGTTCTATGCATGTTATTTCAATATCATTTCTGCATTTGGTATCTTGCCCAGAGCTCTGAGAGCAGGTGTCCCCAATTTCAGTGATGGGTCCGATGTGGATCCATCCATCCTGCATGCACTTCTGAGTATTAATGCATAACAGCATCATTTGTTATCTATTGCTAATTAGTACCTCTAATGAAAAATGCTAGACACAAAATAGGCTGCTTCTCCAGGTGAAGACATCTCAATGTCTAGAGAAATTAAATGGTTACAAAGCCTACAGTTTTTCCTCCCAACTGTATTAAATATTAGGCTATCAGGAATACTTTTCCCACATTAAAAAAAAAAAATATTATTTCCCTTCCTAGCAAATTGAAAGCACATACAAATTCCCATTTCTGTTTTGTTGAAGTATTCAAAAGAAAACCACTTCTTTTTGACAATTATTTCTCATGCAAGGAATGGAGTTCTGAAGATTCCACACACCTTGTGGACCAAAGCTCGCATAGAAAAAACTGCTTTGGAAGTCTTATATCTTATGTAAATATGCATAATGTATTTTCAAGGTAACAATTACCATGTACTATAAAAATAATAGAATGATAGAACAGGTTTCTTCTTTTCTGTCCCCTCAATATTGCCAAACAACACATGAAGCATATTCCTTGATAAGAACTATATTCAAGAATCATAAAAACCATTAGTTTTCAATTCATCTGTGTATCTGCTCATGTCTAAAGAGATCACAAACATTCTCAGCAGCACTTTTAATAAATAACCACCTTATTTTTATAAAGATATATGACATTTTTCCTGATTAGGATGGCCTTGCTAAGTAGATACAAAAATAATTATTTAGAGGATGAGTTAACTCTGGAGGAGCAGCAAATGTTCTTTCAAAAACTGTTCTACATGCAGAGAGTTTAAATGTCATGCCATGTGATATTCTAATAAAGCATATCTGCAAAATACAGAAGTGCTCTTCTATTGCTGAGCCAATAGGGAACAAAGAAAAACACTTTGAACCCGCATTTAAAATTTTAGAGGATAGAAGAAACAAGATATGCAGGTGTGCATATCAAATGTCTGTAAGAGGTATCACTCTATGCTACTGCTGTATTTTAAGAGTATTAATTTATTAAATATTTAATTCATATATTTTTCTTTTTGCTTCAGTATTAATTACCAGTAATTAACACCTGACCAGTGTCAGGAGTTGCTTCAACAATCTTCTTATGAGTTAAGAATTTAAAAGCATTTGGCACATGGCAACCTAATGGACAGACAATTGAAATGAACCTGGTTTTACTTCCCCAAATTTAGGGGGTTTACTATAATTACATGACGTGAAATCATTCTCCAATATAAACAGGACAACTCTACCACCATTACAGGCATCACAATCATTCAGGACAAGATTAAATTTCAAGCAGTCTGTCACAGAAATCTACAATGATCCTCTCCAAAATACAGTGATGTGGATGAACATATTTCAAATCTGACATGACAGAACTTACAATTTATTTACTTGAATATGAATTAAAATACAAAATTATCAAACATTAAAATCCTGAAGTTACTGATATTTTGTATGCTTGTGTTGCAGCTCAATTTCTATGTTCAGCACAATAAAACCTCAGTTTAGGTTGGCATGTGATCACACTGACAACTTTAAATGTTAAAAAAGGTGAAACTGTTAAAGACTTTGCACAAAAGAATTCTTGTGCAGCATTCAAGGCTGCTCCACAGTGTGCTTGGCACAGCGGGTTAGAATTACACTAACATGACATTCAACATTGGGAATCTCAGGAACCTGCAACTTCAGCAACTTCTCATTCTTCTACTGATCTCCCAAAATGTTTAGGGTTTACTTTAAACTAAGAAATGTTACTCCCAACATTCAAATAAACAACACTCCACTGAGCAGCCAGCAATAGTTATGGAAATATGAACTACGAAAAAGTGACATAACACAAATTATCTGGGACCAATTAGCATTTGCTAGTTTTAACTGAGTGTTCTAATGCCAAAAGAAAAAAGTACAGGAAAGACCAGAAGAGCCTATCCTTTAAAAGATATTTGCATAAGAAATGGCAGTGGGAAAAACTTTACACTCCATCTCCCTCCTGCCTTAAGTATCTTATTCCACCAAATGTATCAGCAAAGCTGCCATGAGCAGATGCTAGCGCTGTAATTAATTCTCAGGACCCTTTTGTTTTACTACAGGGAACAAACGTGAAATAGTTGGGTGAACTAAATTGAGCATCAAGTACATTCAGTTGCTGATGGCAAATTGATTTTTTCACAGCAGGCTATCAGTTCAATTTCAGACAAGCATTTCATTAAGACACAGCATACATAACTCCTTATAACTTTGAACTACCTTCAGCACAGAACTAGGATCAAAGAACAATCAAGTCTTTGAGACTACTCTTAAAATAAAAAATGGGTGCTTGACACCATGTTCTCCAGACAGAGGAAAGCAAAAATCAAACTCCAAAAGCTTGCTTGTGTAGCATTTAAGTTTGCTAACAACATAACTGGCATGAACTCTTGCATGGCAATTTCTATATGAATCTCCCAGCTTTTTTCTTAAAACACCTGATATCAGCTCTAGATGAAAACATACAATACCTGTTTTTTCCAAGTGGCTTGTCACAGCAGTGGTCGTCTGACAGTTGGGCAGTGAGGACAGCTGACTTTGCAGCACAGAACAACATGGAGAGATAGTCTCCCTAGTGTCAGGCAGGTAGGTCATTCCTCTGCACCCTTCCTGAAGCTCGTTGTGAGGATGGAAGCAGCAATATCAAAAAAAAAAAAAAAAAAAAAAAAAAAAGAGGACTCTGAGCAATCCTATTCACACAGTCTAAACCCCAACATGAGCTCTCTCCTACTCATCCCACCAGAAGGTCTTCTACACTCTACAGCATCACCTGATTCAAAGCAAGAGCCTGGAAGAAATCTGGGCAGGATAAGTGAAAAGTGAGATCAAAATGAAAAATGCAGAAAACAGAATTGTTACAAACTGATCCTGAATTTTTACATCTACTTAGACAGTCAAATATGTTAGTTATTCCATTTGGTTCTCATTTGGGTTCAGCAGTGACTAAAGTTGTTCCAAATTAGTAAAACTTCAAACTAACAAACAGCTCATGCTGAGTTCCTGTTCACGGAAAGAAAATAAAAAAGTTCAAGTTAGTATTTCCTCCAAGTTCAGTTCAATTAGCTGTACTTACATAAAACAGTGGGGGAAATGCTGCCTTGTTTGGTGTTCTTGCTTTAACCTTTCAGACAGGGTTACTGGGCCTCTACTTAATGAGAATTTTTTGTTGAAAGCTAAGCCTTTAAATGCTTTCCAGCTTGCTGCCAGAAATGATGCTGAACTCTATACAGCAACAGAAGCTACCAAAATATCTTCCTCTTCTATACACGTCCTGTCCTACCCATCCCACAAAGCCTTATCTCACACATGCCAAAACTTCCTATTCCCTCCTCCATTCCCACTCTGCCCTTCCATCACCTCATCTGGCACTAAGCTACATCTTTATGGGATCCACACAGTCATTTCTGGGATGTTTTTTTTCCCCAGCTCCTCCCTTAGCTCTATCTCTGATCCAGTATTTCCCAGTGCTTTATTCCTATTTGTTCTCCTTCACCTTCTTGGTATTCTCTCTAAAATCATCCAGATTCCAAACCCAGTCGGAGATATCAGAGATACTGGTCATCTTTGTTGTGCCAGTTTTAAACATGAACCTGCAAAGATTTAGTAGATCCCACAGTCCCACACCAAAATGAGTGACAGGTAGTAGGTGCATTTAAAATGATCAGCTGCAAAATAAATATTCAAAACAGTCCTGTAAGTAAAACAGAAGTATTTCATTTAACAGGCCCAAATTAGGACCTGCTGGCAGATCACTGTTGATTTTTTATAATTGCAGGGGAGTTTAATTTTTCAGAGTTGCCATAAAAATACCTAATTTTTTTAACAAAGAGTTTTAGATGGTTTGTTTTGTTCATTTTAACTCAAGCTAATTATTCTATGTACTTGACTGGTTTTTAAAAATGCAAAATTGATGCACAGAAATATGTCAATATGGGGAAATTCATTACTTTTTCCTTATGAAGCAGTTCAGGCCAATATCTAACTGTATATAAAAACCTCAAAAAATGCAACTAATAAATCACAACCACAGTTTCCTCAGTTCTGTTACAGTTGCTTAAGATGATGAAACAAAACACTTACTTTAATTGGTTGTTCCATGTTCTTTCTACACAGTGCTGTTTTCCCTGTGAGATTTCAAACGATAAGTAACTAGAAATTAGGAAGAGAATTAGTCCATTATTCTGCAGCAATGACACAATGACTAATTATATTAACTTACTGCCCCTTCTGCTTTCAAACCCTACAGTCATAAAATTAGTTTTGTTCAATATTCCAGAAGGGATATGAAAATTAAATTTACACAATTTAACAAAGTCCTGCAGGAAAGCCATGCTCATCTAAGATAGTAGATGGATGGATCCTCTAATTTACAATAATATGCAGATGGCACACCTACCCCTTACAGAGCAATGTGCAGATAAGGAAGCTTCCCAAATGGCTCAGAAAAAGAGACTGTGAAAGGACATAGGTGGAAATAGATCAGGCAAGTCTGAGCTTGTGCATCCTCCTGGAAAGCACTCAAAAACTTTTCACTGTAATTCCCCCTATAGTTAACAGTTATAATTTCTTTTATCTAGTTCTTTTTAAACCACGTAATATTTTAAAAACCTTGAGCATTTTCTACGCCTTAGTGAATATGAAATAAATGGAAGGCTATTAGGGTCTAGGGAGGCAGATGGTGAATTAAAATCACTGCCACACCAACCCAAATCCCCAAACTCCCATGTTTCTGGTAAATAATGCATTTCAGGAAGAGCATATTACTTTTTTTACTAACAATGCATCTGCCACATTTTCAATGCTGGAAAACACTGGAATGCAATGCTACCTTCTCACTGCATGTCTTTTGCATGATGTAATGGTACATAATTCAAAAATTTTTGCTTTTCATTAACTGACTCTTTTTTATCAAGAATTATGAATAATATCAGGGATCTGGAACACAAAGTAAATATCTTAACCCCAGAACATCTATGCAACAGAGCTAGACTAAGCACCTAACCTTTGTGCCTTAGCCCTGACATGGACACTGTTTACTGGTTTCAGAATATCAAAATAAACTGACTGCAAACCATCTTTAAATGAATAACACAAAACAAAACAAAACTTCTGTGTGAAGAATGCAAGGGCCTTATGGGATCAAGGTCTGCAGAATTATGGAGAAGACTTCATCAAGGAATCTGAATGTTTGTACTTCTATATAATCAGGACATAGCTACATTATTGGGAAAGAGGGGAAAAAGTAGCAGTAAAGTTAAAGGACTTATTATGTCTTGATTTAAAAGGTGGTGTTTCATATTGCCAACATACTGTACTTCAGTCAAGTAACTCTTAGATGACCTCTTCTGCAATATCTGGATAAACTGGATTATTATGGGCAACAGAGAAAGTTAGCAATGCATATTACCCAATAATAATTTTCTCAAAATTAAACCCTGTACTTTATTGCAAATTCAATTAATAATGAAAACAGATAGACTTAAATATGAGAGAATACAAAAATCTTCAGCTAGGAAGCCAGAAAAATCTAGATATTTACAATTTATTAATTGCAAGATAAATTAACTCTCTACTTTTTAACTCATTTAAAACAAACACCATGACCCATAAATCACCTTTGACATGCAAATATACTCAGAACCAACCAGGAAATCCACCCATGGTTCATGAAGACTGGAGGCACAAGGCTGTACCGGCACACAGGACACATCCTGCAGGTGAATCCATGCCTGGAGCTATGTTCATCCTGTTTATTCACAAAATTCTGTGGGAAAAGTGGAACAGCAGGAGATACTGCATGGGCTGCCTGCAACAGAGACCTTAATCCTTGGCATAGGAATTATTAAGACCCAGATAAATTTATTTTAGGAAAAAACCCAAAACAATACTCTTAAAGAGGTGCTTCTAATAAATGTAAGTACTATTCTTAAATTATAACATTCATTAGGAGCATGACATATAAGGTACTTCAACTAATTACATTTATTTCCCCCAAGTTAATCACCACTGGAGAGGCAGCAAACATTACATCAGTGCTTGTGCCTGCAGTCAGCTCCCAGCCCAAGGGGCAGCACCTCTGGGGATCAGCACATTAGAAGCTAGCCTCATGGTGCAGCTATCCATTTTCTCTTCTAAATCTTCCAATATTCTTTCCATGCCAAAAATCATTTTTCTTTCATAGGCGCCAATGCCTGAAGTACCTGATGAAACATATTTGATTTTCCAGTTAAAAAAAAAAAAAAGAAAAAGACAGGAAAGGAAAATTTTAAATGTTCTATTTTTTAAAAGTGCTTTTATTTTGTTCAGTATACATTATGAAATAGGAATCTGAAGGTGCTGCAATATCCCCCAGTTACCTCAGCGCACTCGGTTCCAGCTCATGCTGACTGGAATTGGCTCACCTCAGTGATCTCTCCCAGTGTGTTTTTTAAGAGCTTGGCATCTCCTACCAAAGCCACCACTGACTCCCCAGGTCTGCTTCAGAAGGAATTAGTCCTAAAGAAGAGAAGTTTTAAAAGCCAGGCTTAAAGACATTCTCCCAAACTCTTGATATCACCATATTACCGAGGACTTTGAAACCACTATAATTGAAATAGATAGGCCACTTTGCCATAATTTACTGTTACATGTCAGATATTCACCCATTTAGGAGCTGAACTTTTAGGGACTCAGATGTATCCATTTCTCCAGGTAGATTATTATGCATTCCTTGTATGCCAGCCTAGTGGACACTATTTTTTTGCCGAAGAAAGATTATGAAATTACTAGACATAAATACATGGGGATGTAATTGTCAGCCCTGGAATAACCTGGAAAATGGCTCCTGTGGTGATTTAGGGAGAAAATGGGGTTTTCGCTGTTTTGCATATTATTTCATGGCATTCCCACTATTCCCATTAAAATTTGACCACTTTTGCTGTTGTTTCTTTAGCGGTATTGACTTTTTCCTTGCATGGAGTGAGTTTCAGGGAGGAGTCCCCATTTACAATTTTACAGTGACTCAGACACAGCACCTCAAATTCTGTTCCTGGATTGTGACCACAACTACCAATGCTAAGAGAGCTTTAGCAAGGGCTTAGTTAATAAAAAGCAATGCCTTTCAGGCAAAAAGGCAACTTAGGAAAAAAAAAGAAAAAAGGAATGTTATAAGTATACTTCAATTCCGCAGCGTTTGCTATCCCTGAGAGTTTGGGGAGAGCCCTCATACTTAAGCCATTTCTCTCTTGTCCTTCCAGGCATCCTTTCTAAATTACTTCAGTTTCAGTCTGAGAAAAAAAAAATACATCACAGCAAGTGTAGCCTGAGGTGACAGTGAGTGACTCAGGTACCTCTGAGAAAAGGCCACTGCCAGTAGAAGAGGTCATACATAACATGCCAGCTACATCAAAAAAAATTGCTTGTTTGACCAGTGTAGCTTGTGAATCAAGAGCAACATGGCCTCCTCTAAGACCCCCACATTGCAGATTCATGTTCCAATCCACAGCTGCCAAACAAGTGCATTACTCCTGGCATGTTGTCCCACCCCAGGAAAGCAAGCCAAAAGCCAGCTCACACAGCCACCTGGGGCAGGAGTGGAAGGACTTCATACAGGATGGGTGATGACAAGGACATGTAATCTCACCCAAGCAGAGCTGTTCCCAGGGGAATTTGCCCCACTGCGCCCAGCCAGCTGTCTGCTGGCTAACTGCCTCTGGGGCTCAATTGCACATGTACAATCTGCAGGCTCCTTTTACAAGCTCTATTCAGATCTGAGAATATAACCATTCTGATATAACCTTTTCCAGCCCTTCTGGTGGTTGCTCCCAGCCTGCCTGTGCTGTAATTCACCTTCATTTTGTCTGGGTTGAGCTGACCTGGCTCATACAGGTCCATTCTTTCTTTGTTCAATTGGTAGCCTGTACAGAGGAGACACACTGCATTGTCCCTGTGTCCTCCCACTGAAAGGTTCAAGTTGAAATTGTCTGTGTACCTTGCCAGAAACTCAAGACCAGCAAAAGTAAACAGTCCTGTAAAATAAAGGGCATCAGTTAGGAGAATAAAAATTCAGTATTACAACAATATGACAACAATAGTGGGGCTAAAAGACAAAACACATCAAAACCTCACAGAAAATGATACTTGCTCATTCTCTTCATTTTCTAGTTCAAAATGTTAAGCACAAGTAAAAGCCACATATGAAGAAAGGAACCACTGTGAACGCTGCTGTGCTCCTGTCAGTCAGTACAAGACAATCTTGACCTTCATGCCACAATATTAAACCAAAGTTCTTTAAAGAAGGCATTGTTTCAAAAGCCAGGCATTTTCTCAAGAGTGAGAAATGCCTGTTAAAGACTAGGCTGAAACTCCTGAGGTCAGATTACGTTTGACATGTGACATCTAAACTTCTTTATCTGAAAGGGAAACTTAAAAAGCTCTGACTGCTCTGTGCTACTTAGCTGTGCTTTTAACAGAATCCAGCATAAGTGTATACTAACAGAAAGTCCATGGGAAAGCTTTAGATAAGGCTTTAGATATCCTTGCTATTTATCTAAATATTTATCCTGTGATGTGTGAGTACACTTGCTTCTCTCCATTAGGCCTAAAGAGAGTTATTTCTGTTCTGGATAGGTCTGGCATGAAATACACAGAAGATAAAGTGCCACCAGCCACCCTGCCCCAGCAACACCTGAGGAAACAGGTTCCCTGAGATGGAAAATTATTTTCTTTATCATATAGTAGTGCGATTCTGGTAAGAACCTAAATATGAATGCACAGAAGCTTTTACTTCAATAGACACAATATGCAGAATAGGTTTAATAAGTGCCAGTATCTTTAATTGCCCTGACAGTGATAATTTGGCATGAAGAGCTGCAGCGTCACTGGCAGCAGGTGAAATTTGGGAAGCATGGTTTGGGCAGAGACACCCAGCAATAAACGATGGATGAAAGATCAGACGTGACCCAGCAGAGTGAGCTCTCAGCACCCAGCTCTGGAGTCCCCAGCACAGCAAGGACATGGACTTGTTGGAGCAAGTCCAGAGGAGGCCACCAAATTTATCTGAGGGATGAAGCACCTCTCCTATGAGGAAAGACTAAGAGAGTTGGGTTTGCTCAGCCTGGAGAAAAGGAAGCTCCAGGGCTGCTTCAACTGTAGCCTACTCATACCTGAAGAGAGCTACAAGAGAAGAACTGGTTATGTGAGCATGGAGTGGCAGGACAAGGGAGAATGACTTTAAACTGGGAATAGGTTTAGATTGGGTATCAGTAAGAAATTCTTACCTCTGAGGGTGCCGAGGCACTGGCACAGGTTGCCTGAGAAGCTGTGGATGCCTCATCCTTTCGTGTTCAAGGCCCTGAGCAGCCTGGTCTGGTGGAAGATGTCCCTACACCTGGTAGGGGGATGGAAACTCTGTGATCTTTAAGGTCCCTCCCAAACCAAATAATCTACCATTCTATAAAATGCTTTTTTGTTGTTGTTTTTTGTGGTTTTTTTTTTTTTTTTTTTTTTTTTTAGCCAACCTGACTTCTCAGATCCTGAGAAGCGCTCGTATTCATTCCTCAGCACAAGTTCATTGACGCAGCAAAGGGCGAACGGCAGCACCACAGGAAAGAACTGAGGTGTCACCTACCCCTTCCACAGCGATTTCACGGTCATCCCTTCAGCAATCGGCATCCTGGAGCTCCATCTACTGGTGCCGCGGGACCGGCCGGGGAGGGGAGGAGAGGCAGCCGGGATGAGGAGACACGCTCGGCATGAGGGGACCCTGCCCGCGACACGCTCGGCATGTGGGGACCCTGGCTCGGGACACCGTCGGCATGAGGAGCGCCTGGCCCGGGCATTGCCAGGTTGGCGGGACCGTCCCTGGGGAGCTGCTGCTGCTGGGTCACATCGTCCCCTGCGGAGCCACAGCACCGCCGGTCCCCATGCACATCCCTCTCCAGCTGGAGTGTGCCAGGATGGTTTGGCTGTGGAAGGTCTCGAGTTCCTTCAAATGAGCTCAAAAGTCATTCAGAGTCCTCAGCGACTTCCAAGTGCTATGGTACACGAGGGCATTTCAAAAGGAACAAGGAGCTTACATTTAGGGAATGTGGTTGTACCCAGGTCAGCAAATTCTTGTAAGTGACCATATTTTAAAGTGTGCAGTATCAAATATCCTAACTCTAAGGTGCCCAAAATGGTTATCAGTAAGTGGTAAAACCCCACAAGCAGACAGCTTCTCGTAGTCCGTTTTTTCTTCCTTCCCAATAATGTATTAAATCAGTTATTTTCTCTTCTTTTTTGCTACATAAAATGGATCAGTTTCAGAGTCAGTTTCTCAGCCCTGACACAGTGGATATTGGCCTCTCACACCCCTCTTCCACTGAGGTGTTCACGAATTTACCCCAGGTGAGGATAATCTGGTCAACTAATCACAGAACAGCCAGGCCATAAAGGGCAAGGCTCATTTGTGCATCTTCCCAATGAGAATTCAGTTTACAGCTATTTGCCAAGTACTTTGCATATCCAAAAGTTTTGATGAAATTGCTCATATTTTTAGGAAATACTGTGAGGGAGATTTTATTGTTAATATCTATTTATATGGCCACAACTTTATTAGAAATGTGTCTGTTCTGTCTTTCCCATAATTGGTGCATAAGGGTTAGAGACTTGAGAAAAACTGTTGCTTTGACACTCTCCATCTACAAATCAACCTCCTTTGACAAACACTTGCAGCTTGCTTTTCTCACAAATTTGAATTTAAGCATTATCTTTTTCTAGAAAGAAAATAAAGGGGGAAATTAATTTCCCACTTTCCCCATAACACCAGATTGAGAGAGAGCTATCAAGAGATATATAAGTGCTAACTGTTTTCTGCCGGGTACTTAAGGGAAACAGATGGGTGTAATTATGGTTTTATGGCGGTCTTACCTAAAATGCTTACACTCAGCTGCCACATTACAGCTTGATTCTCGCTTATAAATACATATATTAATCTTCGTAAACGTCTGCACAGATTTTAAGCTAAGCGGGAACACACAGCCCCGTACCTACCTCCCGTGGAAGGACACCATATTAAAACCAGAAGGTGCAATGATACTGGAACCCGCAGGACTTGGAGGAGGCAAATTCTCCTTGCTTAAAACGACTCAGAGCATGCTGAAAGCAGCAGAGGGAGCCAGCTGCCTTGTTTTAGAGGTACTCCCTTCTCAAAGAGCCTCTTCTTCTTTGTTTCTCCCACTTCAAAATGTTAAGGCTCAATTTATCTCTGAGTGACCCCAGTTAAATCAATCAGTCTTCAATGCATTTGCACAGGTACTCAGGAGGAAAAAAATTGATTAGTTAATCATTTAATTACAAACTGCTGCATTAATAATGGAGAACTTGACTCAAAATAAAAGGGCATTATAGTACTGACATCTGGGAAGAGGTGAGGCAACCAATGTAAATTTATTTGTAAATTGTGCATTATTTGGAAGCAGTAAAAGCCAATAAACACAGAATCAAGCTAATTCTGCAGGTTTCTCAAAAACAGAGTAAAAGGTTGAGTTCTGTGGCTATAAATATACTCATATGCTTACAGTATGCCCTAATTAGGACCAGTGAAAGGAAGAAATCGTATATTCCCATTCCATTTAATATCCGTTCACTATGTGAGTCATCTAGACAGCAGATGAAGGGTGTGCTGCAGTAACACTTTTCCCAGCAGAGGGGGCTGAATGTCTCCAGGGTGCTCCCACCTCTCCAGCACGTGTCCAGAACAGGCTGTCTCTCCCTGCCCCCAGGGATTCCCAGCCACATGGCACTGGGCTCGGGCTGGCATGATGCAACACAGCACAGCACACTGGAAGAGCTCTGAACATGATGCAAGAGCTAGGAAGTGAGACTGTCACCTCAAAAGGTCATCGTTGTGATCTCCTTGTCCAGCAGGCTCACTCCAATTAAGAGCACAGAGATTTTTGTGGTATTTAAAAGATCAAAAATAAAGATTAAGACTTTCTGCTTTCTTGAATGGTATGGGATATTACTTTTAGGGAGCCTTTATGTGGTTCATTCTCTGGAGAAAATCCATGATGTTTTTATCACCCCTGAGATAACCTGGCTCGGCCAGAGGTTACAGCTGCAGTATCTGCATTGCCCAGGCCACTGCAGCTGCTCTGGAGTTGTAAGGCACTGGTGAGTTTGCAGCAGTGGCCTGAGCACTGCCCCATTCCCCCTCACTGAACAGAACTGCCCTGTGGGTAAAACAAGCCCTGTATGATTCCTGACACTGCTCCAGGACTGTAGGTGCTAAGCTCAAGCATCATTTGCAGCATGCTGTCAGAGCCAAATCCCCTCTTCCATAATGAAAGGTTTTAGTATCCCAAACCTGAGATGCCTCACAATGCTTTCATTTAACACTGCTCCATGATAATCCTGCAACCAGGTCTGAGGGCTGTATTCAATTTCCATCTCTGCTGCTCACCCATTCCATTAGCTTGTCATGCTGTTTTCCACAGTTATAAGTGGGAAATATTTATAAGTACATCACAAACATGGATGAAAGCCAGTTAATCAGTGTTTCTAAAGCCCTCAGAAGTCACAGGGGAAAAGAAACAGAGGGGTGTCCAGTGTTTGCTTAAAGCACTGAATTCTTTAATGTTATCTTTCATAAGCCAAAGCCCACCTGTATATGTTAATAATAGACTGCACTGCAGATGCCTGAGGTATTCAAAATAATGTGCAAGATGCAGGACAGAGTTTGGGTAGGATTTAAAAATTAATTTTGAATTGATTTTCACTCTAAGCTCTATATTGTTCTTTTATTTATACCATAGAATAAAATATCCTATAAAGTTTTGGGTTAAATTCTGTGATATACAGAACATTGCACAGTCCACTTGTTCTGTAGTGATCGTCCTATTCTATTAATACTTTCAGTATTAGAAATTAAGGGTGTTTTCCATTTGCTGTTCTGTCACAGGAAAGGACTGCTTAGCTTGGCCCAGTGGGCTGTAAATTCAGAAGTGGTGCACTGTGCACCACAGGCTACACACTGTGGTATAGACATGTGCATAAACTATTTCCTTGGCTAAAATCTAGGTCTGTTTTAATGCTATTGCAAGAAACATTAAAAGTGTAGTAAATAGAAAAAATGCAATTATATACAGAATGAACACTAACTTATAAATTACCATACAATCCAGGAATAACTGCATAAAATATTCTAGCACAAAAGTCTATATGTTTCAGTGTCATTATCTGAAGAGATCACAATTCTGATGCTTTTAATGATCTCTAAACACTGTCATTTGCTAGGCCCAGTATAAAACCAGATTAAGTTCTGTGAGTTTCTGTGAGCAGAGTTCAATATCTGAATCCCTGTTAGGATGCTATGTTTGTTCATTCAGACCAGAGAAATGCCCATCCTGGTGCAGGCAGTCAGCACAAGATTTGGCAACGAGCTAATTCTGCAATGTACAAATGTCACCATTTTAAAAGTACAATCCAAACATTAACTCTGATTTGAAAATTTACAGGGAGTCTGTTACAAATTCCACCCTGAACAGGAAAAAGAAAATCTGAAAATTATCTTTCAAGGACCTCTTTTCAGATACTTGGAATGAGAAGAGAGCAACTGGACCTGGATATGTGACAACAAATTTGAACATTGCAATTTCTCGTCTCCACAGCAATATTCCCACCATAGCAAACACTTTTCCCAAAAAAAAAAAGCCATCCAAATACTGTCTTCCTATTTTTACATATCCTAATGGAAGCTTCTACAAAAGTCTCATTAGTCTAAATGCTACCAGTTTACTAAATGCTCTCATGAGAACACACATAACTACACAGTAAAATGTACATCCACAAACATTTACTAACAGGCAGGAAAAGACAGTGCGGTAGCATTTCTCAAAAAAAAAAACACTTCTCTTTCTTCTGGCTCCTGGTCTACAAATACAGCTTCAAAAGGTGTGCATCCTCCTCAGCCGATGACTACTGCCTATCTTTATTTCCCCCAGATTCTCTCATTTGATAGCTAAATAAAATCTGAGAGACTCAGCTGATATTTAGCTTTTTGTCTATAATAGAGTTTATTGCCTGTATTTAATACTTGAAGGAATTTTATGCCCAGAAGAATTTCTACACTTTCCTATTTATGCAATAAAAAAAAGTTACCGCTAATTATAAATAATCTCCTAATTAATCTGAATCTGAAGATCAGCACAGCTGTAACCCTAAGAGAAGGATTCGTTACCCCTCAAGCCAATTGGTCCCCATGTCAGAAAGCTGATGCTGAGAGTTTTATTTTCCCATAAACCAAACAGAGGGGAACCAATAATAACATAAAAACACTTGCAGTGTCTGTTTGACTTCTTGCCAATAGAGGATTTTTCTTTTTTTTTGGTAAATTATTCCAATTTTTGGCATTTTCAGTTTTAGATTCCGATTCCTCCAGATTAATACAATATAATATGCTTTTCCTCTCACTAATAAGTAGCATGTTTCCTGGCACTTTATGTCTACAGACATTTAAACAACAAACATTTTTTGCTACTTGTTCTTGTCATGTTTGTTTCTCAATAACTTAGAGCAACTGAAAAACAAAAAGGCAAAATATCTACTTGCTATTGAAAATATTAGCACAAACAGCAAGCTGTCTTCTGTGTTAGCATAGCTGCTTTCATAACTGCTCTGTTTTGCTACCAGAAGTTATGAGCAACTTGCTCATAATGATATGAGCTGGTAATAGCTAATGATTGTTAAATTATATTATACGATCCATACATGAATTGAAAGCAGATGTACTGAGAGCAAAAATTTCAGATTGATGTGCAAAAAGACATTTCACATGTTTTATTGTTCAGCAATGCACATTGCACATATAAACATGCAGTCATTGGTTAATGTGTATGGTTAAACACCTGTAGTGTTTTGAAGTAACTGTGATGCCATTCTCCTGTCACCGTACTGGAACAAGCAGGTCTTTGAAATTGTCTGGGGGGAAATTGAAAGCCAAATCTGTAGCTGTCATTTCTTCTTTGACAGACTATTATGAAACTGCAACTGATGTCTTTTCCAACTGCTTAAACACAGAAAGGATTTTCCCTTTAGCCCATTACATGTAGGAAAAATATATTGCTCTTATAACTTTCACTGTATTGTGAATTTGCTGACCCATGGATTCATGTTTTAAAATATATGAAGTCATACATAGGACTTCAGTTTTTTGTTCTGCTTACCAACATGACATGAAGTTTATGAGGTTTGTTTTTTTTTTTTCAATAGTTACTAGTCTTAAGAGTATTAATCAGATTCTAAGCTAGCCTTAAGATTGCTCAGGTCATTCAGTCCTGCCAGAACACACCCAAAAAGGCGTTTTATTTATGACAACAAGCTGGAAAATTTCTATTTTTAATAAAAGCATAATATACCCCAGATAAATTTTATTTAAACAGGTGTTCTCCAAAACTAATGGTACAGTTAATAACCTTACAGACTTTAAGAAACAGAAGGAGGCTTTGGTTGACTCTGCTCTTCAGGAAAAGAGGAAGCCATCACTAATCTCTCACATTTCTACCACTGCCTCTAGATGAAGTCAAAAAGCATATCATTTTTGCATTAGTAATGGTAAAAGATAGTTCTTTGGTGGAGGAACTGAGAAAAAGTGATATCTGTAGCACAGATAAGGGTGATTAATTTGGTGACAAACCTGCACTCATTGTCCTGTGTCAAGACTCTCACTATTTTGAAGAATTTGACAGAAAGCAAACATATATGAATTCACATTTAGAAAATGTAAAGGCTGTCCCTTCATTTCACAGGTTGCCAGTCAGTTTCTAATATCCAGAATTTCATTTCTCCAAAGAAAAGCACACTACCAAGTTAAGGGCAAACAGTAAGTCACACATCGTAGACTATAACATTTATGTCTTATTATTTCATATATAAACCTTTAAAGTGTTATCTAAAATAACATACATAGTTACCAGACAAAATAGCCCATATAAACTATGCTGAAAATATCATCTTTATTTACAGGAACCTAATTAAAATGAACTTTAATTGTGTTTGAGGTCTGCAACAACCTCCTGTGTCACAGCTAGGCCCCAGCCTGAATTATTCTGCTGGGGCCTATTATTTTCTAAGGAGGAAGATGCCCCTCACACACATGAGGAAAGCACTGGCCATGCAGAGATGTGGCTCACCTGCTGCTGGAAGAGCTGGGAAGCAGCTTGCAAGCTTTCACCATTTGCTCAGGTGTGATGTCCTGTTACCCATCCCACCCTTCAGATTTTACAGTGACATGCAACCTTTGTTCAAGTGAACTCTAAATCAGATCTTGGTTGTGTTCTGCCTATACATTGTGAAATTTAGAAAAAAAAAAAGAAAAATATCTTAGCTTTTCTGTTTGAGCTTCTACACATACAGCATAATCATCATCTTCTAGTACTGCTGGTAATCACAACTACAGGTAGTAAGCAAAAAGAAAATCAGAAATAAATCACATTATTTTATAGGCACTTCTAGAACCATGTAATTCTCTCTATAGTTAATTTGCTGAATTCCAATATCTACTTTATAGAAAGACAACTGCCTTGGGTTGTATAAAAATGCTGCCTTTGAGAGCTACAAAATCCCACACTGCTTTACCAAGCATGAATTAGGTTCCAGAAGAATGATGCCTTGCAGACAGAGCACCCAGTATGCAGAACCAGCTCTCACAGAGTCCTTGTATCAGCACTACTAGCACTTGTTCTTTCCTGATTTAATGAAAATGTTGTTCTTCAAAAGAAACAGCTAATCACATAATCACATTATCTCAGAGGCTTTGGAGCAGCCAAGCTCCCAGAGAAATCATTGAATAAGACAACAGGATTACAGCTTTAATGGCTACATGTTGTATTTGTCATAAAGCATGGCCAACATTCACACTGAGGTTGCAAGATTATTACATGGTTACCTGTGCTCTATAAAATCGAGATGTCACATTGAACAATTATGAAACATAGTACAGCAGTATGAGGTATCATTAGTATGTTATTTTTATTATTATTTATCATTACCTATGACCAAGACATTAGTACTTCAGTGTAAACACTGCAAAACATATATGTAATTTAACTGGGATGGGATATTGACAGATTTTAACATTTTGGATCTAGAAGTAAGGCATATGGTCAGCAGAATAGGAGAGTTTCAATAAACAGCCCGAGTGCTTTGCTTTCCTCCCACACACCTTAACTCTGCCAGGCACGCTGCTGGATTCCTCAAATCTCGTATCTTGAGGAGGTCATACCTGAGGAAGGCTGTTAGCTGGCTGAAACATCACTCTTTTAGTTTTTTCGCTTTCCTGTGTACAAAGGAAACAAACAATGAATAGCTAAAGGGCTTAATCTTTTTACAAACCTTGACAGAGCTTTCTGCTAGGAAGATAACTGTGCAGCCTGAGAGGCTTCATTTGCTCCTGCTCACACATTTATACACATCTGACACTTTATTCCACTCAAGGGACCATGACATAACATTGTAGAACTGATCACACATCCATGATAGAAGCTTGACAGTTTTCCCAGTCAGCCCTGCCAAAACTTCCCATCAGTAGCTGTAAACAGAGTTAGCAGGGAGGCCACTTAGCAACCAAATGCTTTTGCTTTTGCAATCTTACAGCGTGGCGCCGCTTCCTTTTGGGCTGCACGCATTCCTGCCCGTACGACGGCCACTGGAAATCCTGAGATGGCACTTGGCTGTTGTGGCTCTCCACGTCTTCAGAATCAGAGTCATCCTGTTGCATTGAAGGGAAATGCCTGTCTGGATAGATCTCTCTCAGTTTGTCCTCAAAGAACTCATCCAGGCACCGTCCAGCCTCAGCAACCTCGGAATCTGGCTGTAAGGGAATGAATAACCATTCAGTGCTACCACATACAGAAATCACCTAGGATCAAACCCAAATAAGTACCCCACCCCAACATCTCTCCTTGGCTCTGTCTGCTACATCTCCATTAGTCTCTGCACACTTTCTACACCCCATTAGTCCCTCTGCATTTCCAGTGTAAGTAAAAACCAGATGCTGCTGTTAAGGCACACATTTGTGCACCTCTAAGAAGTAGAGATGTGCAGTGAACTAGAAAGAACAGCAGTCATCACTGCTTGGAATTTCTATGTATTTTATTTTCCCTAGATGTTTTGCTGGTTGTGACTGGCTTCTCACAGCAAACACAGCAACATTCCACAGAGTTGTCTGTGAAGATGTCCCTCTTTAATTTTAGATCCATATGTATCTCAAATTCTCAGATACATATATAACTTAATATAAATTCATTTCTGTCATTAAAAAACCCCTTACAATTTCCAGAGAATAAAAACTGATTAATACTTCTGTTTATCCCAATCCTACATCTGATTTCTATGGAACCAGTAGTTGCATCAGTGTGACAGCCACTGAAAGAGCCAACCCCTGCTTTGTCTCCCCCCATCCATGCATTTTAGAAACATACATAATTGAACTTTGCACAGTTCCAAAACATGAGACGCACGTCAGTCACAAGTTCCTCAGGTGCAGAGTAGTGGGACTTGTCCTTTTTTTGCAGCTTCCTTCGTATGGTGGACAAATCCATTGGCCTTTTGATGATCTGATAATAATGCCGAGCCTGCAATAAGAATAAAAGGCAGGTATGTGACATTTTTAATTAAAACATTTCCTCTCCAGTGACTTCTATGCAGTTTTGGACAGAAGTCATTGCAGAGGAGTCCTTGCATCAGGGTAGAGAGCTCTAATCTTTTAGTACCTACACCTGCACATCATCTTCCTGGGTGCTTTTTGATTTTATTAAAACATACTTGTTTGCAAGATTGAGCCTAAAAATAGCACACTTCAATAACTACTCTGCTGCTTGCACTTTGTAAAGTTTATCCCCAGATAACCATAACCCAAATTTAACCATGATCAATAATATATGTTATATATTATTATCAACAATAATATGATAACTAGCTGACATTTTCCCCAAGCAATTACAAAAAGAATGTGCTGTGACACTTGCAGTGGTAATGTGAGAAGTAGTCCGTGAAGAGTGACTCAAAATAGGATACTGTGCACTCTTTTAAAAAAGTCCAACAAAAGCCTTTTCCAATGGGCATCAGCTACCAGGATATCCCACTCCTTTAATCTTTCAGGGTCTGAACCTACTTGTTAGGTAATTTGTTCCATAAGTCCATTGCAAGCTTTATTAAGTGGAATGGGTTTTATATCATTATTTGAAGTGCTCCTTCACATAAAACCTTTGTTTTTCCCCTCTTCAACTTTCAACACATGGTGCTCTACTGTTACAATTCTGTAAGTCTCCATCTTCCTTAAAGCAGACAGCTAATATTGCAAATTAAGTTAATAAATTGTGGAGCAGATGGATGAAGCAGATATCTCTACATCTTCCCCTTCACATAGTAACATTTACCCATAGTCACATTTACCCTCTGTGCACAGCATAAGGAAAGAGGGAGTTCAAGGTTGTTTCTAGAGCAGACCTCTCTTATGACAGTACAAGATTCTCCATGTACATGGCAAGTCAACTCTTTTGATCACTGGAACCCCTCATACACCTTTGCCATTCTACCAGCTTCTTAAATTGGCACTCAGACATGGCCTGAGCACTGGCCAAACATTTCCCTGGCTCTGGCCTGACACCTTCAAGGCCCTTAGAAGAGGCAAACATGCACCCTTCCCTAGGAAGCAATATTGTTCAGAAAAAAATCCTCATGAATATCTTTCAAGGGGACAAAGAAGAAGCTTGTGAGGTTCTCTGTATTCCCTCTGATTCCTGCCAGTGCAGTACTTACCAGGGGACTGACAGGTTCATGGAACGGGAGGCTCATACTGCTGCAGAACAGGGAGAGCACCAGCTTTTCACACTTCTGTGGAAGCCAGAATTGTAATGCATTTTAATTCCAAACAAGTGAGTTTCATTCTTGCCCTTAGTTAATCAATCATACTAACAAAAAGAGAATTCTCAAATTCATTTCAAATTCATTGCAAAATGGCACACTTCACTCTAGTCAGGAGGACGTTTTGCCTCATAGCATTGTTATGCCTTGGAAAATAAGGATAGTCAAGAAATGCAAGAAAAGAAACATTCTCCTGGAAATTATTGGGAATTAATCACTATCATTATTTACTTTGTGTGCTCCAGATCTACTCTTTGGCTCTCAGCTGAAAGAATGGCAGCAACAATGTGGAAAGAGTTAAATGTGCAATGTTTCCCACTACTCATATCCATTCACGCAAACCAATGTAAGTTGGTAGTACTGTATGAAAACTATTCCCTTTAATTATCATTGACTTGTAAAGCACTTATACAAGTGTTTGGCTCATTCATTAGAGAAAATAAATGCACTACATCAACATTATAAGCCATATTTTCTCACAAACAATGGAATTCTTAATCAACTCAATTTTCTAAACAGGTCTTCACTATTCAAGACCCAAATCCCAATAATTTTTGCCCAGTTGTACAAATCCACTAGAAACAGGGCCAGCTCAGCATCTGCACTCAGTTGTGTGGACTCCTCCTCTCTGTCCACTTATCACCAATATATACACAACATCTATTTTGAATTTGTGCCTTCCAAATACTATGGACTTTAAGAAAAGGTGCTTATTTAATGGAAGATTTGGTAGATAAAACTAGTAATAGATATGTAAAGTGATAAGCTTTCCTCTAGGCTGAGTTAAGAGCCTAAATATCTTCAAGGGAAGCAATGGGACATATGAAGAAGACTGTATGATGATTTCAGTCCAACTGAAAGTAAAAAAGCGTCGTCATCACAAAAATGTCATTGCACTGGCCCAAGTAGATGTCTGAGAAAATGCCAAGTTTAAAAGGAAGAAGATTCAATGTCAAAAACCAGGCAAAACTGACTCATGGAAGCTCTGCTCTTGAGTTCAAAGTAGAAAATAATTCCACATCTGCCTGCTTCATCTTTCTGTAACATTTTTAAATTGAATAGCGATGTCTAGAAAGAAGAGAATGATATTAACCAAATAATAACAATGCTTTTGTTGTATATACTACTGTGTGTGACATTTGAGTAGCAGCCAAGTGAAAACCATAATCTGTGCCATGAAAAAGCAAAGCCTCATGCTGAGATCACATGGCCTCTTCTAAATAGTGCAATATATAATTATTCCCACCTTCTGGTCACAGTCCCCAAGGCCATATTGTGCATTGTAGCTGTGGCTGTAGCGTGTGTTTTCACAGTCATATTCCACCTCTGGCTTCACTGGGTTACGGCAAAGCGAGCACACCCATTCTCCCCTGCAAAACAAGAAACCAAAAAACTCATGGGGAATTTGTTTCCACAACCTTGCCAAAAAGCAAATCTCGGAAATCGCTATTTGGAAAGCCTCATGCTTAACTAGCATTATTACAGCAGGTAATGTGAAGCCCATTGCACTAGATATTCTTGATTGGATTTGAATCCAGTTGGAAATATAATAATTTCAGATTTTATTCATGGCTCTTTTCTTGTCACAAAAGAAAAGAAAATGACAAAACTGTGTTTGGAATAATCTCCCAGCAGAGTATGCATCTGCACTAATTCAAGTGCTGCTTTGAAAAAAAAACACCAAGGAAAAACAGGCAGCAACTGGTTCATAAGACAAACCCAGACCCTTTTGATAACTAAGATATTTATTATCAATTGATACAATAATTGACGTATTTATTTAAGAAATCAACATTATCAGAAAAGGTGTGATAATACACAGGTCCCCAAACCAAATAAGACACAATCCTGCAAGGTCATGTGTGTCCATGCTAGTAGAAGCATTTTCAGAAAACTCTTGAAGAATTCAGTGAAGGTAGTGATGCAACTTCTACAACATCAGGGTCTGAAGAGCTACAGATGAAGATATATTCAATAATTATGAATACAGAACTTTAGTTAAGGGAATTTACTTCATTAGAGTTTAACTTTGCCTACAAAGTTTATTCTAACAGGAAAACTTGGTTTTCACACTGTTTTGAAACTAGAAGGTAATAATAACTCCATTACTAGAGAAAAGAATGAAAAGCTAAGAACTGAAAAGTCCTGGGTTTTGAACAGAGAGGAGAAACCAGAATCTCAAAATTAATACCTTACAACATAGTTTTCGCAGCTGAGACAATGATTTGAGCTTGGTTCAAATGAAGTAGACTTTGGTTCTGCTTAGTAATGATTTATAACAAATTTAGAATTGCATACCACAGTAATGCACATTATTCTGTCTCACTTTTAAGTTTGGTATGTGGACGTGTACCTATTTCTGGTTCATTGCATACAATCCATCTGTGACAAGTTGCAAGAGAATGTATCTTGGGGAAAGCAGTGACTGAAATATTTCTACAAAAGCCCTGATAATCCTACATTTCCCATAAAATTTGCTAACAAACTGAATAAAAATTCATTGATTGCCCTTCCCTTGTGTTAGTCTCTCTTCTGCCAAGAAGAGCTGGTGTCTACACTCCAGATACTACATGAGAATTAGGGTTTTATTTTTCTCCAGTGAATCATATGAAAGTTTTTTAAGTTCAGGTCTGCCACCTCCTTTGCTGTACTGGCCAGTTAACTACAGAAAGAGCACAGTGGCAGGAAACAGTTCATAGTTCATCTAGTACCTCACATGTAAAACAGAAAAAGTATCCAAAAAAAGCAAGTGAGAGATGCAGCCCTTGCATAAGCCTGAAACATCAGTGCCTGAGCATACTTTCTGCCCCCAGGCAGTGAGCAGGAACAGCACAGTAATGAAACATCATCCATACTCACACTGGAAAGCTGAGCAGGGCTGGAACATGGCAGGAGAGATGGAAGACCTTGGGGCAGTGATCACAGCACAACAGTTCTCCTCCATTAAGACACACAGCACAGAAATCCTCATTTTCAATTGGACTGACTTCCTGAGTAACTGGGGATTTTTTCATGCTGGAGATGCCATTGCTGAGCTTCTGATCAACAAATGGAGATTGTGTCTGTCCTACAGCCTGGGAGATGAGAAATCTCCTGTCCTCCGAGTTCTCCTCTTTGAAGTTCTGTCCTTCAGCTGGACTATCTTTATTTATCTTGAAGGAAGAAAAATCTGGGATCAAACAATCATCATTTTCACACATCAGCATAAAGCATCATTGGTTATCTGCAGATAATCAAGTACTTCTTGTACTTGGAAGACACAAGTACCAACAATTTCCCAACAAGTGCTTCCAAGTACTTCTCTGCAGTGAACTCCACTGGGGTTCAGGAGGTCCACACTCTTGGCATTTGCCACTGGCTGGCCAGGTCACCTTTGTCAGGTCATTTCCTATGGGGCACAGTGTAGTAGCGCTGTGAGAGCTGTGCAGATTCTACACCACAGGTGATAGGAAACAGGATATTCTACAATCTCACTTGCAAATTTTATGGAAAACAGCTCAAGCCCCCCACCATCCCCCCAAAAAAACCAAAACATAAAAAAAGTATAGGTCTTTTTCCCACCAGAAATTCCTGTTTCCTTCTGTGGAAAGAAGTTCACACTCAAGACTCCACTGAAGTAATAGAATGCAACGCTTCTAAAAATCTACTACACTGATTTCTGGGATTTCTGGGATTGGTACCACTCAAATACATATCCAGGCCAATTTTAAGCTATTTATCCTGTATTTGTAAGCAGACAGGTGAGCCAAGTTGTTCCTTAGTATGTGAAAACACTACGAACTTCTCCAAAACAGAAGATGCAGGGAGCTCCACAGCAAGCTCAAAGCTGTATTGTCTTTGGCACAACCCATCACAGAAGTGTCATCATTCACCCATCACCTGAGTGTCAAACAAATCAGCAGACTTTTGCTGTACAATATTCCAGAAGCTGTGCCTACAAACCAGTGGGATAAAGGGCAGAAGGCAGGTAAATCCTCAAGAAAATCCCACTCACCTTTATAGACATGCTTGAGGACCGTGTCCCACACTCAATTACCAGGAGGAAATTGCCGTCCTGCTCATTGTCCTGTGGCTGGAGCTTAAACACCGGCAGCTGCCCCACTTCTGAGGCAGATATCTTCAGACGTTCCAGCCGCACATAGGGGATCTTATGCTCCTTTGGGGCAGCTCTAGAGTCAAAAGGACACATGATAAATTCATCCTCATTCCACAAAATTCTCCTCCCTACTCTGCTTCATGCACCATTCTTTGTGCTCCTTTTCCTTTGTGATTGTGATGACCAAAAACTGAAAATCTTGATATTTTTTCACAAACCAATTCTTTAAGAAATGTGAATGCAATCACTTTAAATTACTCAGATGTGTAAATACATTACTAACTCCTGTGCTAAAGCTTTGCCCTGCTCTGTATATTTTTAATTACTGCAATTAAAGTCATATTTTATACTTTTCAGTGTGGCTGGCTTCAACAGGAACACAACACATCATCAACTTTACCATAATATCACAGCAGTGGTTGAAAATCAAATTTTATAAAATTGTTGAGGTAATGTTAATCCTGTTCCCGTTATATATTTTAGCTTTCATTGGAGCTTAACACTTTCTAATTGTTTAAGTGAGGTAAGTTTGCAATATTTATTCATTCTGGAAAATTACACAGAAATGCATTAGTTCACCACTTCTTTTCCATTGCTGTTTTCAAGTTGGAAAGCACTTTACAACTTTCAAAACTGATACCTATAAGGAATCTAGAATTCTTTTTAAGTTCTCCATCATCATTAAGTGTGACATGTTTTCTAAATACATGCATAAAATTTCACAGCCAGTGCTTTTGTATAAAAAAAAGACTCTGCTACCTGATATTCTGATTGCTTTTCATATCCATTTCAAAATCTTCCTTTTCACAGTTATTGGAATCTGGAACAGAAGATAAAAAAACGAATAAAATATTTATAATATCATAGGCAAGTTAGGGTAGAAAGTACTTCAATATTCATGTACTTCTGACTGGTGTTTAATATGGTATCATAAGTGAAATATGGAATAATTTAATCTATACGTATAGAAAATGTGTGTGCTATTTTCTGTTCTGGTGCAGAGCCTTTGTCTTTCTTTTTTACTTTTAACCAAAGCTTCTGTTCTAAATATAAGGGGCATATATGAAATATTTTGTGGAAATGGTTTCTTTGCATGTACACAGCCATATCACACACATCCATATACATGGAACAACATAAGTAATCCTCAAATACAGCCTTCACTTGAGAAAAACAGATCCGATGAGGTCTGGCCCCCTCCATGGCTCAGGAAATCTTTGTGGTCTCCAGCTCCATGCTAAGAAGCTTCTGGATAATTCCAGTTACTTTGAAACAGGAAGTAAATTGTGTCTCCCATCTGCCACCACAGGACAAAAGTTACACTATAATTCCTTTCTTTCCTTCAATGTCTGGAACATATAAACACATGAATGCAAAACCATCTGCTATTTAAGCATTTAGCTGTAGCTTTATGTAGCTGTATCAGCATATGGCTATACTTTTGACTGACATTAAACACAAGTAATAACACAGTTCTGGGGAGATGGGATAAGATAGAGACAAATGTCTCAGTGGATGTCCTCAGAAATACAAGTCCACTGAAAAATTTCATAATCTCACCTTCTTTTACTAGGAATTAGTTTGACATAGCCAATACAAACAAGAAGCAAACACAATATCGTGGTCATCTCGATATAAGAGAGTGGCAGAAAAAGATGATTTTTAAAAGAACATTTAGCTCAGGTTAACAGTACCTCAGGCATGGCTTGAAAGCAATGTGCCTTTAAAGCACTCTGTTTTTTCCAGCCACAAGGAACAATAAAATGAAGACTAACAAGGAAAGGTGCATTTCACATCAACCACCTAATGCTGCTGCTGCAGAAGAGAGGAATGCCATCCTGCAGGGTACTCCCAGCAGCAAGGAATGTCAAACACAAGGAGCTGATACCCTGATTGTGCATGGCATCCCAGAGGCCCCAGCTGAGCACTGCATTTGGCTGTGGGCAGCGCTCCTTAATTGCAGAGAACCCAAAATAGCACAGAGGAATGAGGTGGTTTTGAGAAAAATCAAACCCCTGACCCATGAGGAGAGACTGAAACCATCAGATTTGTTTAGTCTAGGAAAGAGAAGAGGAGGGAAGGGTGTTTATGCAAGTCATAAGAAAGAAAAGTGGCTGTAAGAGGGAAAATGATCACACTTTTGTACAATTTTTACCACATCCTGTATGCCTAGGATAAGAATTATTTTGTTTTAAATTAAGCTGAAATGTTTAGGTTTGCTATTAGAAAAGGATGAGTCACTGGAGACATATACCAGAAGGAATGAGGCTTGGCAGCACAGCACTGCTGAAGCCAGCAAGTCCTACAAAGAGCTGCCAGCAGAGTTAATGTTGCCTTTGCAGCAGAATTCATGTTTTATGGTGCACTGGTGATTGTATCTCCTCAGGTCTCCCCTCACTGCATGCCCCTAAACACTGACAGGACAGGAATCCTGATCCTTCCTCGAAAAAAGGGAGCAGCACTGATTTCAACACTCAAGGTTTTCTGCCCTCCTGTACAGCAGGACCTGCATTTTATACCCAGCAAATTTGTAGCATCCACTACTGACAGCAAGATTCTGAAGGCTGGGGCTGCCTCTGTGTGTGGTGTCACACAGCCCACACCAGATACCACATTGCTGCTCCTCCCCAAGACACTTCAGCCTGCCTAAGGCACAGCTTTTTAGGGGTGCTCCTGATTAGTACAACTCACACAAATGATTGTGGCATAATTGCCACGGTTTGGCATAGGACATCGAAGAGAAGACAAATACATTTCCTTGGCTCACTGGGCTAGGCCTCCTTTGTACTAATTAGAATTCTCTGAATGAAAACACAGCACAGAGAGAGAAATATTAATTCATCTTTTATAGAGAAATGCAGCCAAATATTGGCATAAGTCATGGGATAACAGCTTGATCCTGCAATCCCTTGCTTGCATGAATAGTCCCATTGACTTTCAGAGTTTGCAGGAATGGGGTTTTAGAGTGTAGCACAACGATGTTGGCAATTTGCCCATGAAAATAGTTAAGTAAAGTCTAATTCTCCATTAGGGCTGAAGAAACAGGCCTTGGCTGAAGGGAATGTTCCACAGTACTTAGAGCCAAGCAAAGGCACATGCTGTGCAATGTGTTAACAAAAATTTGGTATGCTACTGATGTGAAGGACTTGGCAGAAGACACATTACATTTTGGAAGTAATGTGGGTTTTTTTAATTGAATTTGAACTCTTCAAACCAGCTCTTCAGTAGCCATAACTGCAGGTCTCATTAACAGGAGTGCTTCTAAGAGAACTAATACTCCAGGTACTTCACACAGTCACACTCTTTTCTGGTTCACAGATGAGGGATGTTACAAATTCAAAGCATATAATTTCCATGTTTTTCCTCCACAAATGAGATGAAACACACTTTTCCATTGGATTAAGTACTCTGATAACATTTGAAGCTTGCTGGAAAAGCACATTTACATGTAAGTATATTAATAAGCGTACTGCTTTACCATGCTTGCAATGCACAGTGCTAAGAAAGGAAAAAACCCCAAAACCTAAAGGAAATCATTAAAAGCCTGGTACCTTCTTTGCTTCTAGGTTGTCTCATTCTGGCATTCACAGGCAGGAAAGAAGTGTTGCTGAGCAGTTCAGAAGGAGAAGTGCAATGCTGAGACTTTTTGATTGAAAGATTAATAGGTTCTTCCATCACTTTTTGCATAGAAAGAGTTAATTCATTAACTACCTCTTGCCCAGCAGAAGCAAAGCTGTTTTCTAGAAGACAATCCACAGCACTGTAGTCTTCATTTTCTAGCTGCAGGGGGAAGAGGAGAAAAAAATGCAGAATTCTATTATCAGTTTTCCTTCTTTTCGTGTTAAGAATATAATTTCTAATCAGTCTTCAAATACCAGATAAGGAAAACTTTAATTGAAACAGTATTCTGACTGATTGACCAACAATAATATGCTGTAAATGGAAGTGGATCCCCTCTCAGCAGAGGAGTTTGAGCCATCCCTACCTTGCATTTAGTGCCTCCCTGGAGTGCATCACCTGGTGTAAGGCCAGCAGGAGCCCCAGGGCTCAGGTCACTGGGAACCCTGCCCAGAGCCAGGCTGTAGCTAGACAGGGGCTCTGGTGCAGTGTCACACTCACAGAGGGCATCTGGGGACGGGCCAAGTGTCACAGCAGCTGCGCCTTTAGCCTCTGTGTCAGCCGAGCTGGATAACCTTGTCGGAGATAATTCCATTTCTGTACAGTTTGGAAAGCCCACAGAGCTTGGGGATGCTGAATGCTGGGAGAAGCAAAAAGAAGAAAAAAATCCAATATATTAATAAGTTTTTCAGCAGCAAAATGCTACTGTTCTTTCTATAATAGGTCAGATGCTCAGTTTCAGCTTGACAGAGTCAAACAGTTGTGTCACAAGGGCTGTAATAATCTATTGTAATTCTATACTATTTCCAAAAGCTTTAGATTCACCACCATTAAAACTGAAAACTGGAAAAGGAGACAACTGGGTTACTCTTCTGGTGCTTACAAAGAAATGTCTTCCTCTAGATCAATTCAAGGGATTCTGATTTTTAACTCCTACAATGATTGGGAAATCTATGTAGAACACTGTACCAAATTAATCCTTGACATAAATCCTATTATTTTCCATTAAATTTTCACAGAAGAAATAAGATTCAAATCAGAAATTTTGTCATTTTATTAAAAGAACATCAGATCACTTCATTCAGAAAGAAGATTCAGAAGAAATAAGATTTAACTCTGACACAAGTACATGAAATTATTGTTCCTGTTAATGATGCTGAAAACTTTATGATAGTTAGTGAGTCAGTCCCATTAAAATCTAAAGCATTTCCCCTTTAAATAACATAGATTAAATGCAGAAATATCCTACATGTACTAATGAGGAAACATGTCCATTTTCCAAAGAAAGGGAATATTTACCAAAGCATCAATATGCAATTTTTACTGTCTCGTGATTTGTCACTACCAAACCCAGAGTGACACTGTTACACAAACCAGAGCAAACCCACTCATCTAGGTGACTTCCCTAAGCTGCCTCACATCCTGGAATGTGGGACTGTATCGGAAACAAGACTCTTCCAGCATGCATGTGAAGCAAATAGAAGCAATTTTAGGAAGTGTATACAGATCTGTCTCACTTGAATACACAACTTTCCCTTGATTTTATTATAGTTCATTGGTGTTTCACCTTTACATTTGACTGACTCTATCCTTTTTGTTTGACTGCAATACAGTAGGTAGTACTCATTATAATATAAATCAAGACAATAGAAACATGTCCATTGCATCTGAATTTGCATTTAAATTTATTGTTGTACTTATTTCTTCACTAGAGCCCTGTGACTCAGAAGTGAATCTGAGATAGGATCCGTTTCCTAAATTTAATTAGAATTTTTCTCAACATATACTCCATTTGGGATTTTGATACTTTTGTCCATCTTAAACCCACAGAGGTAAAGACTGCAGCCTAGCCTAAGCTGTCAGATGTGTCTGTGTAAATCCTACCTCCTGCCAGGCTTGAATTCCTCTGCTTGCAATGCACAGCACTCTGTGCCAAGACAACACTGCCCACAGACACTAATTTCCACCTAACAATGGATGTAATTTAATTTCCTCTTTGTCAATTTGCAATAGATGCTATGATGGGAATTTTGCCTGAAGAGTGACCACTTAATCTGATGAGTCAAAATACACCTGCATTTGAGACAAGAAGAGGCCAGCTCTTCTGCAGAGCCAGGGGAGATTTGTGCCATTCCACCACACAGTGCTGCAGTGAGCCTGCTCTAAACTGTCTCTCCATGTAGAAGGCACCCCAAGGAACACTGGGCTCCTGCAGCCAGGGAATTGGCCATTCTCCCACTCTTGAGTCCAGTGGACACCCTTGAATCTAAGCTGTCTGAGCTGTAATAACTTTTTGGAAGCAGCTGGAACTGGTCACATTTGAGCTGAAAATTAGACCAGAGCCAATAAGGAAACGCACCAGAGGAGGCCCAAACTTGCCATATATTTTTGTTTGAAACCTCTGCATTCTTAGGAATGCAGAGGTTTCAAACAAAAATTAACTCCACAGGTCAGCAAGGAATCCACTTTTCAAGGCCACACATCTTAAAGTTCATAAAGATCAAAAATGTTTATTTGCCACCCCAATTTGCTTGTAACAGGTTTCTGCAATTGCAGTGACAAATGGAACCTACCAAGTACATATTTTCCTTTTCATTCCATCACAAGTCTTTTTAAGATGACAAAATTAACATGTGAATTGTTCCCATACCACTCACAAAAAACTAAAACAAGCAGAATTCATGCTGGAGCTGAAGATGAACTGTAATCAGCCCTTGCCTTTTCCCCTTATTTCAAAGTCCACTGTGAGCGTTAATTAAGCCCCTGTGAGGTAGCTAAATATTTATTTAGTCAGGTTCTCCAAAGCATGGAGCATCCACAGATTCCTGAGTCCATAGGAAGTACCCTACAGCTATACTCCGTTGGGAATGGCCGTGCTGAGGCAAATGGTGGGCACACCACTCAAATTTGCTCCCGAGTTAACTGGAGACCTTCTGGCCATTCAGTTCCTCCAATCACTGCCCACATTTTCATTTACAAGCACATGCCATCATCTCATGTAGTGAGACCTGACCGTCTGTGTGCAGCTCAGGTGAAATGTTCCCCCTCCTAAGGCAATTTAGGATTACTCCTGGCTCCAATGAGACTAGTTTACTTACTGGGAGTAGCCACTGGGATGACTCCTACTGAAGGAAAAAAAAATATGGAGACACACATGCAAGATTTTCAGAAAGGTGAAATTCAGTTGCATGGTGTGGCTATGTCTTTTTTACTCTTCTAGCTATCATCAGTTTCTTCATAGATCTTTTTAGACTATATAAGCCAATGTAAAAACTTACTCTTCTTAAAAAGAATAATGAGGCCATCAAACTGCCATCTGTCTTTCCCTTGGGGCAAAAGTTAATTTTGTGGTTATTTTAATGATGAAGCAACATTATGATCTTTCAGTGCAAAATATTAAAACTCAGTTAAGAACAGACACATTCCATCCTGATCCATGGAGCTGCTGTCAAGTGTGAAGTGAACAATGCACTGGGAACAAGGCTCATTAATAGACTATTAATTCACTCCCTAAAATAATCATTTCTTTTGCCATTAGCAAAAATTTCTCTTTTCCCTTGACAGTTCAGCTAGTTTTTGCAAATGGGATGCCTTTAAAGAATTTATCTGTTTTATAAAAGCTCTATTGCTTTTACATTGCAACATTTGAACAACAACAAGCATTAATTATGCTCTTGGGCAGAGGGTGGCTTCAGCTGTTGGTTAATTTTGAACTTTCTGACATTTTAATGTACAGTCTGGCACATTGAACTACATCTGTGTCACCATAAATGGAATTCTCATTGTCTCATAATTAATTTTGGTCTGATGATCCTTATAATATAATAGCAGCAGCATCACCACCCCAAAACACCTCCTACCACAATTTTCTTAGCTATGGTAGTGAAAAGTAAGAAAAAAAAACATGCAAAGTGCCTGTAGAGAACAAAAAATAAACATATAGGTTCAGTTCAAATATTTCTTTGATCACTGTTGCATTCCAAAAAGGTCCAGTGTAAACATGCAGCACCCATACAGAAGAATTCTGAGAAGCAAATACTTACCTTGAAATAGTGGGATTAGGATTTGTTAGGATTGTTTTGGCAAAGCCTCAGGGCTGTTGACATTAAGTGTCACTGATAAAGGAAGCTAAAAACTGGGAACCGCCAATTCTCTTTGCTATGGGAGAAACACCACGCTGCAAATGGATGCAGAATAATGAACGGCTGCTATTAAGTGGAGCAATCCCCCTGGCAGCTCATTATGCTGGAAGGTTAAACAAATGTACTACTCCAATCCAGTTGCTTAACACAGCAGCACTGATAATATGGGCTGCACATGCTTCCCATTCCCAGCTTCAGAACAGAATCCGAAGGATTTCCTTTCCGCTTTCACGAGAAAAAAAGAATCCAAATCTTCCTTAACAATTTGTCTGAATAAACTGGAGCGGGCTTAAAGTGGAAGGAGGAAGAGATTGCATGGAGCAAGCAGCATCATGTTTTATTTATCTTCTATTTTCAGGTCAAAGGAAAAGGGTTTTGTAAAATTAACATTCTGGGAAATGTACCTAATTGCATTAAGCATGAAGGCATTTGTGCCATGAGCAGTTCAATTCTGTAAAGTAAAAAACATACTCTGTTACTTGAGAAATTTATAGTACCCCAAACTCCAGGCTATTACTTCTTTCATCACTAATTCCTCTAAAATTAATAGGAATTAAGGAGAAAAAATAGCAACAAGAAATCCATTTTGGTCCCAAGGTCAGATTTTAAGTTCTAGGGTTGGATATTATATTATTATTACTTTCAGTCACTAAGTAATCACAACATGCTCTGTGCAGTACTACCAAAAAATAAAATCTGTACTCTGCTCTCCATCACCCTTCGCACAAATTTCATGTGTTTTAAAAGAAAAAAAAGAAGTTCCACCATGAACTGTCACCACATTAGTCTTCCATGAAATGTTACCACAGCATATACTTGGAATAAAAGAGAAGCCTCAGAGTGCTCTGAAAAGTGCACCTTGGATAGCATGGAATATTTCCTAGGATTTCCCCATTTCAGGTACTTAATGGTGCTTGAGACAGAGCTCTTGAAGTAAGAAGCTGGAACTTGTTGTGAATCAAAAAGAATACAACAAATATAATGCACTACACACCATTTCCACATGCTTACACTTTCTTTACTAATCTTGGTCACCCTGCCTCAAAAGTTATTTATTAAAATCACACAATATGGGGAAAATGGTCAAACACATGAAGGACCAAAGTACACATAAAGGACCAAAGTATGGCTTTCACCCAACTCTAGAGAGACACGCAGTCCCTTTTAAGCTTCAAAAATAAACTTTCAAGACTAAATTCAATGTATACATATAAAATACAGAGATTATAAATGGGGTGAATACGGAGTGATAATTCACTGTTTTCCCTAACACAAAAACAAGAAGGTATCTGAACTAGTAGGCAAGAGACTTAAGGTAAGCAAACAGAGGAACTTCTCATGCAATGCAAAACTCAGTTGGAGTAGAATGTTGAGGAGTATTCTACACAAGTATTAAGATGGACTCAAAATAGTGAATTAGACAAATTCACAGGCAAGGGGTCTATAAAGAACTCTAAACCACAATTGTCTGGGTACAACCTTCAGGGCAGAAAATCCTTGAAGTGCTGGCTTTCAGAATCTGGGATAGTGGACCATCCGTTTATATTTGTCTGTTTCTGATGCCCTTCCCTAAAGATCTGCTGTTAACTGTATTTATATAGGATCAGGTGCAGCTGCTTAGTGATAACTTACTAATGCAGTGCACAACATATTCAGAGATTCACTTTAAGCAGAAGATGAACTAACAGAAGTAAGGGTCTTGCTTCAAAGTACAGAAGGGGGTGTACTTTATGTACTGTGAGGAGGAGAGATGTCCAGCTGGCCCTGCATCAACACCAATGGCTGCTGCAGTGGTGCCTGAGGCTCAAATTACAAATTTGTGCTCTAGATGTACAGTAATCATGACATTTCTTCAAATGCTAGATGCAGCCTATAGACCTCTTGCTCATCACAGCCAGAAATGACAATTAGGTACATGCCAACAAAACAAAGATTGTATTCCTGTTATTACTCCTGTAAACACAATTAGGCCCAAAATATCTTATTATTCTTACCTTCCAGACTAGGTGACCTCTCTAGTCCTGTGCACAAATTAATAACTTGCTAACATAGTATGCAAAAGCAGCAAGATCATATTGCTGCAGAAGGTTGGTAACCCTTTCCACAAAACTCTTAAAACTAATTGAGTACTCATTCCTTCACACTGCAAATTAGCAATTCCACAGCTTGTATAAAATCTGTTTGCTACAGTTTGGCACAATTCCCTAGAAATGCAGTGCAGGTAACACAAAAGTTATTCAGAAATTTGTTCTGTCTTGCTGGCATTCTTACTGGAGACGTTGGGTATTTGACAGGCATGGAGACAGAACAACTCCAAAACCCAAACCAGAGGTATTGGCTATGTGAGTGAAGTATTCTGACAGAGGAATATGAAGAGAAAACTGTATCCATTTTCCACATTAGCAGAAAGCTTTCATTCCTAGTGTGGCATTCTTAAAAAGGTGCAAATCAAGCCCAGAAATATACAGGAAGGCAGAAAGACTGACAAACTATCACCATTAATGTTCCAAAATGAGCAAAACAAATGAAAACTATCCCAAACTGTTTCGATCATGAGCTACTAAGAGCATCTTCTCTGTACTGCTTTACAAATAAATATAATTCTGTATGCAGACAATTCATCTAGTTATCAGTCAATAATAAAAAGTTCGTACCATAAATAGGTTTCAAAATTAATGCAGAGGTTAAACAGAGGTTTAATAATTACATGAGCAATAAAGCTTTGTTCCACTCCAAAATAAAGGAAAACACTGAGCTAAAGAAAGTTTTTATTTCTGACCTTTCTCAACAGATCTTGGCAACCACATCACTAAACAGTTAATTCAGGTGCACACTGCTTTCTCTTTAATGAAAGAATCTCAGCAGACAGGGAATTCTGTACTCCACTAGGAATACTGTGCCTAGCTGAAGGCTGCCAGAGTCCAGCAGAAATGCAACACAAGGCCACAAAGTCCAACAGCAATTTTTCTCCAAAAGACTGAACAGTTCTTCCTCAGGCAGCAGGTTTATCCAGACATTTTCTCTACCATATTTTTCAGGTATTTCAGACTTGTCCACATTCACTGTCTCCATGTCTTCCAAGACAATCTTGAGAGAGATGAAATGTTCTGAATATAGTCCATGTGAGAGCGCATTTAATCAGGTGAACCAGATGAGAATGAACAGACACATTCCCTTGTTCTTAAACAGGAACCAATCTCCCATTTAAACTCAGATTTATTCCAATTGTCAAGTAAAAGCACTCAGACATCTTTAATGAGCATTCATGAAGAATATATTTCAAGGGTTTACTTGCTGTGCTTTTTCCCTTCATCATTTCTAAAATGCCATTGCCAGAGCTGTCAGTATCTTCATCCCACCCAGATGTCTTCATCCCAAACAGCTCATTAGAAGAGATGAAGACAAGCACAGATGGGGTTCTGTAGCTGTTGAACATTCTCCCTTCTTGAAGAGGTACCAGGCATCTCAAAAAAACAGACACCCCCCGTGCTTTCTGCACAAGAGCACACACTTCTCAGCACCATGAGAAAAAAATCCATTTTTCTTTTCCCTAGAAGCATCCTCCTTTCACCACCTTCTCAACTTCTACAGCAACAAATCAGCCTTTTCTCCTTTATTACTCCTGCTTTTCCCATCAGACTACACTAGTCTCTCTCTTGCACATCTGCTTCCATTTTCTTTCCTCTTTCTGATGTTTCTTGCTTAAGCTGTCAGGAATAACCTTCCATTACAGGTCCATAAAACAGATTTCTTCATGGCTTTCAAATCTGATTTGCACTCTACTTCCAGGCCCATATCTCTGCAATTCCCAAAGGGATCTCCAACAATTCTCTGGATGGGTATTGCATCATAAATGTTGTATCAACAAAGTCACATACAAAAGAAGGAAAAATAACTTGCTTTTTGAGGTTAGAAAGGAAAAAGTACTTCCACAATATTCCACAGACAAATTCCAAGGGAAAAAGCTATGAAAGTCTTCTATATGGTACACAAAATGAGTCATGCACTGAAGCAACAAACAGATTTGAAAAACCAGAATATGATGTGTTGCTTGGAGTGTTTTAAACAAACTGTACAGAGAAGTAAAAGGCAGATTCTCTGCTTCAAAAGCACGGGTGATATCCAGAGCCAGTAAGGGTCTACTGATAACTATAGGCTTTCCTTGTTGTGTTCATGCTGCTTCTTCAATGGTCAGAGCCTCACAGCATGTGGGAAGACCAAAGCCTGGCTCTATTGTGTATTCAAATATTCTAGATATACAGAAATTGTGATTTTTCTGCTTATATATGAACAATGAGAAGAAGTATAACAATTTCAGGCACCCTGCCTTCAGCAGTAATTAGTAGTGTTGTTTCTGGGGCAACTATTTTGAAGACTGCTTCTCAGGTCTGATTTCATCAGCAGGTCTGACTCCTGCTTTATTTTTTTCAAATTAACTACTTCTAGTACAGTAGTTAGCAAGTCCTAGTAATTAAATCCCTAGACATAGAAGTGCCTGAGATTGAGAAGCAGGATGTTTTCTATTGCCATCTGTGTAGCAGTTGTCTTCTGGGCAGTTTTCCTTATCTCCTGTTAATGGGTCCATCAATGTCTTGCCACATGACTCAGACATAACTCCCCCCAGGAGCTGTTTCTGTTTAACAGGTGATCAAGCACCCACCCATGACTCAGAATGACATCAGCCCATTGCGAGATGTTCTGCCCAGGGGGGAGGAGCTAAGCATTCCCACCTAGATGTATTCTGGGATTTTTGGACAGAAAGGCAGCCTTCCCACAGGTTTCCAAGAGGACACAGCTGGGGTTTCCACTGGACGACTACACCTTTTCTACAGGATCACTGCTCCAGCAGAAACCACATCTGCCACTCTAAGAGGACTGCAGCCACTCCAATTTGGACTGCTACCAACACGCTGGACAAAGGGGTGTCAGGTTGTATTCTGATTTTATCAGTGGTCTTCCTTTTGTATTATTGCATGTATTTTGTTTCTTTTCCCAATAAATTATATTTCTGAGTCTAGGAGTCTCTCACTGGTTTTGCTTTCAAACCAGAACAAGAAGCTAGGCAGAATTTAAGCAGTGAAGAAATAGAGTATCTATTTGTTTGCCAGTTCATGTCTAACAATCATGGCAGCCAGACCTAAACACCATCAGCCTCTAGAAGATCTGCTCATCCTGGCACCTTACCGGGAGATGCACACAAGGTTAGGGCTGTGACTGTCTTCCAAAACTTACAAGCCATTTGGCTGACTTTTACTTCATTTTAATTTTTTCCACCAGATTGCAAACTCCAGTGCCACATTCAATATTACCAAATCATGTTTTCCCTTTAATTTTTTTTTTAAGAAGTTCTTTATACCTTTCTCACTGGATGGAAAGTTGATTGCTGCAGTGTGCTCTCAGGGGAGTGGCTCCTGCCACTGGCTGCTTCATCTAGTGATTGTGACAGGGAGGGATTGTCACTTTTATCAAGAGAAATGACAGGCTTCTGGGCATCAGCTTCTGTGGAGCTCTCACAGACCTACAAATCACAAATGAGAATTTGTCTTTTCAACAGTAACAGGAAGAAAAACAGTAACAAATTTGCATCAACTCACAGCATACACATTATGAAAAGCCCAAAAAGCCTCTCAAACAACAGATGTTCAAGGCAACCTTAAGCAGAGAGAAATGGAGAAAGTTCTCTCTCAAATATTAATAAATTCTTAAAAAAAAAAGAAAGACTCAATAAAGCTGCTGAAATGTACAGCTACACCAAAAGCTTGCAGTCTGCCCTTGCAGGTAATCTACTTTGAGAGCTATTCAAGGTGGCAGCTCCACAAAATTTACACAATGGTAAGTCCGAGACACCCTTCCACCACTTAAAATTAATTTCCAAGCCACTTTATTCTGCAGCTGATCTGCCTTGTAGTTTGGATGTTCACCACCAAGGACTGTCCCTCTTTCAAAAGCAGGCTCCTTACTAACAGAGGAAAAGGGAAGAGATGAGCCCTGCCGACAAAACGGTAGCACAATAGCATGTGCGGATAATGATTATAAACTTAAATTACATGATGCAGCAGCAAGAGAATGGGAAATAACTCTCAGACCAAGAAATTGTCTTCACTCTCTTCAATAATAATTCAGAATCTAATGCTTTTTAAGGACTTAGGGCTTAATGTTTCCAGTAAAAAAAGAGTTGAAATGCAGAGTGAAACTACTGCAGTCCTCCAGTCACCTATTTACAAAGGAGGAGTGATGGTGCTTTTATTCTCCCATGTTGCTGCTCTCCTTGTCTATTGAGAGATTCAGATCTTTGGGACCCAGGGTGGTAATGCAGCCCTTTTTCAGAAAATTTTGGCCCAATCTGCATGAGGCATGAAGCCTCTCTGCTGCATACACAGAAAAGACACCAACAGAAAGTTCAGAAAAACACATGAAATCTCACAGGTGTCCAATTTCTGAACTTATACTGACTAAATGCAGTAGGAAATTACTTTGAGAGAACATACTTGTGCTTCATCTTGGACTTGTTGCTGTGCTGGGGCTGGCTGTCTCACTATGTAGTTGATCTGACCAACTATAGTCTGTTGAACATGCTGAGGTGGCTTGGCTTGGTTCAGCTGCAAGCTGGACTGTCCTTGGGCCTGCAGGAGAAGCTCCAGATCCTTTTTCATCTCCTCCAGCTCCAACTGATGGTGCATGATGTCCAGGCTCTGCTGGATGACTTGCTTGTGGGTGTTCTCGTTGTGCCCTGCCGAAGGGGATGCCAGTGGCAGCTGCTGCTGCTGTGGGGGTGGCTGCAGCATGTGGTTGGATTTTATCTTCTGGGCATGGCCCAGCTGCACTCCCACAGCTGATGTCTGCAGAGAAGCCTGTGGGTGGCTCATGGGAACCTGCTGAGTCTCGTGGGACACACCAGCACAACCCTGCTGCAGCTGCTGGGATGGGAAGGACTTTGCCACCCTCCCGGACATGTTGTCCAGCTCCGAGTGTGGCTGCTGCTCCAGCCCAGCCTGCGGGAGCTTCACAGGCTGGGGAGCACCCCGTGGCTCTCTGTCCTGGGGCTGCAAGCTGTACTGCAGAGGGAAGTGCTGCTGATGAAGTGCAGGAGGCTGGTGGAAGCTCTTGTGGTGGTTCGTGTCTTGGTAAGAAGGCTGAGCTTTGTTTGGGTGAGGAATGCTGAGGCAGTGGGAGCAGCACATGGGTGCAGAACACCGGATCGCAGGTGGGAACTGGTGTGGCTGGCTGCTCTCCAGCTGGGAGGCTGGGGAGTGGTGCCCATGGTACAGAGAGGATTGTAACCCTTGAATATTTCCACGGAGTAGCACATCTGGGTGAGATATGTGTCCACCTTCCATTGTGAAACCCCCTGGAAAAAAACCAGCAAATTTACTCCCTCCTATGGTCTTGACAAATATATACAATAAAAATTGTACACAAGGAAATGGCCGTTTCCTTGCACATTTCAAATATAAATGATATTCAAATATCATTTGCATGCAAACATGCAAACACTCTGCCAACATCCGTTCAAGACAAATTTTCCAATATTTATCTAGTTATTTCAGTTCACACAACTCCCACTGATGTCAGTGAAACTCACGGTTGAATTACCCAGCAAACACTTTGAAAAACTGACCCTATTTTATCTTAACTGATGGATATGGCTTATACTTTCATTTTTACAGAAGTATGAGCTTATATTCTCATCCATAAGCACACATACAAAAGACAGCTTCCAGGGGGCAAGTGACAAAAATAGAAGATTAATGCTATGTAGGTGAGACTCATAAAAGCTGAAAATAAAAGTGACTTATGAAATCATCTTGTCCATGCTTCTCATCAAGAGATTATTCCCTGCAACACTTCTGATAGTGTTTTACCCCTTTTAGGTTTTAGTACCTTAAAATGGGAAGAGAACTGCTCTTTTAGATCAGTGATCAGCCCACTGAGCTGAATTTACAGTAAAAACCCATTGCAGTTGGAAATCTGCAGCTGCTGGGAAACAAAGTCACAGTATGGTCATCTGTTATATAGGTAACACTGTAATTGTTGTAGAAACAGTGTCTTAAAACCATCTTTGTGCCTTTCAATTGCAAGTGTCTCAACAGTGCTCAGCTCATTTGTCCACTAAGAGAGTGAAAGCACCAGACACCTCAATGGTCTTTTGGTGAGTGGATAGAAATGGAGAGAAAAAACAGGGAAGTTCAGCTACACTCATTTTTCTTCAGAACACAGCAGGAGTTTCAAAACTGGATGTCCCTTTAGGCAGAGGTACTGTATTGTCTGCATCTGTCTAGCCTAGCTTTAGGAATTTGCCTACTATAATTTTCTTACCCAAATTGGAGAGTTGCTTAGTCCAGTAGGAGGGATCCCAAGCAAACCTGATCTTCAGAGGGGGGCCAGTGTCTGTGTTACAGTTTGTCTCCAACAAGCGCTGGATCTGAAACACAATCTGGTGATACATTAAAGAACAATGATTTTATTCACAGTTCTAAGATGGTGAAAAATGGTGCATTTGATCAACATCAGAACCTTAAAACAGTTCTCACAATTACTGCACAACAAGCCTTGCTCTTACCAGTTCCTTACTGAAGAGAAATGGGATGGTTTTTTTACTACACACGGCCCAGCTGATGAAGTTCTGAACATGTTCTACCTGTCTGCCTAAGACCACAACACCTTGCAGCTGCTGCTCCAGCCTCTGCTTCCTCTCACTGGTGATTTTCTGTTAATAACATGAATCAGTAGAAAAGGGCTGTCATTCTTTAGACACACATAACAGATGCAACCATTTGCACTACATTATGCAGTATTTGCAGCAGTACTGTTCTTCACAATCTCTTTAAACCACCCATCACAGAAAGGAAGCAAATCCAGCTCAGGAGATAAGTCTGAATTCAGGAAGAGCAATGACTTCTCCAGGAGCAAACAATCTGCATCATTCTGGCCTTGGTTTAATAGAATAACATAACCCAAGAAAGCTGAAGATGTTGGATCAAATCTGCACCTGGGCCACTTTCTTGTCTGGAAATTCTGATCAGCAATTTTTCTCCTCAGCACATTTCAAAATAAAATCTCATATACTTCAACTGGACATGTAAAAACTGAGGAGTCAAAACTCAAAAGTTCTGTTACAGAAATTAGACCAAAGAATCATTTCTGAAACAGGGGATTAATTGTGCTGCTATTGGGCTCCTAAAAATTAAGGCTCAAAATCAGAAGCTGGTTTGTTTTCTAAGTACTCAAAAGGTGCACACATATTCTTTGTAAATGCATTAGAAACTGTGGTTAACTCATGATAAGGAAATATTTTGCCACTTTGCCCTGAATCTTTGTCAACCATTGATTCCACATCAAAGTCTGCAGGAAAAGAAACCCCCAAATATTAAAAAATATAAGGAATGGGACAATAGCTCCCACAGTCCATATTCTTTCCACTGGCACAGGGATTAAATTTAATTTAGTTTGATTTCCCAAGGTATCAAATGAAACTAGCTTTACTTACTTCCAGTTGTTCAAGGAGGATATTTGTTCGTTTATCAATTTCATTCATCAGAACCATCTTGGCCATTTTTATTTGGTTTTCCACCTTTTTGTACAGATGTTTTACTTCAAGCAACCTATAGGTAAGAGGTACATATCCCTGATGTATCATTTATTCACTGCTCAGCAGTTATTTGCTACAAGAACTGATCTGTCTACTGACAGAACTGCAGTGAAAGTTGTATCATTTCCCATCAGTTCTCCCCCACTTCTCTGAACCCTGACCACCCCTCTCTGGATGTGACATGCTAATGCTGATGGATTATCTCAAACATCATGTCAAGAACAGCCTTTAGCTCTTTTTCAACAAATACATGCGTAATATATCCAAAACTTCCTGTTTATACTAGATTATAAATAGTATAAATAGATTGGTACTCTTGAAATGGTTTTGTTAATGCAGAAGAGAGATCCAACTGCTACTAAATGCATAATCAGTAGCTGAAATCCAGTTCAAATAATTAAACATTTTCATTTTTATATTCATCTTGGTAAAATTGCACCTTGCTTTGAAGTTTCTTTAAGAAATAAGGGATCGTAAAAATTATCATTATTTGCAATATTGTCAGATTATAGCTCAGAAACAGATTATACAAAAAAAATCTTAACTCTGAAGTCAGCTGTCACATGCCTTACAAAGAGTATGGAATTGTGTATTACAGCACCATGACTTGTCAGTACCACTTAAACATGAATTTGATATTTTTAATCTCCCTATTCTTTTCTACCCTCCAAGAAAGAAAATAGAAGCTGCCTTTAATTCCGTTAACCTACATTTAGTGAAAATATTATTTTTACAGATCACCTACTTCCATGGGAAAAAAAAAGAAAGCGTAGCAATTACCTGTCTTCAATCTGTTTAGCTGAAACCTGAATCCCATTTTTTTTCTCCTCCACCTTAGTTATGACATTCTCCAGGATAATTCTCTGATTTTGCAGAGCTTCATCAAGATGCCTGAACCTGTGAAAGAAGGGACAATTGTCATACTGTGGTTTCTCAGTTCATGAGCGTACAGGTGAGAGCAGGGAGGGTTTCTGCCAGAGCAGTGAGCCCTGTGCTAAATCACCTGTGAGACAACTGAGCTGAGTTTGCTGTGGCTTTTAAATTCAGAGCAGCCTGCAGCTTCAGCTGGCAAACACAGGTGAAAAGAGTGAAAACACAGATGAAAAGTGTTCAGTGCTGGTGAGCCCCATTGGTACCTGTGCTCCTTGTGCTCTGACGGGAGGCAGCTGTGGCAGGTGAGGGTGTCACATGTCTCACAAAACACCTTCAGTGCCTCTTGAGAGTGCACTGGACAGAACAACGAAAACTCCCTTCCTTCATCTTCAGCTGCTGAGGAATGCAAAACAAAGCTGTCATCCACAAGGAGAGCTCAGAAAGAGAGTAACCAACCTCACCATTTCATGTCAAGTCTCGGTAACATTTTTTAAAGGCACACAACCAGGAACCATCTGACTATCTGAGGCTGGGTTTCCTTGCATTTTTTCCTTACACATCCTACGAACTGAACACACCAGGAACAAGCCATCAAAACAAATCATACTGTCCTCTAACCTCTTGTGACTTTAAAGTATCATGATTTGGAGTGCCTGCCTCACAACTTTAAATACCCTGGTCTGGTAAACCACTCAACAAAACTATTGTAAAATGTAGAATAGCAAACATATTAAATAAACTTTCAGTTACAGCAGAAGCAAGGAAATCCTTTGTTCTTAAAAAGTCACATGAGCAATTGTTTTCCAAATTTGTGTTTGTTGCAATGCAGTTCATAAACTTCAGCAGCTGGGGCTGATATTAGGCCCTAAAATCTGTTCTGAAATGGATTTTCTAAAGAGTAATATGATAAAGAGTAAGAACGGACAGCAGGCATGCAAAGTAGAAGCATTATTTCTGTACAATCTATTCTAGCCTTTTTTCTGAATGGTAGAATTGTTTTAGAAAGAAAGAACACTGTCAACAAAAGATGCCAGAAAAACACAAAGATAAACCATGGCAAAGCCAGCCCTCTACCATCAAAGAAAAGCTTGGTTGCTTCCTTACAGTACTCCAACAAAGACACTATCCCATTACTCTTTACCAACATGTGGGAAATTAAACAAAACAAGCATTCTTAGATAGCACATATTGATAAAAAAATTTGATTATGCAGAGGCATTAATAATTTATACATCATTATCTGCTCATATGAAATAAGAATAAATATTTCCATTTTCCCATGCCAAACATTCTATCTATACATTAAAAAAAAAAAAAAAAAAAAAAAAAAAAAAAAAAAAAAAAAAAAAAACCAAACCTGATGCAGAGACCACACTCTCATCCTGTAGCAAAATGAAGCCTTTTATAGATTCAGAAGTGATAACTATTGCAATTTCGCAGACCCACAGAGTGCAGCAAGCTATACTGGCTCAGCCACTTCATTTTCAAATGGTAAAATTCACAACAGAGAAGTAGAAAGGCTAAGAAAATCTCATGACTAACAATGACAATGCAAATATGGAGAAAATCCATGCCACTCTAAAAAACACATGTCAAATTGCCCAGTTTTTAGATTGCTATCTACTCTAAATATTTCTGAGGAGCTTGATTTATTTCCTCCAGTTCAAGTAACTTTCATTCCACCTTCTTAACAATGTGCAAGAAGATAATTTGTGACAGATTAGGCCAAGAGTTTATGTAACAGCCTTACATAGCTTACCTTGTTATGAATGATTTACTGCAGTACCATGCTTTATTCTTCAGGGAAGTTTATTGGTTTATGTCATTATTGAATCAAATGCATTAATAAAGATAGCACTAATAAAGGAGGAAATTAAATTAGGTTTTTTTAACCCACTCCAATATTTTCTACTAAAAAGGATCAAACTGAATTCACCTTGACAGCATTTTTTTTTTCTGATTATATTGCAAATATGTACTTTTATATTAAAACCTGCAGCTGAAAAGCAAATAACGAAGTAGTACAACCAATATCTATCCAAGGAGGATGTCAAAGATCATCCCCTATGTGATCAGATTTTACATCTTAAAAGGGAAAAATTAAAAAGACCATAATAACTTTCTGACAGTTTATGGGCTGCAAAAGCCTTTCAAAGTGTTCTGTATCTGCAGAGCATACAGGCTATTTTCCTGTAAACTCAAGATCAAGTTTTCCATATTAAACTCAAACTGATAATGAGATGTGGTCTTTAAGGTCCAATATACTGAAGTTACAATCCTATATAATGATTTCCCCCTTTTTCTCTCTCTAAAGGCCTTTTAGCCGTTGGGTGATTGTAGTCATCCCAGAGAATTCATTGGGTTTTTTTAATACCATGTCAGATTTAAGAGACAAGTAGATTTCAAATGCAAACTAAGAATAAAACCAGTATTATCTAATTGCAACCCAGACCCACAGCCTCTGCCACCAGTAATCCCCTGAATCAATTGACATATCAGTGAGAATTGCCACTGAGCCACGATAGTCTTGACCTACTTTTTACTCAGCTCAGAGCAACACTTTTCAGTTTTGAAGTAAGTTTAATACTTAGAAAACAGGTACTAAACAAGTGCACAACCTTGTTTTTTCTAGAAGCAAATACCTAACCACAACCACCCATTTTAGCTTCTTAAAAAGAACCTCCCTTGGTGAGCAGAGATAGCTCAGCTGCCCTAGATGCTGATAATTCATCATTTGAGTTACCATTTTCTACAGCCTATACCTTCTTTATCTCAGGTGGATCTCTTGAATAATTAACAGAACATTTTAAATCTCTGCTCCTCTGATCAATTGAGGTCAATTTTGGAAAAGCAATCTTAGCTAATAGAGTTCTGCCTCCACTTCCATAATTCTCAATGACTCAGACTCCTCTCAAGTAAAGCTCAAGAAATAGTTTATTAAAATTAATAGAAATAGGAAGGATTTAATGTGTTTGGTGAGGGTTTTTTGCTACTTTACTTCATTTCTGACCCAAGGAATCTAACACTGCCAGAAGAAGGTCTGGCTTTTACAAGGGAAATGGCAAAAGATAGAGCAGTTTAAAAGCGCAAGACTTAATAGTTTCAAGAACTTACAAAGAAGGTGGCTGTTTTCAGAACACCCTACACCACATAAATCCTTCCTGACTGACAATGCTGTGTGTTTATTTCCAGAAGGGAAAAAACCAAACAACAGTCTGAGTTCTAGTATATCCCAATATTTTCTTTCTTTGAACTGTTCTGAAGGCATATCTGTTGTAAATAGATACAACACATATTAATAATAATAAAAATAATACAAAAGCACAATTACATTCCAAGTAATTTCTATATTAACTAGTCTATATATGAACTACCAAGCTCCTTGTTCATGTTTTGTTCAGCACATGGAATTTAGTACTAAACTAAAATTCTTTCTCATGTTTTTATGTGTCTGCAACTTTTTATTTATATAGCACACACAGACTCACAGCTAAGCCACACATGATTTCTCACCAGTATTTGTCAACAATATGAGCTGGTAATCTTTGCTAAAGTGACATGAAATTATAAACAGTTGGAACCTCAAAACCACAGTCCTTATCTTGTCATCAACTTGAGAAGAAAAACATACTGTCCATCTAATCAGGACATTTGAGAGGAAACTGGGGGACTTCAGTTTATATTATTTCTTAGAAAAGACCCAAAAAACATTTAAATGTAATTTGTGATTTTTATTATTAGCATTCTTATGGACTTCTTTTGTTTACACTCTATTTAGGAATTGTATATTTTGTGTCAAGTTCCTCAAACTCTGTTTGATATGACCGCCCTGTACTTAATAAACCTCCCTCTATAGCAAGTCACATCTTCTACAAGAAAAATCCTAAAGGAAAATAAAATAAAAATAATCAGTGGGCTTTTTTTATTCCTTTTTCTGTTCTTAATCTTCCTTATGAAGAAGAATAAGCACACAGCACAAATTCTTATTTTTAGCTAAAAATTGTTTATATAAGTTTAGGTTAGCATACTCTGCAGCAGATTTCTGACATAGAAGTAAAGCAAATAATGACTAATAATAGGAGATGATAATACTTTCTGTAGATCACCATTGTATAGGGATGAGACATATTTGCCAGCAGGTTTAATTTGTGCTTGCTCAAGCACAAATTGAAAGGAACATCCTGTAGTGATCACAGCCTTTTGCTGTCTGTGACTCCCTCACACACCTTGTCCATATGCACAGGAATTGCTTTGTCATGGTTTTCTCAGTGAAATTACCAAAATTGGGACAGAAATACTGAAAGGGCAAGGCCTGTTGCTGTTGTAGCCCTTCTGACCCATCACTCCACAGATTGGAAAGGCACGTGGAGAATCTGTCAAACACAAATATCCAAACTTTTTTCCAATACCGTGGAATACTGACTGTGGCAATGGCCCTAAAGTTAGAGAAAAATCACCTAATCTCTTGTTGACACGTACATATCCTTCTGAGTCACACAGAGCCTGTTGTCTGTGGCACAGAGCCTGCAACTGCTCCTTTTGCAGCTGAAAACCGATACAAGAAAGAAAATTCCAGTGTGCCCCCAGTACCTGTGCAGCCTTTCAGGGATAAGGACAGGAAGGGGTCTCCAGGTTCCTGGCCATGCCTGTGCTCTTCTGTGCATGAGCTGCACAACCACTTATTGCATCTTGTGCAGAGACTGTGAGCAGGTCTCTTCTCTTTGCACCTGGAGCAGCTCTAAGAACAAAAAGTGCAATTACACACATGCATGACAAATCAGCTGTACAAAATGTTGTCCTTAACAGATATGATTCAGACTGCTTAGTATTTTTTGTCCTCAAATTAAAGCAATCCAAGTTTTTTTAAGAGTCTGGTTTTAGCTGTGTGACACTGAGAAAAATACATAAAACATCCTAATGGTGAAACAATCTAGAAAACAATGTGGGGACACCCACACACTATTATTGAAAAACTTAGTTCCTATATTTAAAGAGTTAACCAGAAATTAGCTCAGTTTATATCTCAATATCATATGTGGCGGAGCCTAAAAAAACTTCTATAACCAAAATGCAAGAATATTTAAATTGGGAAACAAAGATTGTTTTATAAAAAAAGTGATTAATCTAAAATGTATCCACCTAGGTCCAGCTTAGGAAAAAGTTAAGGAAACACAAGTCACAGGAACACCTGGAAGCCTTAATTAAGTATTCTCTCCATTGACTCAACAATGTAGGGAATGCCCTTTGCTATATAGGTCATGCTGCCTGGACATATCACAAGAGGGAAATGAACAGAGCAGCACAGAAATGAAGTGGGTAATTCAACATCTGGTATCCAGAAGGAACTCAAGAGTAATTTCAAGATAGCTACAATGATAATTCCTTTAAAAAGGTTTTGTTCTAGGCATAAAACTCACAATATTCATGTATTTGGCTCACCACAGCCACAAATAGGTACTCGTGGGCAGAGTGAGCACAGTGATTGTAAATTTACCATTATGAAAGCATAAAAAGGCTTTACCACCACTTTATTAAACTTAAGCATTTCCTTCAAGATTACAATATATCTACTATAGCTATG